>NC_140975.1:51292133-51587133 GCF_056783735.1 Eptatretus burgeri | reverse complement strand
CTGTGGTGCACTAGCATCCAATGATGATGACCCATTTGTTTGTCCATATTATGAGGATGAAGGGTGGGATTATTATCTCTCACTGCAGGACCAATAAAAGCAGCTGGACATGCTGCAGCATACGTTAAGCAATATCTATCAGAACATGTCGGGCTTGCAGCTGAGGATACTATCATTTCCAGCCTACAAATGTTACAGATGGGCCTTATTAGCTAAATGTGCAACTATAAGTATTTAGGTACAGACAAGTAACTATTAGCTTAATCATCAACTCTAATATGTGGAAGGTCGAAATGTCACGTTCCTTGGGATATTGGTATCTGATATGCTGCTGCTCTTCCTTGCATCGTTTCACTTTTATCAGATGAAATACTTTTATAAATAGAAGGGATTTAGACTTAGGTGGGTCTTTTACCTGCAGACACCTTGCAAGGTTAAAGGGATAGCTTGGACATTCGTGAGCTCTTCAAATGCATGCAGAAGCAGAATTATAGAAATACTATGATGTTAAGTTGTAAAAGTAAATGCTTTTGAATTTCCAGTGCTGCCATAAATTAGGTCTTTACCTTTGATCCAATGGTCCTCAAAGGGGTGAATATCTTGTGATGCGTTCTCAAGTGGACATTCTGCATAAAATGGATGATGAACACAATGTAATAATTATTTCAATCAAGGTTAATCTCACAATAATGAGGCTGTCCTGGGAACTTTTGGTTCTGTTTGGTCATGACATGGAACCTCTCAGGCCACTTGACTAACAATAAGCACGATAAAAACACCTATTATCTGTAGGGCAGATATTTCCTTGTTGATTTGTCACAGTGTGAGTTTCTCGTCTCTGCGGACACCTGCACTCTTTTAATTCTCAGAAAATCTATCTCCTTTACTTTTGAAGTGCTCGGTTGTTGTTATGAAACACGCCATGGCACATTGCATTCAGCACAAAACTGAGACGTGGTTTACAGCCTAGTTCATTTGGTAATCTTCTTGGGATAATCTTCAAAGGTCTTTTTCCAGCCAATCATGAGGATGATAATTTTGTGTGGGAATGCATTTTGATGGCTGTTGGTCCAAATTGATGTTGTTAATACTTTTTTTCAGTTGATTCTGGAATTGTTCTTGGGTGTTACTACTTACAACACCACTAGAGAGATTGCTCCATTCGGGTAGGGAATGAACCTTGAACAAAGGCAAATTTGTCGACGTTATCACTTTGTTGATGGTGTTGAAGGGTCATATTATGACGTTTCTGGGTTTGTGTTTTACTTCTGCTTTAGAAGGCACTTGGGAAGATAGTCACCAATACGGTGACTCTCAAAATGTCATGTGAATGCTAACGAGACCTTCCGCACATGCGCCGTATGTCCGTTTTCAATGACTCTTCTGCTCGCGTGGTCACTTTTAACCTGTCATTGCTAGTGCTAAATCTGCAGGTCAAAGCTGTTAGATTTTGAACGGAATTTTCAGAATTTAAAAGAAAGAGTGACAAATCCAAGATGGTTAACCATAATTGATGTATTCCTGAATGCAAATTAGACTTGTATAAGGGGGAAAAAAATACGTGACACCAAGGACAGTCCCTTGTGGGACTAGCTTTGGTCTCACGCCATTTGCAGCCAATGTTGCCTGATGCATCATGGGCTGCAAATGACTTTGACCTTTCCTATACAACTGTTTTTAGTACGGTTTGTCAGAAAAGCTCGGATCCAGACGGCAGACAAGTTGTTCACGGCAGATTCCACAATAATTGAGTTTGAGTAAAAGTTGTGTGTGACACGCTAAATCAAAAGCTTTAGAGAAGTCCAACACCAACAAGTCTATCACTTTCTTTCTCTTGTGTGCATCGGTGAGATCATGTGGTCTTAGTAAAAGTTGGGTTTTCTCACAAGTGACCTCGTCAAAAGCCATACAGACATGATGCCAATATGTTGTTGTCATCAAGGTGTTGTGTAAGACAGGAAACAAAATTGTGTTTCAATATCTTACAGGCTATACTGATGACAGATATAGGGTGTTTGTTCTCTGCTTTAGTTTTGTCACCCTTCTATAAGATAGGGATGATATGAGCATTTTTCCAATCTTGGGGAAAATGACCTGATCTCAGGGATTGGTTATCGATGTGAGAAAGAACTGCATTCACTTCCAATGCAGTTTATTTTAGCAATACCATTTGAACATCATCTGGACCGAAGGGCTTTACTTGGAGAAAGTTTACTCAAGAGATTCTCGACATGCTGAATATGAAGTACAATATCTGGCATATCTGGGTATGGGAACTGTGGAAGGATTGGCATGTTGATATTGTTTTCCTTTGTGAAGACTGACTCAAACTGCCTCTTCAGGACGTCGGTTTTCTCCTGACTCACAGATTTGAGTGAACCTCCATCTCTGAGCTGCTGAATACCTATTGAGTCTCGTTTAAATTATCTTACTTTACATATTGTAGAAGGCCTTTGGTTTTTTTTCCCCTGTCAAGCCTGGACTAACTATCATTCGTATAACTCCGTCTGGCAGAACGGAGTAATTTCTGAACTTCTGATCTCACTATTCTGTAGACCTGCCAGTCTCTGTCATTCTAGTTCTTCTGTTCTCGGTTGTAGACTCATTGTTTTTGTTTGATTTTGTGTTAAATTTATCTTGTAATGTAAGGGAGATCATGTCTGGTACTGATCATTTTTGTTGCCGTGTACAGGAGGGACTTGCAAGCCTGGTGTTGGTTTAGCCATTAGGGTGGCTGGCTTGGGACCTTAGAGTTTTGAGTTTGAGCCCTTGTTGGCTGTTCAATTAACACCAGCTGGGGTTGACTCAGCCTGTCAGCCTTCTGAGGTTGGCAAAATGAGTACCAATGCACTGATATAATAGGGACTGTTAGATGTGGCCCAGATGTGCCCTCAGCCAATGATGCTACCTGCAGCCTTGTGCTGCATATGAAGGAGGATAAGAAGGGTCTTGCCAATCACAGGTTAGCCTTTGCAAATTTGCTCTATCGTGATTAATTTTTTTTTTTAAGGTAAGGTTTGTGGATTGCAGTTAATGCGCTCGAATAATTGTGGGTTGGCAAACTATTTTCCACATTTGTTCATCTAATTAACATGGGCCATCAACATAATAACCTCCTCAAACGCTCCAACACCATTATCACCATCATCTCCATCAACATTGGCATTGCATTTTTGGATCAAGTTTATCATCGTTATTTTTAAATTGTAAGTTTCATGATCTTAATAACTCACGAAAATAAACTTTATTTTATGTTCTTACATACTCTTTTATTCATGAAAATAAATAGCACAAAAACAATGCACAAACATGTAAATTAAGTGGACAGTTTGGCAAAAAGGGGATGAAAATTTAAAGTCCCTAACCCTATTTTCCACAATACCCCTTAGGTTTGTGCATTGTGGATTTTGTGGTTCATGGGGATTTTCAAGAACGTAAACCCCATGAATGGCAAGGCCCTCGTGTATTCTTCTCTCTTACTTCCAGGAGTCTGGTTTTGAGCACTTGCCAGTTCTGGTCTCGAGTGCTCAGGTTGGGGTTCATCTCAAAATACTCTGTTAGAAAAAGACAATGCAGTGTTGCTCTCATCTGGTCAAAGTCTACCTTTGTAAACTTTTAAATCTTGTGAGAGGAAAGTTTCCTGTGTTTGACTGATGTTGTGAAGTCCACCTGGATTATCGAGTCGTGGTCACAAATTCCAGGGATGAGTTTGACCATTTCAATCAGAGTTGAATTCCTTGTGAAGAATAGGTCAAAGTTATTCTCCATCCTTGTTGGAAAGTGAACAACTTGTCATAGGTTTTGATTGGCTGACAGGTGTGTGTGTGTGTGTGTGTGTGTGTGTGTGTGTGTGTGTGTGTGTGTGTGTGTGTGTGTGTGTGTGTGTGTGTGTGTGTGTGTGTGTGTGTGTGTGTGTGTGTGTGTGTGCAGTGGGCTTCACTGACTTTGTACACTCCAGGGCTTGATAGTTCACATCGCCCACCTGATAGCTGGTAGGTTGAAGTCTCCGGCCATACTTTTGCAGGCATCGTGAGGAAGCATATGCGTAGAAGCTTCCAGGCTGACAAGCTGTGCATGGCATTGTGATGTGGAGGGTCGTAACTTCCCACATAAACATCTTTGGTATTTGAGAACTTCAATTTGGCCCATATAACCTCAAAGTTCCGATCTACATGGAGTTCAGGTATAGCTAGTACCTCTTTCCTGGTGGCTCGGGGAACACCACCACAACTGTTTCCTCTGTCTGTCGATGTAAGAGGGAAGATATCATAAATTTTGAGGTGAGAGGAGAGAAGATATCCATTACCTAGTGAATCATTTGCCCAGGTTTCAGTGCCGAAAATTTCGACCAGTTGGATTGAGTATAGAAGTTCAGCTGCTGATTCACTCTTGTTGACGAAATTCCTTGAAAATGTATGACTAAGGCATGAAGTTTGCGTTTGTGACAGTTTGTGGTTTTAATGGGGGGACTCACTTCTGTTGGCCCGAACGTGATGGCGTGTTCTACAATGGGAATGAAGTGGCAACCGACTTAAGGGAGTCATAGGAACTACCCAAAGGTAGTAGAGCGTCAAAGCTATTGAGGCAGTTCACACTGATAATGCTGTAGAATTGGGAGGAGGAAAAGTTTGGCATGTCGCAAGCCTACCATATCCAGTTCAATCAATAATTTTTCAGGGCTTCATATGATGTCTAAACATGTCGAAACACTTGACATGATCCCATTTGTCACAGGAATCACAGAGAATCAATGGCTACATCTTACATAACCCAGGTGAGTACTTGACAGGGCCTGGGTTAATTTGAATCTCATTAGCGAATACAAGGAGAAAATGACATATCATTGACCTGGCTTTATCATGTTTGAGCAACATGGTGTTCTGACTGTCAAAATTTGGGCCAGGAGTAATAGGATAATTTACAATGAGCATTCAATTGGATAGGAAGACGTGCATCCACAGAAAAAATATCACTCAAGAAACAGTGAGCAAGAAAATGGAAAAGTCTTATTTGCTTCATAAAGACCCCATTAAACTTAAGTAGGAGGTGATGAAGTGTTGCAAGAACTGTAAGTGCTAATATCACAGGCCTGTTGGAAGCCATTGTTGGAGGAAGGCGGTGGATGGCCATGCTACATTCTGAGAGCACCTCGCTCTCATCCAACGTGTTCACAGCATGGAGCCACCCATATTCCTTGGTCTTGGTCTTACGCCATGCATATACACTCTCTTGAGAGTGCTCAT
Source organism: Eptatretus burgeri (assembly GCF_056783735.1). Taxonomy (NCBI): domain Eukaryota; kingdom Metazoa; phylum Chordata; class Myxini; order Myxiniformes; family Myxinidae; genus Eptatretus; species Eptatretus burgeri. Next base: position 51,581,890 of record NC_140975.1, on the reverse strand, counting down.
GCTTGTACTCCTGCAGCACCACCTCTTTCTCTTCCTCATCTTCATCAGCTTCATTATAAAGCCATTGGTGTTGCACCCCAGCTGCCTTCATTTGGTAAATTTTCAGAGATTTACTGAGCAACAAATGATCTCATCAGACGCAAAAATGTTCCAAAGGAATGACTGAAAACTCTCCCTCCGCAGTGTCCCAAAAACTAAAAACTAAAAGTCTTAAAACAGAAACATTGTCTGGGCCACACCAGTAATCAAAACTCTACATGAACAAAAGTCTGGCCACCCATTGATCAAGTTTGATCACCATTGATGACCATTGATCAAGTTTGTCTTTGCTAATGGATTGCATTTAATAAATACTATTCTTTTTCTTGTGTCTGCAGCACATGGCTGCGGGCAGCATCATTTGCTGGGTCTGCAGTTGTGTCGCTGATGCAATGCCCATTATCGGTTGGAGCAGGAAGTTGGAATTTGGTCAGGGTGCCGCCATAGCTCTTCACAAAGGAAAACATGGAATCTTTCTTCATGAAGGACACCATGAGATCTTTAACATCGACCATCTAATGCTGACAAGACATCCTGCCCGGTTTAACGTCCATCAAGGGAGGCCACACACATTGATGAAGCACACAGCCTGTCAAACAGCAGTATGATAGTTGATAGCCGAGTCGAGATTTTAACACAGACTCAACAGCTTAGTGACTCAACAGCTTACTCAACAGTAAGTGTGCATGCCCCTAGGCCATCTTGCCAGCTCCATCATACAAAAATATGCAATTTGCTGTTTGTCTATCTGTCTGTCCTACCACGATGCATTCGGTCATTACTTATCCAATCTCAACCAAATTTGCCAGGGGCACTAGGGGCCACACAGTGGAGTTTGTAGCAACTTAATTTGCCCCCCCCTCCCCAAGCAGGTTTTCTGCCTTGGATGAACTCCATGTTAAGGTGTATGAATGGCTTATCATAGAGTTTTGTTGGGCAAACCTACACAAGGTAAATGAGCCTGGTGTTGACTTAATGGTTAAGGTGGCTGGCTTAAGATCTTAGGGTTTAGAGTTTGAGCCCCTGCTGAACTGTTGGAACAGCACCACTTGGGTTGACTCAGCCTGTCATCATTCTGAGGTCAGCAAAATGAGTACCAGCTTACTGGAAACTGGGGGTACTGCCTCAGTGGCACAGCCATGCTCTGAGCAATGATGAAAACAGCAGCTGCAGGCTGCACTCAAAACAACAACAGGATGTCAAAATTATTATAACCACAAACTATTCCATCAATTCTCTCCAACATATGATTTCCTTTTTAATCAGTTGATACTGTTGTTCAACACAATACTGAAAGAAATTTGCAGGAAATCTGACATCCTTGAGGTATCCTATTCTTATTGCATCCAGCATAGACGAGGACCCGAGCCGTCTCGACTGACTTCGCCGCCAGCTTGGCCACAATGATCTTTTACCCAATAAGGTGCTTAAATGGGTTTTGCACATGAATGATTTATTCCATTGCCTCTCTGATTTTTCTATCCATCACATTATATGTGGACTGTACGTGGATTGTTTATGACATATATTGGGGTCTCATATGTGATTTCTCCTGGCCAGGGCTTCAAGTGGTGAAATTCTGATCTTTATTTGATGCATAACCCAATTTCTAATGGTTGTTTAATTCTTGCCTGATGGAAATTTTGAGAAAATTGGACATACTTACACATAGGTGGTGTATAGACAAAGAGAGACTGGTCCACACACCTACCGAAAGTAAAAAAGATTATAGCCATAATTATTATAACAAGTGGCCAATTTACAGCCCAGTTGTGACTTTTATTTTATGCATAACCCTCTTCCTAACGGTCGCCAGCATTGTTTAATACTTGCCCGAGGGAAATTTGGAGAAAATTGGACGTACATATACATGGGCGGTGTATAGGCGACGAGTCGCTGATCCACACACCTACCAGAAGGGGAAAAAAAATATATATATATAATGATTATAACCAGTGACTGACTTCTGGTGACATTCATGATCAGATTTCTCTAAACATCCGGATCCTGCACTGCTTTCCGAAGCTCTGTCAGAGACAGCTTTGTTGCAGCCGTTACATCATCCATCCAGAGCATGCAAGTTCTGCCTCTTCCTCATCTTCCTTCAACCATAACCAGCATGATTAACTTCCCCAGACTTTCGTTATCTTCCCTTTCGTTATCAGACTCTCTCCCTCATGCACAGATTTATCCCCTCTCGTCATCAGTTGCCCTACCCTTCCTCCCGCCCATAGTTCACTGAAGCTTGTGGTGAGGCAGTTGTCCTGAAACAACTTGCCTTTGCCTAAAAGAAAGCAAACCCAACTGAGAGCAATTTCAGTTCCTTCCATAAAGCTCCGAACAAGTGTGTATCTACCCTCAGGAGAGCCAGAAAACAACATCTTTCTAATCTCATGTCTGAACTCTCAAACCTCTCTCCCTCCTCAAAATCCTGGTGGCATCTAATAAAATTTGTTTCTGGTGGATGTTCCCCCTCCAGCCCCTCCCTTACCTCAAATGGCCACACTGCTGATAGCGCACATGAAAAAGCTGAATGCCTAAACTTGGTGTTTGCAGCTAAATCTTGTGTCCAAAACCCATCACTTTCTCTACCCACCTTACCCAGTCGCACCCAACTGTCCCTGGACTCTGTGTCCTTTTCTCCTGACAAGATGGAGAGCTTGCTGTCAAACCTCGACTCAGATTCTGCAACCGGTCCAGACGGCATCAGCCCACATGTCCTCAGAGCCTGCTCTTCTCTTCTTGTTCAACCTCTCTCTGTTCTATTCACCCTCTCATTTGCTCGCGGTCATCTGCCATCTGCTTGGAAATCAGCAAACATCACTGCCCTGCACAAAAAGGTGCAAAAACAGATCCCTGCAACTACAGACCAATCAGCCGTCTCCCAATCATCAGCAAGGTTATGTAATCCATCATCGCTTCAGACATCAAATCCTTCCTCTTCTCCAATGGATTGATTTCCGATCATCAATTTGGTTTCAGACCAGGTCACTCTACCCTGGATATGCTGCTTCTGCTCTCCCAACAATGGATGGAGGTCCTCAATGCCAGACAGGAAATCAGAGCCATATCCCTGGACATATGACGTGCTTTTGACAGTCTGGCACCCTGTCCTGCTCACCAAACTCTCTTCCTATGGTATCCAAGGCCATCTCCACTCATGGCTCGCAGACTTCCTCTCCTGTCACAGTCAACATGTGCTCCTAAATGGAGTTCTTTCATCCCCTTTTCCTGTCCAGGCTGGAGTTCCTCAAGTAGCGTTCTGGGTCCTGTTCTTTTTCTGGTTTTCATCACTGATCTCTCTGACTCTGGAAAATCCTCTATATCTCTTTGGTGATGACTGCACCCTCTGCCGTACCATCGGTCATCCCTCACACCGGGAAGCAGCAGCTTCTTCCCTCACTGCAGATCTGGATAAAATCACAAACTGCTCCAACACATGGAACATGTCTTTCAATCCAGACAAATCTCACACTCTCACTATGTCTCTTCGAAAGGACCATTTGGAACCCCCCCCCATCCTCTTTCTCAACAATCCTCTGGAAGAAGTCCTTTCTTTCAAGCTTCTGGGTCTCACTATCTGCCATGACCTTTCCTGGGAAAGCCACATTTCAAACCTCGCCTCCAAAGCCAGTCGCCGACTGGGAATCCTCTGTCATGCAAAGTCCTTACTCGGCCCTCCTGAGCTCCTGACCACTTACAAAGCATTTGTCCACAGCCTGATGGAGTATTGCTCTCCCCTCTGGGCTGGTGCTCCTGCCTCCCACCTTTTTCGGCTTCAAGCTGTAGAAACCAAGGCATTTCGGATCATTGGCATCTCCCGCAATGAGGCTGAGTCTTTGGGCCTCTCACTCAATCACCGCAGGTTGGTCGGTGGTCTTTCTGTCTTCTACCGTCTCCTCTCCAGCCTCGCCCCGCCCTGCTCTCTCTGCAATTTGTCCCCACCACATTTCCGCAGGGTGCTCAAGATCCGCCAACAACCCCCTTCTGGTAAAACTACCAAAATCAGAAATCGCTGCTCACCTTCACTCTTTCATTCCTCTTTTTTCCCGCCTTTGGAATAAACTCCCTCACTCTATTCATTCCCATTCTTCCCTCCAGGCCTTCAAAACAACTATTCACCGCAACCTCTTATCATTCCCCATCCAAATCCTCGATCTTTTCTACCCCCCGATAATCCACCCAAGCCCACCTCCTTCGAATTCCCTCCTTTCCTTCCTGAAAGTCTCTGTAATGTCCATCTTGTATTCCCCATGTTCCCCGTCCCATTCCTCTCCCTTCCACAGATCTCCTAATGTCTCTGTTCCCCACTGTTTTGTTCTTCCCACTCCCTCCTCTCTTGTCTCATGCCCCCCTTGCTGTGCGTTGTGTGTTCGCTCTCACACGAGCCTCGACAAGGTATACAAAAAAATAGAAATCTCCATGCATGAGGTGTCTCACCAAAGTATGACACTTTCTGTTTTATTAGCATCAGTGCTTCTCATGAACAAGGTGGTCAAATTTCTTCAAGAACCGATTTGTTTTTTCTTCTTCAGTCCATTGAATTTTAAACATTTGTCTCCAAAACTGGATTTCAAAACGGTCAAATATTCTTCCTTTGTTTCTTCTTCACTGTCCATAACTCACATCCAAACATTACAACTGGAAATACCACAACTTTCCCCAACCTCCTCTTGGTTCGTTTTGTCGCATCTTTGGCAATCCTGACATGCTGTTCTCCCAAACACCAACAGTGTATGAATTTCCCCTCCACTTTCTCCACTCACTTCTTGCTTCAAACCCAAGAAAATGAAACTTTTCCACTACTTCCAGATGATCGACTCCCGATCTGAACATCGATATTCTCAGTTGACCGGGTTTTTGCCCATTTTTAGGTTAAAATAAACATCAGCTTTTTCACTTTCCTTCTTCGCTGTCCGTAGCGGTTTCATCAAATCCTCTTTACTTATCTGCAAACAGAGTGGCATCATCAGCATGACTCAGATTGTTGACACATCTTCCTCCAATCCTGACTCCAACCTCAATGTCATCCAAGTTAGATTTGTCATCGAAATTATTATTCCCACAAATTAATCTGTCAATTCTGTCCGATGACGATGGAATTTCATGATAAGGGCATAAAAATATTAATAATAATAATAATAATAATAATAATATTATTAACCCGGGGGCTGGATGAACCTGATTTACGCATACTCGGCTCTAAGCTGTGTAGCCTGGGTTCGAATCCTGACCCAGCTATAACTGTCATCTTGGTGTTTTCCTGGCAGGGTGATTCATCAATGTGTGCGCCGTCCTTCCGATGGACGTTTAACATGCTGCTGGCACCAATTAATGTGTACAAGCATTAGTTTGTGGATGATGAAGATGCCACAGTGTCCTTTGTAAAGAGAAGGTAAGCTATCTCTGGCACCATAAATAAATTACAAATTCTTGCTGTAACCTTCATTGAACACAGGCCTGGTCAGCTGGTTTGTGGTATATTTGGGCCAAGCAAGGCCAAACCCCCAGCCAACCCCACAAGAAGGTGGGAATAAATATGGCCATTGAAGAAGAAGAACAAGATCATTAACATACCACAATCTGAATGGTGTGGACGTACACAAGACCACACCCAACACAGCCCACTTGCTTGCTCCCTCCAGGAGCGGATGTTTCTCGTCTTTTAAATGTGCAAACTTTCCAAAACGTGATATTTTAAACCTCTGCATCCTCTCCCCTCCTCGGATACTCCCTCCCCACCAATCCCTGCCCCTCCCTCCCATCTCAAACTGCTTACAGAGAAATTCGTGCATTCTGTTCCTCCAAGCCTGTCCCTCATGTGTACTGCAGTGAGAGAAGAGGAAGGTGAGCTCTTTTCAGTGGAGTCCGAAGTGAAGGCTCGCTGGGCCGGTTACTTTGAGCGGTTGTACCAGGCCGACCCACCAGCTGTTGAGCTGGATGGATGTCAGTGGTGTTACTATCGCTATTGCTGGCCATCCAATCAACTGTGAACCACCTCCGTCTGTGTATACAGGCTGCGGTGAACCAGTTGAAAGGGGGTAAAGCTCCTGAGATCTGTGCCAACCATGCTGAACTTCTCAAGGCTGGTGGTGGTGGAAATACTGCACTCGTGTCGTTGCATGCAGCTCTGTGCTCTGCCTTGAACACAAGCATCATCCCAACTGACTGGAAGAGGGGCCTTGTTGTCACTCTCTGGAAAGGGAAGGGTGATCACCAGGACTGCAACAACTACCATGGAGTGACACTGCTTTCATTGCTGGGCAAGGTCTTTGCTCGGATAATACTTGATTGCGTTCCCCACCATCTGCTTGAGCACCAGTGCCCAAAGCAGTCAGGCTTTACACCAATGAGGTCAACAATTGACCGTATCATTGCTCTTCGGGTCCTCACCAAATGCAGACGAGAGTTTCGGCAGCTATTTATTTTATTATTTTATTGCCGAGTTCCGGCAGAGTTATTTTTCTGCTTGCAGCCTCTGTTGATCTGTTCAAAGCGTTTGATTCAGTGAATCAGGATGCTCTCTGGAGGATTATCTGTCTTCGTGGGTGCCACCAAAACTGATCAATTTGTTTTCTGAAGTATACTTTAGTGCTGAGAGTGCTGTGAGGTTTGTTGGTTCCATCTCCGACTGATTTCCAGTTGTTACTGGAGTTCATCAGGGGTGTGTACTGGCCCCCACACTTTTCAGTGCTTGTATGGACTGGATTCTGGGGAGGATGTCAATGAGATCAAATTGCGGTGCATCGTTTGGGAATGTGAATATCTCTGACCTTGATTTTTTTTGTTTCCCAAGTCGAGGCTCACGTAAGATTTTGCAGATTATTCAGTCATCTTTGCGGAGAATCTGGATATCCTTATGGGGGCCCTCGAGTCGCTGAAAGAGGTGTCAGAGCCACTGGGATTTCAGGTTTCCTGGGTCAAAACTAACATCTAGGCTTTCCATGACATCTTGGATGTTGCTATCTTGTCTCAGGCCCGTCGCCAGGGCACAGTATTAAGGGTGACATTTGAACTGGAAGGGAGGGCACAATTATAATATTTAATATTTTTGATAACCCGATATGCTATTGTATTCATGCAGCATTGACGCATCGAAACTGAGGTTGCGTCGCATACTAACCAAACTGATCTCAGCTAGATTTAATATGTTCCGATGTTTTTGGCCTAAAATGATTCGAATGCGGGAGAGCAGCAACAAACTGGCACATTCACAATGCAGATATTCAATGATTAGACAATTGGCACCAATTCAGGTGCACTTATACAAGGTGTTGTCAAGAATTGGCATTATAAAATTAATATACCAGAGATACAATGACTAAATGGGGGAGGTTGGCACCGGAATCAGTGCACTTTCAAATAAGATACAGCAGGCTTTGATCTGCGATCATCATGTTAAACTATCAACAGCAAATACGACCAGCCTGAAGATACCACAAAGTCCGCATTTAAAGCAGTCAATCACACGGAGGTAAGGTTATGCACAAAGCACTAGATATGGTAGATGCGAAGCACCAAACACAACATTTAACTTAAACATCAGAAGTACAAACCAGCCGACCACGGCGGATGCTGACCACAACCACAACCGCAACCTTTTTCCTTTCCTTAACCATTTTTGTATATCCATGTCTTTTTCTACTGCTGCTAACTAGCGGTCACCGTGACTCGTCCCTCGTGACTCGTGTCACTAATCTCGCGACTCACGACATTTGACGGTTTTATTTATTAAATGATGCATGCACCAAAAACAGGTTTTATCTGCATAATTTCAAATGTAAGCACGATTGCAAACACACATATTTTTAATTTTTATTATAAAATTACTTTTGTAAGATGGAAGGTTGTGAAGGTCACGCGGTGCACTTCATCTTTAATCATGTAAATTTATGTCTTTTCCTTATTCATATTGTCATATTATGACTATATTACATTTATACCTAACTTACAACCAATCAGGTAACCTGCTTAATAGGGCCTCCATATCGAAGACGTTGATTGGCTATTCCTTAAAACTAAATGATCCATGATATATATATATATATATATATATATATATATATATATATATATATATATATATATATATATATATATATATATATATATATATATATATATATATATATATATATTTTTATATCTATATTTTTATATATATAAGTATATATATAAAAACACCCACAGCATCCACATTCAACACGAGGTCTTGTGGCTGTCTGTCGTCTTGACTGCCGGCGTTGGTGCTTGCATTATTATCTTTTATCTTGTGGCCTTGGACTGTATTGTCTTGCCAATTGCATTTGGAGATGCGCTGACAAGCGCACACTTATCTCTTGACTGTTATTCAAAGAAGGAGTTTATTAAAGAACAGTTTATCCAAGAAGGCTGCATTATCCACAACGTTGAACATCTGGAATAAGGGGTTTTAGTTCACACAGGTGAACGCTGAAACAGCAAGGAGTTCACAGTGGGCGCTCGTCCTTAAACACAAAGTTGTTCACAGGGTGCAACAGAGCATAAATGGGTGGCGTACAAGTGGGGGGGGGAACCAGATGCGCCATGGGGGGGGCATTGCACCCAATTTCCCCACCCCCTAGCGACGGCCTGTCTTGTCTGTACCTATTTGTGGTGAGGATGTTGAGGTCATGGGAAGATTCACTTACCTTGGCAGTGATATTAATGTGTCCGCATGCTGTGAGTAAGAGGTCAACAGACGCCTGGGTTGGGCCTGGGGAGTCATGAATTCACTGGATCATGGGGTGTGCCATTGTTGGTACCTACGCAGGAGGCTGAAAGTCCGATTCTTTAAGTCCTTGGTGCTTCCAGTCCTGCTCTATAGATGTGAGACTTGGACTCTGATAAAGGATCTGAGATGAAGACAACTCCTTTGGTACCAGGTCTCACTGGTCCGACTTTGTGTCCAAAGAGCGGTTGCTGAGAGAAACTCAGATGACATTTGTTACCTGTATAGTCCTTGAGCGTCAGCTGCGGCTGTATGGACATGTGGCTCGTTTTCCTGACGCTGATCCTGCTCACCAGATTCTCTCGGTGAGGAAAACTTGTGAGTGGAGGAGGCCAATGGGCGAACCACATGCCTCATGGTTGGAGCAGGTTGATTGGCATCTCAAGGAGATGGGGATGGGTCAGACATCTGCCTGGGGATGGCCATACGGAAGCCCCTGGAGTACCGGCGGAAAGTGGACGCAGCGATGCACTGATCCGGCGCATGCTCCCATACCTGACCTGACCACCCCCCTCAGCCCACTTACCGGATCCCTACTGATCTGGTGTTTCTCGTCTTTTAAATGCGCAAACTTTCCAAAAGTTAATCTTTTCAACCTCTGCATCTCCTCCCCTCCTTCTCCCACCCCACCCTCCCCTCTCGACCAACCTCCACATTTGCAACCCCAATATCATCCATATATTCCTATTCTTTTCGCACCACTTCCCCTCCCTCAGTCCGAAACTTTCTTACATATATATATATATATATATATATATATATATATATATATATATATATATATATATATATATATATATACATATACACAAACACTGTGTTGTTACTGAGCATGAAGGTGCTGAAAGATCGTTTTACGTATTTAATGGATAATCAGTTAAAATCTCTGAATGCAGATGCTCTGCTTTGTTGACATGTCAATTAACCCAACTCAGGATCAACAGAACAATTGCCTGTATGTGCAGCTCGAAAACCAGTTTGGTTAATGAGTAACTTACGCAACTGGTTTCCAATTCCTCTCAATCAAGCTATTGTTGTGCCATTATCAAGTATTATAACAGCTTTCTTTTTTGCAATAATGAAATCTAATGATTTGAAAACATACCTATGTATACGAGTCTGTTATTGTGGTGTGTGAGATCATGTTTCTGTCAAAGATAGATTAATTGTTTTATTTTAGAACCGCGACCATTCCTTAAAGATGAGGCCTTTTAGGAAAGATTGGTCTAATTATTTTGGATATATAAAGAATTGAGATTGGCTTATTTAAAAAAAAAATGAATGCACCACCAACTCGTATAGCTGCCCAGCAGGCAAGGCTCAAGTCTGACTTTTTCATCAGTGAGTGATCTTCAACTGGGATAGAAAGCCACTTGCCCCTCTCCCTAATGAAGACCACCCAGTGGTCAATACTTTGGACCTGAGACTTGTCTGCTGAGCAGCTCTAATAGTTGGTTCTGCCTTCAGTTTGAAATATCCATCTTCCCAACAATATGTGGTTTGGTTTTTTTTTTGCCAATCTGAGACTAGATTTGTTTTCTCTCTAAAACATGTTAGTTAAAAGATTATAATCACATTATGACATGACAAGGACAGAAAAATCAAATATGATGAATTGTAATCAAGCAGATTATTTGTGTGCATCATTTCATTCCAATGACATGCTAGAGACATGTCAGAAATGTGACATTTACTTTCAGGCAATGAATGTCAATCACCTATAAACCTCAGCCTGTAATGTTAGGTTTTTCCCTTGAAAAAAAAAACAATAATAATAATAAAAATAATAATAAATCGAAATTGGTATTATGGACAATGAGATAGTGGTATCTTTCTTTCCTCTGATAATATCAGGTCCGAGGTTTAATACCCATTAAAAAGACATCGCACTCAAATTGTTGTCTGATGTAACAGAGGTATCGCATTATGGAGCATTCTTTCATCTGGAGGAGCAGTGAACCAGCTCTACTGTCTGCAGCATTGATATTAAAGACCCCAGGTTTACTATTATAGCATAATACAATTACAAAGTTGACCTTATCAACCAAGATGTGTTCAGTTATGCAGGAAAGCATTTCCCCAAAGTTTGGCAACTGTTGCATTACGGCATGATAGCAATGTCCTTGCAATAAATAAACATCTATCACTTCTGGTTATAGTAAAAGTGTTCAACTAAAAGTAACATAGTTTAGAGAGTGGCCTTGGCAGGCAGGTTCCTTTACATCTTTTTCGAGGCCTATAACTGATGTGCTGTATTTCAAGGCAATGAAGCATGATTGTTCATCTCATCTCATCTCACCTGTCAATCTCCTGAACATTTTTGGTCTGACTTACATTCGTGCTTCTTCCTTCGTCATGCAGGTGAGCAGGTGGTGCAATATCCGGGATGAAGATCTCATTGCTTTGCATACTTGCTGTTGGGGCTGCCCTGATAGCAGCTTCTACCTGGAGTTGCCCAGAGCAGTGTGACTGCCAAAACCTGTCTCCTTCGTTAAGCACAGTTTGCGCCAAAATGGGTCTACTTTTTGTGCCAACAAACATTGCACGCCACACAGTGGAACTGCGCCTGGCTGACAACTTCATCACTCGTATCCGGCACCGAGATTTTGGCAACATGACCCGTATGGTAGATTTGACACTCTCACGAAACACCATAAGTCATATTGCACCGTTTGCATTTAAGGATCTCCGGAGCCTCACCTTCCTCCGACTTGATGAGAATCGGCTCACGGTAATCAACGACACCAGCCTGCGTGGTCTTCGTAACTTACGTCATCTCATTGCCAACAACAATCAGCTGAACTCTATTTCACCACATGCTTTTGATGACTTTCTCACATCACTAGAAGACCTTGACCTGGCTTATAATAACCTCAGGAAAATGCCATGGGGGGCTGTGAGGCAGATGACATCACTGCACACACTCAGTCTTGACCATAATATGATCCATTTAATTGCTACTGGAACATTCTCTTACCTGTACAAACTTGCACGGATTGACATGACATCCAATAAAATACAGACACTACCACCTGATCCAATATTCTCACGTCTCCAGCAATACAATAACCAGGGAACTGGACGGACATCAACAAAACTTGTGCTAAGCTTTGGAGGAAATCCACTTCATTGTAACTGTGAACTGCTGTGGCTCCGACGTTTAACACGCCGTGATGACCTTGAGACATGTGCTTCCCCACCACTTCTTGCAGCCCGATACTTTTGGTCTATTCCAGAAGAAGAATTTGTGTGTGAAGCACCTGTTATGACATATCAACCACAAAGTCAGACTGTGCTAGAAGGTCAGAGGGTTGAGCTCCATTGCCGAGCACGGGGCGATCCACATCCACGGATACACTGGCTCTCACCAGAAGAGCGTGTCATAAGGAATACAGCTCGCACACACACACATGCTAATGGCACAATGGAGATCTTTGTCGTAACGACTGGAGATGATGGACGCTTCACGTGTGTTGCATCTAACCCGGCAGGTGAAGCGTCAGCCTCCTTCCTGCTCAGTATCATACACTTACCACGTCTTTCCAATGGCACAAGGCATCAGTCTGACCATGAGCTCGGGCTATCAGATATTGCAGCAGCCACTAACAATTCGGATCACAAACAGGCTTTTCCGCAAAAATGGGTAATAGCTAAGACTGTAACGCCAACATCAGCCGTGGTGAGCTGGCCGGGTGGCAGTGTGGGGCAGAATGTACGAATGTACCAGGTCCAGTACAACTGTTCTTCAGATGAAACACTCACCTACAGGTTAGCTCTATACCAGCATGATTAACCCTGCGATTGTGCATGTTCGTATATAAATGAGTATGTGTAATGGTATGTGGAGTGAATATGCATATGTACAATATGTACAGGGGAACTTTAAAAAATAATCCACCCAGTAAAAAGAAAACATTGAAAAAACTCCCCCCCCCCAAAAAAAAAAATGCAAGTAAAAAGAAAACATGTATAAAACTAGAAAGAGCAATCAGAGATTGCAGACAGTCGCCAGAACTTGTTTTGTGTGGTGTTTGTGTAGTTTTGTGTGGTGTACTTTGTGTGGCATTTGTGTACTGGTGTGTTGTGTAATTAATGAGACATAATTAGAACTGCCACTTGATAACTTCTGGCAGTGATGACCGGGTACCAAGACGTCCCGCTTTGATGCAATCCCACTTTCATTGGACACCGGATCCTGACCCATGATTTTTTTTTTATTATTATTCAATTGAATTTAGAATGGGATTAAAATATATCCAATTCAAATCAGATGGAAGACCAAATAGGTACAGTCCTGCATTGGAGTCATCAGAAGGAACCAGAACAAGCAAAAAGCAAAGATGAAGTCATCAGGAGAAACCTGGATAGGATTCACATTTCAGCTGCTACTCCACTACCCTCAAACCCATCCAGGCACAGCCAAGTGAGTCTTTAAATAAATAAATAAATAAATAAAAAGTCATAAAGAACCCAGGTCATAAAATTAAATAATTATGGCTGCCAGACCATATGTCCGATCAAGTTGAAATTTAAAACACGTATTCCCTACCACTACTAGATCATAATTATGAAGTTTCATGTCGATTGATTCAGCAGTTCAAGAGAAAACATTATTTAATATTTTAATTTTCTTCAATCCATTATGGCTGACAAACCATGTGACCCATCAATTATTGCCTAACAAACTTGTACACCCATTGCTTGTGGAACATTTCTGTGAAATTTCCCCTCGATCTGTCCAGCCGTTATGGAGAATAAGAGTGTTATCGGTTTGAGGGTAAATCCAATAGGCTGCCAAACCATGAGACCAATGACGTTTTCTGTGTGAACCTTTATTCCTCATGGATAGGTAGTCATACGTAAAAGTTAATCATAATTATGATGTCATCGATCATGTGGTGTGGCAACCATGTTGGAAAAACATAAAAACTTTGGAACTCTGTTTCTCTAAAACTGCACCAAGGAAATAATTGAAACTTGGCACACCACAAGTAGGCCTACTCCTCATGGGGAATAAGTGATTTTTATGACATCATAGGTGCCTTCGTTATGATGTCATAATTGCACATGTATAACGCTACATCTGATCAGTATGAAAATTTTTGAGGGTCATTTGGGGATAAAAGGGACAACCAAAAAATTTTTTTAAAATGACGTCATCAGTCACATGATTCGGCAACCATATTGTTTTTCAAAAAAACCCCTTCAAAAATCTTCTCTGAAGTGGCTGAACAGATTGAGGTGAAACTTTGCAGGTATGAAACTTTGCACCTGTCCTTTCGGAACAAAAGGTTCACACATGTCAATTGAATAATAATGAAAAAGGTCATGGGTCAAGGTCAGGTGTCCAATGAAAGCGGGGTTGCATCAAAGCGGGACGTCTTGGTACCCGGTCATCACTGTCAGCAGTTATAAAGTGGCAGTTCTAATTTTGTCCCTTGTTAATTATGTAACACACCAATACACAAATGCTACACAAAATACACCACACAAAACTACACAAACACCACACAAAACAAGTTCTGGTAAGCGTCTGCAATCTCTGATTGCTCTTTCTAGTTTTGGTATGGATTCCATCCCTCTATATCTTTTTAGCCCGTCCTTTCAAGGCGAAAAACGGGGTTAAGCAATCGGTCCCGTACATGTGTGCGTACGTACATGTATATGTGCTTGTCTGCATTTTGTAATTCCATTTTCTTTGAAACCACTTGTCGAATTCACATGAAATTTTCACCATCGGTGCGACTTCTCATGTGGAATGTTTTAATATAATTATGATATCATAGGTCAATGGAAAAAAAAATAATTATGATGTCATCAGTCACATGGTTCAGCAGCCATATAATTTTTTTAAAATAAACATTCCAAAAAAATCTTCTTCTCCAAAATGGCTAAAAAGATTGAGGAGAAACTTTACAGGTATGACCGCCCATCCATGAGAAACAAAACGTTCACAACTATGACATCATAGGTCACGTGGTTTGGCAGCCATATTGGATTTAATCGTAAAACCTTCGAAAATCTTCTTCTCCAGAATGGCTAGACCGATCGAGGGGAAACTGCACAGACACATTCTCCAAGCCCTGCGAATACCGGGGTGTTCATGAATATTTGATAGCTCACATGGCTTAGCAGCCATATTGAATTGAAGGAAAAAAATTAAAAAAAATTCCCTCTCTTGAACTGCTGAATCATGGTCTGGTGGTCTGGCAGCCATAATTATTTAATTACTTGAATGCGTTTTTTTTTTAAAGTAAGGCTCATTTGGCTGCACCTGGATGGATTTGAGGGTAGAGTAGTATCAGCTGAAACCCACATCCTATCCAGGTTCCTCCTGATGACTTCATCTTTGCTTTTTGTTTGTTCGTGTTCCTTTTGATGACTCAAATGCAGTACCTATTTTACTTGGTTCTCCTTTGATTTGAATTTAAATTTTTTTTAATGACAAATTTGCAGCCAGAAGAGTTGGCTCACACCAAGTCTTTCTCACGACTGTGTGGCGTAAGTATTCTATGAATACCATCTCGTTGATATGTTTAAATGGTTGGTTCTGTTGATTTTGAGTAAGGATATCATGATGAATCGTTTAGTCATTTTTACCCCCAAAATCCTGGCTTTTTTGGTTAACTTGACAGTTTTTGTGCATTTTTTTCAAAAATAATATTATCCTTAATGATATATATATATATATATATATATATATATATATATATATATATATATATATATATATATATATATATATATATATGTGTATATGAATATACTGTATATGTATATATGTATATGAATATACTGTATATGTCTATGTGTGTGTGTATATATATATATATATATATATATATATATATATATATATATATATATATATATATATATATATACACACACACAGTCATGGCCAAAAATGTTGGCACCCTTGCACTCTTTTCAAATAATGCACCATTTCTTCCAGAAAATTATTGAATTTAAAAAATATTTTGGTATCCACATCTGTATTTCTTTTGTTTGCAGTCGAACAAAACAAAACAAGCTGAAAGAATTACTAAATCTAAGGTTATTCAACACAGAAATCCTAAAATGGCCTGGACAATATTATTGGCACCTTTTGGAAGTTGTTAGAAATAATTAGATTTCATGCAGGTGAGTCTCCTTTACTTTGGAACTGAACTCACCTGTGATGAGTTTCAGGTGCTTGCAATGTAAAATTACTTATTCAACTATTTTGAATGGAGAAAAGGAGTCATTCTGCTGTTTTGTCTCACTGTGTGTACCGCAATGAGCATGGAGAAAAATAAAGAAAACCAGAGAATTGTCTGAGGAGGTCAAAAACAAGATTGGAGCCAAGCACGGACAATCTGAAGGCTACAAGTCCATCTCCAGAGACCTTGATGTTCCTGTTTGCACTACAGGCAATGTTATCAGGAAGTTTAAGGCCCATGGCACTGTAGCCAACCTCACTGGATGTGGCCATAAGAGAAAACTTGATTGGAGATTGCAATGAAGGATTGTTTGAATGGTGGAGAAAGCACCTCGATCAACTGCCAAACAGATTCAAGCTGACCTTCAGACACAAGGTATGACAGTTTCAACTCACACCATCTGTTGCCAACTCAATGAAAGGGGGTTGTATGGTAGGAAACCCAGGAGGACTCCACTGCTGAGAGAGAGAGAGCCATAAGAAAGCCCGACTGGAGTT
Source organism: Eptatretus burgeri (assembly GCF_056783735.1). NCBI lineage: Eukaryota > Metazoa > Chordata > Myxini > Myxiniformes > Myxinidae > Eptatretus > Eptatretus burgeri. Next base: position 51,565,403 of record NC_140975.1, on the reverse strand, counting down.
TGCCAAAACACACCAGAACAAGCCAAAATCCTTCTGGGAGAATGTACTATGGACATATGAGATCAAATTAGAACTTTTTGGAAAAGCACATCATCTCTATGTTTACAGAAAACAAAATGAAGTCTTCAAAGAAAAGAACACCTTCCCTGCAGTCAAACATGGAGGAGGTTCAGTGATGTTTTGGGGTTGTTGTGCTGCCTCTGGCACTGGATGCCTTGAATGTGTGCATGGCATCATGAAATCAGGAGATTACCAAGGTATTTTGGAGCGCAATGTTCAACCCAGTGTGAGAAAGTTGGGTCTCCGTCGAAGGTCATGCGTCTTTCAGCAGGACAGTGACCCCAAACACACTTCGAAAAGCACCCAGGAATGGTTCAAGACGAAATGCTCGACTGTTCTGAAGTGGCCAGTAATGAGTCCAGATCTAAATCCCATTGAACACCTGTGGGGAGAACTGGAAACAGCAGTTGGGAGAATGCACCCTTCAAATCTTGGAGAACTGGAACAGTTTCACAAGAAGAGTGGGTCAAACTGCCAGTAGAGAGGTTAAGGAAGCGAATTCATGGTTATAGGAAGTGCTTGACCGCAGTTATTTTGTCCAAAGGCTGTGCTCCCAAATATTAAGTTTAGGGTGTCAATAATTTTATCAATGCCATTTATTTATTTTTTTCTGATTTAAAAGGATATATTAAGTTCTGGATCAAAAACAAAGGTTCTGAAATTTTAACAGTGAAATAAAGAACTGTGGAGATGAAATACTTTTGTCAATTTCAATATATTTTTCAAGAAAATTTTGAGTTACTTGAAAAAAATGCAAGGGTGCCAATATATTTGGCCATATATATATATATATATATATATATATATATATATATATATATATATATATATATATATATATATGTATACATATATATATATATATATATATATATATATATATATATATATATATATATATATATATATATATATATATAGTGTCCCAAAAAAATGTACTCACACTTTAAATGATAATAAATGCGTTTTTTATTGACTTAGAAACAAGATTAATGGTTAAATGTATAAGTGGATAAATGCATGTTTATAAATGTTCAAACTGACGACCATCACGTTCCAAACACAGCCGATAATGCGGACCAATGGATTCAATAGTGTTACGAATCATTTCATTTGGAACTGCAAGACATTGTCTTTCAATTTCCTCTTTCAGCTCATCGACTGTTGCTGGTTTTGAGCCGTAAACCTTATCTTTGAGATGTCCCCATAAAAAGAAGTCCATTGGAGTGAGGTCTGGATGACGCGCAGGGAATTCAACACTACCTCTTCGCCCAATCCATCTGTTTGGAAAAGTTGCTTCGAGATTGGCCCTTACATCACGGTGGTAGTGGGGAGGTGCTCTATCTTGCTGTAAGTAAATCTTTTCATCACCAAATATCTCTTCGACACATGGACCGACAGATTCCTTCAGCAAGTTTAAGTAAACATCCCCAGTGAGAGTTTGGTCAAAAGAGAATGGCCCTAGGATGCCCAATGCTGAAATCCCACACCACACTGTAACCCCTGGTAAGTTTAAATGGTGTTCCATCATCACATGCAGATTTTCAGGATCCCAGTAGGTGCAATTGTGTCGGTTAATTGAGCCATTTAACTTGAAGCTGGCCTCATCGCTCCAAACAATTTTGGATGGAAATGCTGTATCTTCTTCGCATTTGCCCAGGTACCACTCACAAAATTCAGCTCTCCGGTCAGGATCGTCTTCATTTAGAGCGTGGATTAATGTTGGAATGTAACTTTTCCAATTAATTCGCTTCAATATGCGATGGGCGCTTGATTTTGGGATTCCTGTCTCAAGAGCCATTTGTCGTACAGATTTCCTTGGGGATCGATGGAGGGTTTCCAGCAATTGATTTTCCTTTGGGGGGGGGGGGTGGTTGATGACCATGGTCTTCCTGAACGCTCCTTATGGACATCATGCACAGTTCCATCTTTTGCAAACATATCTCAGATGCGTGCACTGGTGCGTCGCGTTGGTGGATCTTTGTGAAAATATCTTCTAAATTGTCTTTGCACTTCCATGATGTTTTCGTGCTTCCAGTAGCAAAGTATGATAAATTTTCTGTCTTCAAAACCTAGTCGTAATTCTGCCATTATTAGGGTCAATTTGATCTGAAAAAAAATGAATAATTAAATGAGTTATGAGGAGCCAAAATGTGAGTACATTTTTTTGGGACACCCTGTATATACAGGGGGCTGCAAAAATTTTTATACAGTAAGGATTATACCAGTATTACCAGTATTATAATAGTGGTGCTAGGATTCATTTAATACTAGAATTCATTCATTAATACGAGATTAATATGTTTATTATTGATATGTTTAGTATTGGTATGTTATTATTGATATGCTTGTATAATCAATAAAATACGTTTTGTGCACACATTTTGTTTTTTCATTACTGTATACCTACTTTTGCAGCCCCCTGTATATATGTATATATGTATATACACACACACCTCCTGACTGTTGTGGTGAGCATCGCCACAGATTCTGTCTCACACGGTAAAACCGCATAATCCGGAAAGAACAACCGTCCATCTGCCACCCAGGCAATTGTTCCCATCTGCCCCCACACGTATATATTTGGTGTGGATTACATGGTAAATAATGTGTAAATACAGCTTACTCTAGGTTATCTAGTGAGGGTAATTTCTTTCTGATCGGACAAACTGTGGTCGAGTTATGGTGAAAAATATTTAAATGTCTATAATTAAGTCATAACGTTAAATTAAGTTAAGGTGAAAAAAATGTCAACCCCGCATACTTTCCATTCCCATTATTGAGGCAAAATTTCATTCCAAAAGTCCGAGGACATTGCATGAAAAGAGAGAGAAAACCTAAATTGAGGTTTAATTTAAAACTTTCATTCCACATTGCGGCTGGATTATAATGGTGAAGTTTCACATATATTGATACAGCGATTCCAGAGTAAATATTACTTAATATATCCCCTTCAATCCAACATGGCTGCCAAACCATGGGGCTGATCGAGTTGAAATTTAAACCATTCATTCCACATGAGTGCTCCATCATTACTGTGAAGTTTCACATTTATTTAATCAGCAGTTCCAGAGTAAACATTAATTAATATTCTTCCTTCAATCTAATATGGCTGCCAAAAGGTTGTGTTGTACATCAAAAGGAGGGAGGGGGGAACTTTTTGTTCTTCATGGAGAGGCGGTCATACATGTAGAGTTTTGCCTCGATCTGTTCAGCCGTTTCAGAGAAGAAGACTTTTAAAGTTATTAATTTTAAATCCAATATGGCTGCCATACAATGTGACCTATTACATCATAAATTTAAATTCTCCCTCTAATGTGGAGGTGGATCATGCTTGTTAAGTTTCGTGTTCATCGGACAAGGTGCGTTATTCTATCCAAGATGGTAGCCAAACCATGTCACTTGCGACATCATAATTTTACCATATATGCAGACGTGGTGGTGTATGATAGTTGCAAAGTTTCCCTTCGATAGGATAAGTGGTTCCAGAGAAAGCATTATTTAATAGTGATACAAATGCAGCCCTGCTTCGATACAACGCGGGACTGATGAGTTCCGAACCGGGTTGCACAAAGTGTTCAATCTATTTATTAAGTATGCAGTTAGTCCTTTTTCCTGGGGAAATTGTCGGTATCAATTGAATTGCTATTCCTGTACCCTCAAACGCATGCAGGTGCAGCCAAGTGAGCCTTCTGGAAAAAAAATATCTAAAAGTTCTGATTCAAATAATTAAATAATTCTGGCTGCCAAACTGTGTGGCCGATCGGGTTGAAATTTTAAAGCTACGTTGCACATGTCGTCTAGATAACAATTGTTAAGGTTCACATATATTGATCCAGTGGTTCCAGAGTAACATTAATTAACATTTATCCTTCAATCTAACATGGCTGCCAAACCATGGCACCAATCTAGTTGAAATTTAAACACTTCATTCCACATGGCTGCTGCATAATTTCTTTGAATCAGAAAGAAATTTAATTATTGATGCAGTAGTTCCAGAGTAAACATTAATTAATATTTTCCCTTCAATCCAATATGGCTGCCAAACGATGTGTCGTACATCAAAGGGGGGTGGGGGGGAGAACTTTTTGTTCGTCATGGAGAGGCAGTCATACATGTGGAGTTTCGCCTCGATCTGTTCAGCCGTTTCAGAGAAGAAGACTTTTAAAGTTATTAATTTTCAATTCAATATGGCTGCCGTACAATGTGACCTATTTCAACATAAATTTAAATTCTCCTTCTAATGGGGAAGTGGATTATGCTTGTTAAGTTTCGTGTTGATCGGACAAGGTGCGTCTTTCCTTCCAAGATGGCCTCCAAACCATGTGACTTGTGACATCATCATTTTTTAACGTATAGGCAGGCATGGGGGTAGATAATTATAATTTCCAAGTTTCGCTTCGATAGGTTATGTGGTTCCACAGAAAACATTATTTAATCAGGTCAGGTATGGGAGCATGTGCCAGAACAGCACGTCACTGCGTCCACTCCGCCGGTACTCCAGGGGCCTCCGTCTGGCCATCCCCCAGGCAGATGCCAGGCCCATCCCCATCTCCTTGAGATGATGGTCAACCTGTTGCAACCATGAGGCACGTGGTCGACCCACTGGCCTCCTCCACTCATGAGACTCCCTCGCTGAGAGAATCTGGTGAGCAGGATCAGAGTCAGGAAAACGAGCCACATGTCCATACAGCCGCAATTGATGCTCACGGACTATGCAGGTAACAAATCTCATCCGAGTCTCTCTCAGCAACCGCTCGTTGGACACAAAATCCAACCAGCGATAGCCAAGGATTCTCCGAAGAGACCTGGTACCAAAGGAATTAAGTCTCCGTCTCAGATCCTTGGTCAGAGTCCAAGTCTCGCACCCATAGAGCAAGACTGGAAGTACCAAGGACCTGAAGACTCGGACTTTCGTCCTCCCGCACAGGTACCGGCAGCGCCACACCCCATGATCCAGTGAATCCATGACTCCCCAGGCCCGACCCAGATGTCTATTGACCTCTGACTCGCAGCCAGCAGAGACATAAATATCACTGCCAAGGTAAGTGAATCTCTCCACGACCTCAACATCCTCACCACAAACAGACACAGACAGGACAGCAGCATCCAAGATGTCACCGAAAGCCTGGATCTTAGTTTTGACCCAAGAAACCCGTAATCCCAACGGCTCCGACTCCTCATTCAGCACCTCGAGGGCCCCCAAGAGGATGTCTAAAGTCTCCGCAAAGATGACTGCACATTCTGCAAAGTCAAGGTCCGAGATCTTGACATTCCCAAATGACGCACCGCAACTTGATCTCTCCGACATCCTCCCGAGAATCCAGTCCATACAAGTGCTGAAAAGTGTGGGGGCAAGTACACATCCCTGACGAACTCCAGTAACAACTGGAAATAAGTCAGAGATGGTACCACCACACTTCACAGCACTCTCAGTACCAGAGTAGAGTTCAGACATAAGATCGATCAGTTTTGGTGGCACCCCACGAAGACCAAGAATCCTCCAGAGGACGTCCCGATTCACTGAATCGAACGCTTTACAGAGATCAACATAGGCTGCAAGCAGCCCCTGCCGAAACTCTCGTCTGCGTTCGGTGAGGACACGAAGTGCAAGGATACGGTCAATCGTTGACCTCTTTGGTGTAAAGCCTGACTGCTCTGGACGCTGGTGCTCAAGCAGATGGTGGCGAACCCCATCGAGAATTATCCGAGCAAAGACCTTGCCCGGCACTGAGAGCAGCGTCACCCCTCGGTAGTTGTTGCAGTCTTGGCGATCACCCTTCCCTTTCCAGAGAGGGACAACAAGGCCCCTCTTCCAGTCAGTTGGGCTGATGCCTGTGTTCCAGGCAGAGCACAAAACTGCATGCAACGACACGAGTGCAGCATTTCCACCAGCCTTGAGAAGTTCGGCATGGATGCCACAAATCCCTGGAGCTTTGCCCCGTTTCAACTGGTTCACCGCAGCCCGTGTTTCCACAAGCGTAGGTGGACCACAGTTGATTCGAGGGTCAGCAACAGGGATTGTAACACCCTTGACGTCCAACTCGACAGTTGGGGGATCAGCCTGGTACAACCGCTCAAAGTAACCGGCCCAGCGGGCCTTCACTTCAGACTCCTCTGTCAAGAGCCTACCACTCTCTGCTCGAACTGTAGTGCTCCGAGGGATGGGCTTGGATGAAATTAATGCGCGAATTCCCCTGTAAGCGGGACGAGAATCACCTGTCCACAGGTGATGCTCTACCCCCTCACAGATTCCTCGCACATAGGCCTCCTAGTCCACCCTCAGTGCACGTACAGTTTTACGCCTCAGCTCCCTGAACAGCTCAGCTCTGCCATTCAGCCTGGCCCTGCGACTCTGGTCAATGGTATCCAGTGTCCCTTGAGAGACAAAATTCTTCTTTGCCCTGCGGTGAGCTCCAAGGCATCCACCGGCAACATCAAGGACGGTGGTCTTGAAGGCGCTCCACAACTCTTCAGGACCCCCCAAAGCACCCAGACCCCCCAAGTGTCCACTCAGCCTGTTCGCAAACTCCTCAGCTACTCTCTCATCCCTGAGCTTGGCAACATCCAGCCTCAGCTGGGATGGTACCATTCTCCAGGATTTAAGGTGCAGCTTTGGAGTTGCTACAACAAGCCTGTGGTCAGTATTGAGGAACTGAGCACTCCGGTACACCCTGCAGTTCTGGATCATCCTCCAACGACCGTCAATGAGGACATGGTCAATCTCCTTTGCCACACCGCCAGCGTTGGAATACTAAGTCCAGCGATGAGCTTGTGGGCGCTGAAAACATGAACCAGCCACCCTAAGTCCATGACTTCTTGCAAAGTCAAGGAACTTAGTGCTATTCTGGTTCATAGTTCCTGACCCATGGGGACCAACACACACCTCATAACCGTCCCTATCAGTTCCAGTCGATGCATTGAAATCCCCCAAGACTAGAAGTGTATCTCGTCTGGGGCACTGATCAACCACAGACTCGAGTGTGGCGTAGAATGCATCCTTCACGGTGAGATCACTCGCCTCAGTCGGAGCATAAACAGAGACCAGGGAAATGACACCTAAGGAGTGACGAATCCTTAATCTCATAATACGCTCGTTGACCGGTGTTACCTCAATTATCATTGGGGTCAGCTTATTGGACACAGCTACAGCAACTCCTTGGGTATGGTAACCATCAGAGCGACCAGACCAATAGTAGGTGTAACCACCCACCATTATCTCGCCGCAATCCGGTCTCCGAACCTCAGAGAGAGCTGCAATCCCGATGTCCAAACGCTTGAGCTCAGATGATAACAGAGACAGGTGATCATCCTCTCTTAGGGATAGGACATTCCAGGCACCCACCCGAAGGGACCGTCTCAGGTTAGTCCAAGGAGACCGCCGTCTGGTGGACGACACCTCAGCACCACTCCGACACACTCTCCCGCAATCTGACCCAGGGATGTTACCCCGTGGTTTCCCTCCTATCAAAGATTGGGGGTCCCGAAGGCTTTGCCCCAATCCCGTCATCCGGTGAGCTGCCCTGCGAAGGGAAGCTGCACAGGAGGTACTCCCACGGAGTGGGTTTTCAGATTTTTTTGCGTTTTTGCGTTTTGCGGAATGAAGGGTTTTACGGTGGCCGGAGTGCAAATCCTGCGACCAACCTCCTAATAAGAAGTGACCCAACTGCAGGAGGACGTCCGCAGACACAGTTGGGCACTAGATATGGATGGCCGTTGGCTCACAAGGAGCTCCTCCGCCCTTTGATGTTTAATCCTTTCATTATTTAATATAATTCTTGAATCCAACATGGCTGCCAAACCATGTGACCTATAAATTAGAAATTAACAAACATATTTTCTACTCGTGTGCACCAATTTATTTAGTGAACAGATAAAACGCAAATTAAGTAATGTCATTCAATTAAAACTATTGCGAGCACAAGTAGTCCACAACATCTGCTTGTCCACTCTCACTGCAATCCCTGGCCTCGAGCTTTTCACGGAGAGGGGTCTTGAGGTACTCGTGCAACCCGGGTCTATCTTGTAGACCCTTTCAGAATCTTCTGAAAGGCACATCAAATGGCAGTGAAAATATATTAGCAACGAGCTGCTGGAATGCTTTGCCAATGCACATCATATCCACTTTGCTGGAGTGCAGCCAGAGTTCGACACGCACAGCCTCATGGAACGCGAGCGCCTGGCACTCAGTGTGCAGGTGGACTTCATTGGGCTATGCCCGCTAAGAGCGCACTGCATGAGCCAGAGCTCCTTGCAGCTGCAGAAGGTATTTATCCAATGCAGTGCGGTTGAAGACCTTTGCGAACAACTTCCGCTTGCGTCTGTGCACGTCTCCCACCGAATTTGCAAACGCCATGTCACCCAGAAACAGCCAGATGCTTTTGGGCCAATGAGATGCAACGAGGCTGTGTTCACCCATGATAATCTTCTGGATGTTTTCCACTCCAGTCACTCGTATGACCGGCTTTCCCAGCAAATGAGTCTTGAACCCATGTCTAAACTTCTCAGTGTGAGGAATGAAAATTCGCACCCTCTCTGGGACCAGAAACTCCAGTATATGGTTTCTGTCCCATTTCTCAATAGTGAAGAATCACTTAAAAAAAATTTAAAATTCTTGTATTTGGATCCAGATTCGGATGTTTACCAAATCCAATCAATTAGTCTTTGTCACATACCCAACCTGTCCACCAACTTTCATCTGAACCCGTCCATAACTTTTTGAGATACCCTGTTTACAGACAAACAAATAAACAAACAGACAGACATGGGTGAAAACATAACCTCCACCCACATCCGGTGGTGGAGGTAAAAAGAAAAGACGAAAAAGAACCCTTTTTAAATGGTGGTTTAGTACTCATCGGGGTCTAAGAAACTCTGTGGTACCATTAGAAATTGGGGGTGCTAATTGTAGAAACAAAACATCCAACAGCAGCAAACCTTTCTTTGTGAAACCATATCATGTGAAACTTACAAATGACATGATCTCTCTTGATTTGGTTAGCCTAAATGTGTGTGTTTGTGTGCATGCATGCGTTAACTGTTTAATATTTCACTGTTCAAATTCGTAAATCAACATACACTATCAATGCAAATGGATATAAGGATGGACAGGGAACAACCATCCATCCATTGGGACCACACTCTGTGCAGAGCATTGGTGCTGCCGAAGCAGTCTCCTTGCCTCTTGGGCACAATCCTGAACGGGTCCCCACTCCGACACAGGATACCAGCAAGCTGGAACTCATTTTGCCGACCTCGGAAGGATGACAGGTAGAGTCAACCCCACCTGGTATTAATTCAACAGAAAATGGGATTTGAACGAAGTGTGTTCACTATGATCTATTTTTTTTCAGTATAAAAAAACTCGAAAAACATTTTCCATTAAAAAGTAATTACATCTCTTCTTATGGAAATACAGACGGTGACTTGCAACCGGGTCTCAATGGTGGTGTACAGAAGCATTTTAAAAAATAACAATAAACACAAGGCACATGGAGGTAAAATTCACTGCACGTGATGTGTAATGTGTTCAGAGTAGAACGCGTGTTCATTTACATACGTGTGATATCTAATAAACAAAGAAGATATGAGCACACCTGACGCTAGCCGGAGGCTTCAGGCTTTGGCACACTCACGAGGCTGTACCCTCAAAATGAAAGGTCCCACATGATAAAGAAAATCGTGTAACATTTAAACAGGTAGTGTTTTAAAAGAACGCATTTTCTTGCTACAAAGCATCATCTCTTCCAAACTCTGAATATGTCAAATAAAATCATTCCAACTCATCATTTTTGACAGACTTTTATATGAGTTAGGAATAATCAATAATCACTGGAGCAGCAATTGCCCAATTATTGAGATATTTCGTGGTTTCACTGTCACTAGTGGGCCCGTTGGTCCATTGGACCAAATTCTCATTGGTCTTCACGGCCTTGTAGCATGCCTGCCTGCCATACTGCTTGAGCATTACCTTGCCATTCACTAAGCCCAGATGAGCTTGTGCCAGGGTGGGGTGGGTATTATACATTCGTTATTATTACTGCCAAATGAAGCTAATATTATTATCGTTGTTAATATTATCAGTGTTAACTAATATATTCTTTGTTACAATGTTGTCATTGTTTTGGGGATTTTTTTGTAATTAGAATGCCATGCCGTACCTTTAAAAGATGGGAATTCTTCCGGGTTCTTTGTAGTTCATCAGCCTAATGAACTCAGGAAATCATAATGATCATTTTGGTGTGTCACATTGCACATCAGAAAGCTCCAGTAGAACTCCACAAAAAACACACACACGTATGCATACACATGCATGCACACCTCATCCATTTATAGTAAATAAGACTGAGGAGGCATCTTTCTTCTGACCCTTGAAATGAGTGTTGCTCAAATATTTGAGTATAAAGATGGGTCACAAGTTACTCTTTATTGGCTTTGTAGTTAGACATTCATGGTTAATATCAGGGGATATTGGATAATATGTCATCAAATGATATTGGATAATATGTCGTCAAACTTTTGCGGTGTACTATGAACAATCATGGAAAGTATAATAACAGTTCGACTGTGCTGTAAGTGTGCCCAATTCGTCAAATTAATGTGATTGCATTTGGATGACTACAGCAACACCGATTCCCTCTGTTGGATGAAAATAAGGAAAATGTCATTCCAATTTTTCAGAGTTGTTTCAATGAAGTGATTGGGGGTTCTAAGGCAGAACAATCAAATTGGAGGTTAATTTTTTAAATACCATGAGTGATGTATAGCAGCTGAAAAGGGAGAATCAGCCTGAGGTTGCAAAAGGTAGATATCAAACAAACTTGGGATTTTGTGCAAAGTTAAAATGTTTGCTTGATAATGCAACAACATTGGTGAATAGTCCATATTACTGTCAATTTGAAACTAATTTTTATCTGGTGTAAGGAGGGTCAGGTCAGGTATGGGAGCATGTAGCAGAACAGCACGTCGCTGCGTCCACTTTCCGCCGGTACTCCAGGGGCCTCCGTCTGGCCATCCCCCAGGCAGATGCCAGGCCCATCCCCATCTCCTTGAGATGATGGTCAACCTGTTGCAACCATGAAGCACGTGGTCGACCCACTGGCCTCCTCCACTCATGAGACTCCCTCGCTGAGAGAATCTGGTGAGCAGGATCAGAGTCAGGAAAACGAGCCACATGTCCATACAGCCACAACTGATGCTCATGGACTATGCAGGTAACAAATCTCATCCGAATCTCTCTCAGCAACCGCTCGTTGGACACAAAATCCGACCAGCAATAGCCAAGGATTCTCCGAAGAGACCTGGTACCAAAGGAATTAAGTCTCCATCTCAGATCCTTGGTCAGAGTCCAAGTCTCGCACCTATAGAGCAAGACTGGAAGTACCAAGGACCTGAAGACTCGGACTTTGGTCCTCCCGCACAGGTACCGGCAGCGCCACACCCCATGATCCAGTGAATCCATGACTCCCCAGGCCCGACCCAGACGTCTATTGACCTCTGACTCGCAGCCAGCAGAGACATGAATATCACTGCCAAGGTAAGTGAATCTCTCCACGACCTCAACATCCTCACCACAAACAGACACAGACAGGACAGCAGCATCCAAGATGTCACCGAAAGCCTGGATCTTAGTTTTGACCCAAGAAACCCGTAATCCCAACGGCTCCGACTCCTCATTCAGCACCTCGAGGGCCCCCAAGAGGATGTCTAAAGTCTCCGCAAAGATGACTGCATCATCTGCAAAGTCAAGGTCCGAGATCTTGACATTCCCAAATGACGCACCGCAACTTGATCTCTCCGACATCCTCTCTAGAATCCAGTCCATACAAGTGCTGAAAAGTGTGGGGGCAAGTACACATCCCTGACGAACTCCAGTAACAACTGGAAATAAGTCCGAGATGGTACCACCACGCTTCACAGCACTCTCAGTACCAGAGTAGAGTTCAGACATCAGATCGATCAGTTTTGGTGGCACCCCACGAAGACCAAGAATCCTCCAGAGGACGTCCCGATTCACTGAATCGAACGCTTTACAGATATCAACATAGGCTGCAAGCAGCCCCTGCCGAAACTCTCGTCTGCGTTCGGTGAGGACACGAAGTGCAAGGATACGGTCAATCGTTGACCTCTTTGGTGTAAAGCCTGACTGCTCTGGATGCTGGTGCTCGAGCAGATGGTGGCGAACCCTATCGAGAATTATCCGAGCAAAGACCTTGCCCGGCACTGAGAGCAGCATCACCCCTCGGTAGTTGTTGCAGTCTTGGCGATCACCCTTCCCTTTCCAGAGAGGGACAACAAGGCCCCTCTTCCAGTCAGTTGGGATGATGCCTGTGTTCCAGGCAGAGCACAAAACTGCATGCAACGACACGAGTGCAGCATTTCCACCAGCCTTGAAAAGTTCGGCATGGATGCCACAGATCCCTGGAGCTTTGCCCCGTTTCAACTGGTTCACCGCAGCCCGTGTTTCCACAAGCGTAGGTGGACCACAGTTGATTCGAGGGTCAGCAACAGGGATTGTAACACCCTTGACGTCCAACTCGACAGTTGGGGGATCAGCCTGGTACAACCGCTCAAAGTAACCGGCCCAGCGGGCCTTCACTTCAGACTCTTCTGTCAAGAGCCTACCACTCTCTGCTCGAACTGTAGTGCTCCGAGGGATGGGCTTGGATGAACGTAAGCGCAAATTCCCCTGTAAGCGGGACGAGAATCACCTGTCCACAGGTGATGCTCTACCCCCTCACAGATTCCTCGCACATAGGCCTCCTTGTCCACCCTCAGTGCACGTACAGTTTTACGCCTCAGCTCCCTGAACAGCTCAGCTCTGCCATTCAGCCTGGCCCTGCGACTCTGGTCAATGGTATCCAGTGTCCCTTGAGAGACAAAATTCTTCTTTGCCCTGCGGTGAGCTCCAAGGCATCCACTGGCAACATCAAGGACGGTGGTCTTGAAGGCGCTCCACAACTCTTCAGGACTCCCCAAAGCACCCAGACCCCCAAGTGTCCACTCAGCCTGTTCGCAAACTCCTCAGCTACTCTCTCATCCCTGAGCTTGGCAACATCCAGCCTCGGCTGGGATGGTACCATTCTCCAGGATTTAAGGTGCAGCTTTAGAGTTGCTACAACAAGCCTGTGGTCAGTATTGAGGAACTGAGCACTCCGGTAGACCCTGCAGTTCTGGATCATCCTCCAACGACCATCAATGAGGACATGGTCAATCTCCTTTGCCACACCGCCAGCGTTGGAATACCAAGTCCAGCAATGATCTTGTGGGCGCTGAAACCATGAACCAGCCACCCTAAGTCCATGACTTCTTGCAAAGTCAAGGAACTTAGTGCTATTCTGGTTCATAGTTCCTGACCCATGGGGACCAACACACACCTCATAACCGACCCTATCAATTCCAGTCGATGCATTGAAATCCCCCAAGACTAGAAGTGTATCTCGTCTGGGGCACTGATCAACCACAGACTCGAGTGTGGCGTAGAATGCATCCTTCACGGTGAGATCACTCGCCTCAGTCGGAGCATAAACAGAGACCAGGGAAATGACGCCTAAGGAGTGACGAATCCTTAATCTCATAATACGCTCGTTGACCGGTGTTACCTCAATTATCATTGGGGTCAGCTTATTGGACACAGCTACAGCAACTCCTTGGGTATGGTAACCATCAGAGCGACCAGACCAATAGTAGGTGTAACCACCCACTATTATCTCGCCGCAATCCGGTCTCCGAACCTCAGAGAGAGCTGCAATCCCGATGTCCAAACGCTTGAGCTCAGATGATAACAGAGACAGGTGATCATCCTCTCTTAGGGATAGGACATTCCAGGCACCCACCCGAAGGGACCACCTCAGGTTAACCCAAGGAGACCGCCGTCTGGTGTAAGGAGATCGGGGGATAATGGGAGTTATTTTGGGGGTTGGGAGGGGGAGAGGTGGTATGTGATAGGAACAGCTTTTGCCATTTCCATTGACACATCGAGACGAACACGTCTTTCCTCAACGTTCACACAATGACAAATGTGACAGCAATAAGATCATTAGTTTCACCATCAGATTGTTGGCGTTATCCTTACCCTGCAGGCTCCAGGGAGGTAGTTTTGGCGCAACATTTTTCACTCTTTTGATGAAGACAACTTTGTTGAGGAAACATCAGTGTTCAGCATAGATTTGTTTTTAACAAATTTCAGTTTTATACCAGTCCTACCAGTAAGATGAAATATCCAAAATACAATACATTCATTCCTCTGTGGTATATTTGGCAAGTTTTCACCTTTAAGTGTCGAAGACGAGAACTCAGGTCAAGTGATTGGCTATAAAACTGGGATTATCATTGCCATCAGTTTCACATTCGGAAGAATTGGCTTCACAAAAGGAAACAGTGACGATCAATGCCAAACACTCACATTGTAACTTCAAAACATGAACATACGATAAACTATAATTAGCTCCACCACAAAAGGTGGACGGAGGCTATGTTTTCACCCCTAGTTGTTTCTTTGCTTTTCTGTTTGTTAGCCGGATATCTCAAAGTTATGGACGAATTCGGCCGAATCATGGTGGACAGGTTCGGTGTGTGACAGGACGAAATGGTCAAATTTTGGTGAAGATCCGGATCGGAATACGAGAATGTGGAAGTGATTTTTCGCAACTGAGAGATATATAGCATGGTGTTTCAAAAATTTTGTGCATGGATTATGATGACAAAACTAGGTGGATGAGTTGGTTAAGTGACAAGAACAAGCCGATTAAATTTTGGTTAAGGTCCGGATTCAGATACGGCCAATGAGTGGAATACAAAATGTAAACTGTTCGGACTGGCAGAGGTATGCGCTCTACCTTGTGCCGTTATTGTAGATGGAATACAAACCATCAGCATAATGGGAAACCATGATTATTAATATGTAAGATTTCAGATTTGTTTTGCAAAGAGAGTGCAATATTGTGCAGCTAGTGTTTTACAAGTTTCGTTGAAATGCATCATTTTGCTCACTTTAATCCACAAAGCTGTTTTGACACATCTACATTTTATGTACACAAAATGGTATAAATGTTGACTGATTGGGCACACATTTTGTGTTTTGTAAAATGCAAGTTTTACATCCGAGCTTTGTGCTACACAATGAAAGAAGGAGCTGGTACTCTAGGTCCCCCGCCTTTTGGGTGGTATGAATAATAGATCTGTGTAATATGAAAGCTGAATCTTGAACATTTTATAAAAATATATCGCCTACACAAGCCAAGTTACTGCGATGGTTGCCATGGCAGCACAATTCAGCCAATCACAGCCATGATCTAATCACGTTGAAATAATGTCATGAGGAATAGATATCTGCAATATAAAAGTTAAATGTTCAACAGTTTTTGGAATATTGTGTACACAAGGCAAGTTACCATGTAATAGACTAAATAGAGCATCCGCTCTGAGTCTGGGAGGTCGGTGGTTCAAACCCCAGCCAAGTCATACCAAACACTTTAAAAATGGTATGTGCTGCTTCCTTGATTGACATTCAGCATTTATAAGGATAAGAGCATGAACAATTTCCATAGGTTTGCCTCCATAGGGAGGAGGACATTCCTCCAGAGGAAATGCTCCGCTGAGTGCATTGACAAATGCAGCACCATTGTTGTGACATTGCTAGTAGGGTAAGAATACTGATTCTGGCTCACTTTTCCCCATGTAAATGAATGGGGGATTTTCAGCGATTTATATTTTTTTTCCCTAAAAATAAATCCCCTTTTTATCCCAAGGTATATTTATTTGTCTCCCCTTTTAACCTGGAGGTTGAACCTCATTGAATTGAACACCTGGGGGTTGAACAGCTCACTCATTGAACCTATAAAGATTTGTTCATTCTCAAATTCCTTTAATAGTTTAATTTTCTTTGCACAATAATCCCCATCTAAAATATTGACAAACAAAACATTTGAATCTTTATATTTTTTAAGATACCCCATTTGTGCCATTACGAAATGATAAACTTCTCTTAATGCTCTCATCTGACCACCTCCTGAGCCACATATCATTTTGAGATTATAGTAAATTGTTTTTTCATTGTTCAATTGATAACCATCAAAGTTTTCAGTCCATTCAAGGATATTCATTTTTTTCTTTACATCCTCTAACTTACTAGTTTTTAAATTAATTCGCTTATTTGTTTTATTTACCTTTGTTTTAGTTATTTTTCAATAAGACTTATTTGATATTTTTCACATTCATTATGTTTTCCATTTATATACCAAGACTGAGATTTTCTCCACTCTTTAGTTTGATTAATACTTGCTTTAACCATTTATATATTGTGAAAAACGCGGCGGTAGCCCTTGAAAAACCCTAACCCATCTTCCCATCGTTAAAACATAATCTATTTTATACACTCTATCATACAATATCCATATGGAACACAATCTATTCCATTATCTAAAATAAATCTCTTATCATCAAAGGCTCCTAATGCCTTTTTATTTACTTCTTCACTATATATGTTATGTTTATAACTTCTTATTGTATTCATTTTCCTATATTCTTCTTTCTTATTCATCAAACAATTATAATAATTTCTAAAAGTTATTGATTTCTTTATTACATATTTCTTTATTCCCTTTAACCTCTTATCAATCTGATCACCATACTTATAAGCATATGCCTTTGCTCTCAATCCAATAAACTCACTCATTACTTTTCCACCCAACTCATCCTTAAACTTACCAATAACCTTTTCATTCTTTTTGGAAAATAACTCACTCTTCTTGCTGAAATTACTTGTATCATATACTCCAATATTTTTCTTCATATCTTCATAAACATCATCAGTTTTTATATCTAGGATAAAACTATCAGTATCCATATACAACAATGAAACATTTTCACCATACTCTTTCTTTAAGTCATTATACAAATAATCATACATCAATATCTTTGATAAATCAAGAACTGCTGTTCCAATATAAATTGGTTTATCCATTACAATACTTTCCTTTTTCATATGAATTGCAGAAAAGTTCTCTGAAAAAACCTCTTCTCTCTCAAAACTTGGTTTATTTATCAATCTCGAAGCTTCTTTCCAAGATGTTGCGAATCTAATGTTTTGCCTGTTTCTAACATTTTCCATAGTCTTTCCAAATACAGCATTATTCATTAATTTATAAAAGTCCCCTTCAAATTTTACTTTTGTATTTGCTCTCATATCTGTATTGAATTGAATATACTTTTTCACCCAAGGACTTTGTTTAAATTTTAAAACTCTATGAATTTTAGCTACTCTCAATCCTTCTCTCAAAAACTGTTTTAAGCTTCTCTGATGCAAAACATATCCCTCTTTATCATAGAATGTTGTTAATAACTTTTCTGTTGATTTACCTTTAATATTAAAACTTTTATGATAATCACTTAACCATTCTTTCTTTGGAGTTTCTTTCTCACATGCAAAAGGAAGATCTTTATGCTTATTATGAAGATCACTCGGGTACCTCAAATCAACTTCAAAATAATAACCTTCTTCTTCGTCATTCAATTCCTCTTGAGAAGAAATAACAATATTCATCAAAGCCTTTTCATAATCCTTTTCTTCCACCCACTCTAATTTACCATAAGGCAGAGATTGAGACATTGCCCATCCATACAAATTATTAGCATCAAAATACATCAAATAATTACTATCTTTTTCACTATCATAATTTGGAAGATATTTATTATTTGCTTTAGCATATCTTTTGAACATACTTGTGATATTCCACCTCTCTTGGACTTCTCAATCATCAAAAGCATATCCACATCACTGATTAAATCTATATCTTGTTTTGTCATTTTCAACATTGCACTCCAAGCTAAACCAGGAGCTGTGAAATAGTGGGCAGGATCTAATCCATAACAATTTTTATTATGACAGAGTGATCTAAAAGCTTCAAACACATCAGCTAACAATAAAACATCTGTTTTTAGATATAAATCGTGATATTCTCCAAGGTTCTTTATCTTAAATATTTTCCATATTTCTTGTGCGTGTTTATATTCCTTATCACTTATCTCTTCTTCATAAAGGTTATTATAGAAACTTTCTTTTGAAGGAAGTTGTGTTTCTTTAAATCTCATAAATGAATCCATATAATCATAAGGATAAATTCCCTTACTTGTAAGAATTTTCTCTTTACTTTGAATTTCATTCCTTGTTTGAATTTCCTCTCTCGTAAGAATTCCTTCTTTAATCAGAATTTCATCTTTAATCTGAATTTCCTCTTTAGTTCGAATTTTCTTTATAATTAGAATTTCATCTTCAGTTAGAATTTCCTCTTTACTTTGAATTCTCTCTTTAATCTGAATTTCCTCTTGAGTGAGAATTTCCTCTTTTGGAAAGAATGAATTAAGATTTGGAAAAGAGTCCGTGGAGCTTAGATTTGATGCGAGGTAGGCTAGTGGTGTTCCCATAAACTTGTAAGAATCTAAAAACCTAATACGAGTTATAGGTTTTGTGAATATCATTTTTGAAAATGAAATATACTTTTGACTTGTGTTTGTTATGGAAGAAATATTCCCTGGTGTTTTTGAAAGTTCATTTATAAATAGATGTGTATCATAGTTGGCGCTGTTGTGAAGAAAGACTGGAATAAAAGAAGGTAATTTATAATTAAGATTACAACAGGAATGAGCGGGACCTCTATATTTACCAGTAAGATGACAATGGTCTCTAACTTTAGACTCCTTAATTTCCCCCTCACAAATATGACAGATATTGTTCATTCTAAATTCTAATTTTTCTTCTTTGGTTAATTTCATCGGTTCATTTGTTTCTTTCATTAATTTAGTGAGTCTTATACAATCCTTTTCTAATCGTTTTACAAACTCTTGTGAAGCATTTTTTCCACGATAATGTTCAAGTTTGTTATACTTTTCTCCAACAGATGATTTGATATAATAACAGAAACCACAAGGAATATGTTTTTGATATTTATTTGTATATGGTTCTTTTGGATTAGGAGAAGCAGTATTTATCTTTTTAAGGATACATTCAAAATCAGCGTATATCACAAATGGGTGCATGATAGATTTATTATAATCTTCAAAATAAATCTTTTCACCAGGTTTAGGCATTGTAATTACAGCTGATTTATGATTACTACAATATTTTGAATGTTGTTCTAATCGTTCTTTTGTATGAAATGAATTAAGACATCGCTTACAAGGATATATTTTGTTTGCTGTTCTGAATACCTGAGAAGAGATTAATCTTGATAAATTATTGATGTATGTGTAATGTGAATTCTTTCCAACACTAAAATATAAAAGGTCAATGTGTGTTTCTTCATTTTTATAGTTGTTTGAAATTTTTAATATTTGAACTTTGTTTGTATCCGTTAATCCATATACATTAATAGAAAGATTATTCTTTTTCTCAAATTTAGGAATATCTGTTAATGGCATTGGGAATTTAAAATCTTTAATGTCCAAGGTATTCTCATATTTCATATATTGTTTTACTCTTTCTGAATTACATTTTGGTGGATGTAAGTGAGCAAGAACAGACCAGAGAAAACATTTATTATCATTGTTCTTAATATTAACAACTGCCTTCTTTAGTTTTATTTCTTTTGGTAATTCAATATAAGAAGAAGCTTTAAGAGGGTTTGATTTTAGAATGTGTATATCTAAAAAGATGATTTTTTTAATATTGAATCCACTTCCTACCACTGTATTATCAACATCCTCCTCTTGTCTTGATAGTTCTTCATAAACCCCACTATTCAAAAAATCTTGAAATGATGTTATAAAATGAAGATCTGTTCTCATATAAGGAGTTTGTTCTTCATCTTGTCTTTTCATATTCATTTTCACTCCCATATAAAACTTTAAAGTTTTTATTTCTTTTAATGTCTTTTTAATAAATTTTTCAACATCGGGTTTCACTATTTCAATTGATTCAGCTATTGATGATGGACCGGGTTCTCCAAATTGAAAAATCCTTATTTTTATATGCCCTTTAAATGCCTCATCAGTGTTTTTAATATAATAGTCTCCCTTTACTTTAAACTCATTTTTCTTGTGTTTTTGTGATTGAAGATGTTGATTATAACTACTCTTCAAAACATCCTTTGAACAGATATCACAATGTTTTCTTTCCAACTCAAGAGGAGATATTTGATGAAATAGATTAAATGTGTGTTTGTTGGTTCGGAGGTGTTTTCTATAATGTTTATATTCGTGATTACAAACATCGCAGTACGTTGTATTCACCATATTTATAGAATAAAACTTTGCTTAAACTAAAATTTTCTTGATGAAAATTTCGTTTAATTTATAGGTGAATCTGTGCTTAAAAACATTTTATCCTCCAACTTTTTCACTTAATAAATACAATGTTTCAAGACACAAAAGACAAGTTTCAATCAATCTCTTCATCTGTTAAAGATACTGAGAAATATGTCAAGGATGTAAAATTGAACAAAGATAAATATAACAACTATTGGATAAAAACTATTATGGTAAATAATATGAGTTCTTCAATTTCCTTCAGTGGAAGGGCTTTTAGTATACCTGGTAGAACATCAATTAAAGTATCTCTAACAAAAGTTTCTCCTCTCCTTCTAGTAATATATTCAAAACTAGAAAAAGCAATGAAACAAGAAAAAGTATCAAAGAACAAAAACCTTATGGATGAAGCTTTAGAAAGAAAAGATAAGACCATCTGTAATATGCAAGGAGAAATTTGTATTTTTTTCAACAACCCTAAAGATGTAAATCTTGATGAAATAAAGGATGTTAATATATCAGGTGAAATGACATTTCGTTCAATAGTAGTTAACGATAATTTTAAAATTACCTTTAATATAAAAAATGTTGTCGTTGAATCTGATAATGAAAAAAGTATATCGATATCGATGGTAATATACAACTGAAAGTATAGATGAATTTCAGTTTAAGTAAAGTTTTACTTTATAAATATGCTAGACTTTCCTGATTCTCCATATGACAAATTTGAGAATTGTCCTGCGTGTGAAAGACAGGGATTAAACACAGAGTCAAAAGCCTATAAACAATGTATATTCTGTGATTATCTTCTAATTAATGATAATAAAAAATATAAAAGGAAAATAATTCTTTTAGATTTACACCAAAAATGAATTACTTTACAAGATTGATTAGAGAAATGAATGTAAAGTATGAGGATGATAACACACCTTTCCTTACAAGGGAAGAAACTGAACGTATAAGAGAAATGTTCAAAGGATTGTTGTTGTATATTATTCATGGATGTAATTTTCAGGGAAATATCAACACAAGATATTGTATAAATAAAATAATGGATTATCTTGAAATTAAACCTGAACTTAGGATAAAATATAGAGTTTCTAAAAGCCAATAATAAATTAAATAACCTGTTTTTCAAATATATAAATGAATGATTTTTTACCTATTTGGGAAAATAAGATAAAATTTAACAACCATAAAAATCTCCCAAATTCATTAAGATGTCTCATAGTTGGTTCAAGTGGATGTGGAAAAACCTGCTTACTTTTAAAAATGCTCCTCACTCCCAACTTTTTAGATTATGATAATTTAATAATTTTCACAAAGTCGAGTTTTCAACCAGAGTATCAACTACTCTCACAAGGTTTTAATGCTGGTCTTCAAAAAGAAGATATAATAGGTTTATTTAAACGTCAAAAACCTAAATGATTATAACATTGAAGATATAATTCAACTATTTTGTGATACACAGAGATGTAAAAGAAATCAAATCTTATAACTTGTATTCTTAGTGATAATACGGATGATATACCGTCTCCCCAAGATTTGGATAAATCAAAAAAGAACCTCGTTATCTTTGATGATTGTGTTAATGAGAGAAACCAAACGGTAATGGACAGCTACTACACAAGAGGGAGACATTCTTCTTGTAATTGTATTTATCTTAGTCAATCGTACTTTCAACTTCCTCGTCGTTCCATCAGAAACAATGCTAATACTTTTATTTTATTCAAGTTAAATTCAATAGATATCAATAATTTTTGGAGAGATAATTGTTCTACATTATGTAGTAAAAAGAAATTTGAGGATTATATGAAGCACACGACTGAAAAATATAAATATATTGTTGTGAAACAAGATGAGATATTAAGGGATATATTTTTTGTTTTATAAACAATTACATATATAAATGACAACTATTATTATAAATCTTGTGGGTAAATCTGCTTCTGGAAAAAACTTTCATAAATCAAGGTTCTTGTGTAGTACAAATGAGAATATTGTAAATTTACTTAAAAAACACCCCGTGATACGCATTGTATCAACAACAACTAGAGCAATAAGACCTGGAGAAGTAAAAGGTGAAGATTATCACTATATTTCAGTGGAGGAACATATGCGATTGAGGAATGAAGGACAAATATTTGAGGAGGTTTCTCTTGGTACAACAAAATATTCACATTGTAAGAGTGAGTTAAAGAAACTAAAATCTGGTGGTGTTGGGATATTAGAAACTAATCCAGAAGGAACGAGACAAATTATTAAATATCTGAGCGGAGTGAAGATTTTATCATTCGGTTTTGATGTTGATGAAGAAACTCAACACAAACGTATGAAAAGCAGAGATGCAAGGATTAGTGAAGAAGAAATTACAACTCGCATTAATGTTAATAAAGAATTTGATGAAATATTTAAAGAAAAGGATTTATTTGAACACATCTACTTGAATGATGAAGAAAAGGAAAATTTCCCTGTTGATCTTTACAATTCATTAAATGATATTTTACAATAAATAAATGGATACAAAAGAAAGAGCAAGAAGATTTAAGGAACATCAAGAGTTGGTTTCAAAAGTTGTAAAACAACAGGAAGACATAAAGAAGAAACGCAGACAGAAACTAACGGGCGAAGAAGCATTTGAAAAAAAACAAGAGAAATTTTTAAACCACTTTTAAAAACTTCCCAAGAAAAAATGAAAGATGTTTCCACAGTTCCCACAGTAGAATATACTCCTAGAAAGCTTCAAATGTTAAAAGATTTCAGTCAAATGACGGAGGAAGAATTAGAGCATTTAGGAGAATTAGAATATGATGATGAAGGTTTATTTCAACAACTGGAAGAGATTAATCAACCCCTGATTATATTGTGAATGCTGTTCAAAACAATGAATATTCAGCGGATTCAAAAACCAAAGCAGGACTCATTCCAACAGAACAACCAGCAATATTTCATCTTGTTCAAGAAAAGGTATTGATATTTAATGATGAATTAAGGTTCTTAAGTTCTGCTCAACCCCTGTTAAACTAACTCCGAGATTAATGTTTCTTCTCACAAAAGATGGAAGACAAGGTTCAACTGTGAGGGATGAATCAAAGTATATTGATAAACCATTGGATATGGAAAATAATGATGATAGAGTATATATTGATTTGCTGAACACTCTAAATTATAAGGTTATTCTTTCTGGTAAAAGTAGGAAGAATGAGAAGGAGAAACACATTATTCAGGTTTTAAGTATCCTTGGTTCAGGTATTAGTTTTCTTCCAAATGACCCATCGCAATTAGTTAATAGACTGTTATTGTTGTTCGGCAGTAAGAAGGCTGGAAATAACAATTGTTTTAATGAAGCATCAGCCATTTTAGACCAGTTGATGAACATGAAAATAATTAATAAATCTCAATATAAAGACATTTTAACTCATATTAAATAAGATGAGAAGCACAATCCTGAGTTTTAATTTCACAACAAGCGACCACACATCTTCATTCCCATACCCACTACAACTTGACACAACAAAAGAATATGAGGCATCTTTATTGTCCATGGAGACTTATAATACCTTATTTAATATAACCGAGAAAAATGACAAGTTTAGTTATAATCCGGGAAGTGGATACAAAACGATAACAGTCTCACCCTGTTCTTTCATAAGACGAGCAATTTCGGAAGATATTTGAGAAATCTCGTATGCTCCGGGTGAGACTGTTATCGTTTTGTATCCACTTCCCGGATTATAACTAAACTTGTCATTTTTCTCGGTTATATTAAATAAGGTATTATAAGTCTCCATGGACAATAAAGATGCCTCATATTCTTTTGTTGTGTCAAGTTGTAGTGGGTATGGGAATGAAGATGTGTGGTCGCTTGTTGTGAAATTAAAACTCAGGATTGTGCTTCTCATCTTATTTAATATGAGTTAAAATGTCTTTATATTGAGATTTATTAATTATTTTCATGTTCATCAACTGGTCTAAAATGGCTGATGCTTCATTAAAACAATTGTTATTTCCAGCCTTCTTACTGCCGAACAACAATAACAGTCTATTAACTAATTGCGATGGGTCATTTGGAAGAAAACTAATACCTGAACCAAGGATACTTAAAACCTGAATAATGTGTTTCTCCTTCTCATTCTTCCTACTTTTACCAGAAAGAATAACCTTATAATTTAGAGTGTTCAGCAAATCAATATATACTCTATCATCATTATTTTCCATATCCAATGGTTTATCAATATACTTTGATTCATCCCTCACAGTTGAACCTTGTCTTCCATCTTTGTGAGAAGAAACATTAATCTCGGAGTTAGTTTAACAGGGGGTTGAGCAGAACTTAAGAACCTTAATTCATCATTAAATATCAATACCTTTTCTTGAACAAGATGAAATATTGCTGGTTGTTCTGTTGGAATGAGTCCTGCTTTGGTTTTTGAATCCGCTGAATATTCATTGTTTTGAACAGCATTCACAATATAATCAGGGGTTGATTAATCTCTTCCAGTTGTTGAAATAAACCTTCATCATCATATTCTAATTCTCCTAAATGCTCTAATTCTTCCTCCGTCATTTGACTGAAATCTTTTAACATTTGAAGCTTTCTAGGAGTATATTCTACTGTGGGAACTGTGGAAACATCTTTCATTTTTTCTTGGGAAGTTTTTAAAAGTGGTTTAAAAAATTTCTCTTGTTTTTTTTCAAATGCTTCTTCGCCCGTTAGTTTCTGTCTGCGTTTCTTCTTTATGTCTTCCTGTTGTTTTACAACTTTTGAAACCAACTCTTGATGTTCCTTAAATCTTCTTGCTCTTTCTTTTGTATCCATTTATTTATTGTAAAATATCATTTAATGAATTGTAAAGATCAACAGGGAAATTTTCCTTTTCTTCATCATTCAAGTAGATGTGTTCAAATAAATCCTTTTCTTTAAATATTTCATCAAATTCTTTATTAACATTAATGCGAGTTGTAATTTCTTCTTCACTAATCCTTGCATCTCTGCTTTTCATACGTTTGTGTTGAGTTTCTTCATCAACATCAAAACCGAATGATAAAATCTTCACTCCGCTCAGATATTTAATAATTTGTCTCGTTCCTTCTGGATTAGTTTCTAATATCCCAACACCACCAGATTTTAGTTTCTTTAACTCACTCTTACAATGTGAATATTTTGTTGTACCAAGAGAAACCTCCTCAAATATTTGTCCTTCATTCCTCAATCGCATATGTTCCTCCACTGAAATATAGTGATAATCTTCACCTTTTACTTCTCCAGGTCTTATTGCTCTAGTTGTTGTTGATACAATGCGTATCACGGGGTGTTTTTTAAGTAAATTTACAATATTCTCATTTGTACTACACAAGAACCTTGATTTATGAAAGTTTTTTCCAGAAGCAGATTTACCCACAAGATTTATAATAATAGTTGTCATTTATATATGTAATTGTTTATAAAACAAAAAATATATCCCTTAATATCTCATCTTGTTTCACAACAATATATTTATATTTTTCAGTCGTGTGCTTCATATAATCCTCAAATTTCTTTTTACTACATAATGTAGAACAATTATCTCTCCAAAAATTATTGATATCTATTGAATTTAACTTGAATAAAATAAAAGTATTAGCATTGTTTCTGATGGAACGACGAGGAAGTTGAAAGTACGATTGACTAAGATAAATACAATTACAAGAAGAATGTCTCCCTCTTGTGTAGTAGCTGTCCATTACCGTTTGGTTTCTCTCATTAACACAATCATCAAAGATAACGAGGTTCTTTTTGATTTATCCAAATCTTGGGGAGACGGTATATCATCCGTATTATCACTAAGAATACAAGTTATAAGATTTGATTTCTTTTTACATCTCTGTGTATCACAAAATAGTTGAATTATATCTTCAATGTTATAATCATTTAGGTTTTTTTGACGTTTAAATAAACCTATTATATCTTCTTTTTGAAGACCAGCATTAAAACCTTGTGAGAGTAGTTGATACTCTGGTTGAAAACTCGACTTTGTGAAAATTATTAAATTATCATAATCTAAAAAGTTGGGAGTGAGGAGCATTTTTAAAAGTAAGCAGGTTTTTCCACATCCACTTGAACCAACTATGAGACATCTTAATGAATTTGGGAGATTTTTATGGTTGTTAAATTTTATCTTATTTTCCCAAATAGGTAAAAAATCATTCATTTATATATTTGAAAAACAGGTTATTTAATTTATTATTGGCTTTTAGAAACTCTATATTTTATCCTAAGTTCAGGTTTAATTTCAAGATAATCCATTATTTTATTTATACAATATCTTGTGTTGATATTTCCCTGAAAATTACATCCATGAATAATATACAACAACAATCCTTTGAACATTTCTCTTATACGTTCAGTTTCTTCCCTTGTAAGGAAAGGTGTGTTATCATCCTCATACTTTACATTCATTTCTCTAATCAATCTTGTAAAGTAATTCATTTTTGGTGTAAATCCAAAAAAATTATTTTCCTTTTATATTTTTTATTATCATTAATTAGAAGATAATCACAGAATATACATTGTTTATAGGCTTTTGACTCTGTGTTTAATCCCTGTCTTTCACACGCAGGACAATTCTCAAATTTATCATATGGAGAATCAGGAAAGTCTAGCATATTTATAAAGTAAAACTTTACTTAAACTGAAATTCATCTATACTTTCAGTTGTATATTACCATCGATATCGATATACTTTTTTCATTATCAGATTCAACGACAACATTTTTTATATTAAAGGTAATTTTAAAATTATCGTTAACTACTATTGAACGAAATGTCATTTCACCTGATATATTAACATCCTTTATTTCATCAAGATTTACATCTTTAGGGTTGTTGAAAAAAATACAAATTTCTCCTTGCATATTACAGATGGTCTTATCTTTTCTTTCTAAAGCTTCATCCATAAGGTTTTTGTTCTTTGATACTTTTTCTTGTTTCATTGCTTTTTCTAGTTTTGAATATATTACTAGAAGGAGAGGAGAAACTTTTGTTAGAGATACTTTAATTGATGTTCTACCAGGTATACTAAAAGCCCTTCCACTGAAGGAAATTGAAGAACTCATATTATTTACCATAATAGTTTTTATCCAATAGTTGTTATATTTATCTTTGTTCAATTTTACATTCTTGACATATTTCTCAGTATCTTTAACAGATGAAGAGATTGATTGAAACTTGTCTTTTGTGTCTTGAAACATTGTATTTATTAAGTGAAAAAGTTGGAGGATAAAATGTTTTTAAGCACAGATTCACCTATAAATTAAACGAAATTTTCATCAAGAAAATTTTAGTTTAAGCAAAGTTTTATTCTATAAATATGGTGAATACAACGTACTGCGATGTTTGTAATCACGAATATAAACATTATAGAAAACACCTCCGAACCAACAAACACACATTTAATCTATTTCATCAAATATCTCCTCTTGAGTTGGAAAGAAAACATTGTGATATCTGTTCAAAAGGATGTTTTGAAGAGTAGTTATAATCAACATCTTCAATCACAAAAACACAAGAAAAATGAGTTTAAAGTAAAGGGAGACTATTATATTAAAAACACTGATGAGGCATTTAAAGGGCATATAAAAATAAGGATTTTTCAATTTGGAGAACCCGGTCCATCATCAATAGCTGAATCAATTGAAATAGTGAAACCCGATGTTGAAAAATTTATTAAAAAGACATTAAAAGAAATAAAAACTTTAAAGTTTTATATGGGAGTGAAAATGAATATGAAAAGACAAGATGAAGAACAAACTCCTTATATGAGAACAGATCTTCATTTTATAACATCATTTCAAGATTTTTTGAATAGTGGGGTTTATGAAGAACTATCAAGACAAGAGGAGGATGTTGATAATACAGTGGTAGGAAGTGGATTCAATATTAAAAAAATCATCTTTTTAGATATACACATTCTAAAATCAAACCCTCTTAAAGCTTCTTCTTATATTGAATTACCAAAAGAAATAAAACTAAAGAAGGCAGTTGTTAATATTAAGAACAATGATAATAAATGTTTTCTCTGGTCTGTTCTTGCTCACTTACATCCACCAAAATGTAATTCAGAAAGAGTAAAACAATATATGAAATATGAGAATACCTTGGACATTAAAGATTTTAAATTCCCAATGCCATTAACAGATATTCCTAAATTTGAGAAAAAGAATAATCTTTCTATTAATGTATATGGATTAACGGATACAAACAAAGTTCAAATATTAAAAATTTCAAACAACTATAAAAATGAAGAAACACACATTGACCTTTTATATTTTAGTGTTGGAAAGAATTCACATTACACATACATCAATAATTTATCAAGATTAATCTCTTCTCAGGTATTCAGAACAGCAAACAAAATATATCCTTGTAAGCGATGTCTTAATTCATTTCATACAAAAGAACGATTAGAACAACATTCAAAATATTGTAGTAATCATAAATCAGCTGTAATTGCAATGCCTAAACCTGGTGAAAAGATTTATTTTGAAGATTATAATAAATCTATCATGCACCCATTTGTGATATACGCTGATTTTGAATGTATCCTTAAAAAGATAAATACTGCTTCTCCTAATCCAAAAGAACCATATACAAATAAATATCAAAAACATATTCCTTGTGGTTTCTGTTATTATATCAAATCATCTGTTGGAGAAAAGTATAACAAACTTGAACATTATCGTGGAAAAAATGCTTCACAAGAGTTTGTAAAACGATTAGAAAAGGATTGTATAAGACTCACTAAATTAATGAAAGAAACAAATGAACCGATGAAATTAACCAAAGAAGAAAAATTAGAATTTAGAATGAACAATATCTGTCATATTTGTGAGGGGGAAATTAAGGAGTCTAAAGTTAGAGACCATTGTCATCTTACTGGTAAATATAGAGGTCCCGCTCATTCCTGTTGTAATCTTAATTATAAATTACCTTCTTTTATTCCAGTCTTTCTTCACAACAGCGCCAACTATGATACACATCTATTTATAAATGAACTTTCAAAAACACCAGGGAATATTTCTGCCATAACAAACACAAGTCAAAAGTATATTTCATTTTCAAAAATGATATTCACAAAACCTATAACTCGTATTAGGTTTTTAGATTCTTACAAGTTTATGGGAACACCACTAGCCTACCTCGCATCAAATCTAAGCTCCACGGACTCTTTTCCAAATCTTAATTCATTCTTTCCAAAAGAGGAAATTCTCACTCAAGAGGAAATTCAGATTAAAGAGAGAATTCAAAGTAAAGAGGAAATTCTAACTGAAGATGAAATTCTAATTATAAAGAAAATTCGAACTAAAGAGGAAATTCAGATTAAAGATGAAATTCTGATTAAAGAAGGAATTCTTACGAGAGAGGAAATTCAAACAAGGAATGAAATTCAAAGTAAAGAGAAAATTCTTACAAGTAAGGGAATTTATCCTTATGATTATATGGATTCATTTATGAGATTTAAAGAAACACAACTTCCTTCAAAAGAAAGTTTCTATAATAACCTTTATGAAGAAGAGATAAGTGATAAGGAATATAAACACGCACAAGAAATATGGAAAATATTTAAGATAAAGAACCTTGGAGAATATCACGATTTATATCTAAAAACAGATGTTTTATTGTTAGCTGATGTGTTTGAAGCTTTTAGATCACTCTGTCATAATAAAAATTGTTATGGATTAGATCCTGCCCACTATTTCACAGCTCCTGGTTTAGCTTGGAGTGCAATGTTGAAAATGACAAAACAAGATATAGATTTAATCAGTGATGTGGATATGCTTTTGATGATTGAGAAGTCCAAGAGAGGTGGAATATCACAAGTATGTTCAAAAAGATATGCTAAAGCAAATAATAAATATCTTCCAAATTATGATAGTGAAAAAGATAGTAATTATTTGATGTATTTTGATGCTAATAATTTGTATGGATGGGCAATGTCTCAATCTCTGCCTTATGGTAAATTAGAGTGGGTGGAAGAAAAGGATTATGAAAAGGCTTTGATGAATATTGTTATTTCTTCTCAAGAGGAATTGAATGACGAAGAAGAAGGTTATTATTTTGAAGTTGATTTGAGGTACCCGAGTGATCTTCATAATAAGCATAAAGATCTTCCTTTTGCATGTGAGAAAGAAACTCCAAAGAAAGAATGGTTAAGTGATTATCATAAAAGTTTTAATATTAAAGGTAAATCAACAGAAAAGTTATTAACAACATTCTATGATAAAGAGGGATATGTTTTGCATCAGAGAAGCTTAAAACAGTTTTTGAGAGAAGGATTGAGAGTAGCTAAAATTCATAGAGTTTTAAAATTTAAACAAAGTCCTTGGGTGAAAAAGTATATTCAATTCAATACAGATATGAGAGCAAATACAAAAGTAAAATTTGAAGGGGACTTTTATAAATTAATGAATAATGCTGTATTTGGAAAGACTATGGAAAATGTTAGAAACAGGCAAAACATTAGATTCGCAACATCTTGGAAAGAAGCTTCGAGATTGATAAATAAACCAAGTTTTGAGAGAGAAGAGGTTTTTTCAGAGAACTTTTCTGCAATTCATATGAAAAAGGAAAGTATTGTAATGGATAAACCAATTTATATTGGAACAGCAGTTCTTGATTTATCAAAGATATTGATGTATGATTATTTGTATAATGACTTAAAGAAAGAGTATGGTGAAAATGTTTCATTGTTGTATATGGATACTGATAGTTTTATCCTAGATATAAAAACTGATGATGTTTATGAAGATATGAAGAAAAATATTGGAGTATATGATACAAGTAATTTCAGCAAGAAGAGTGAGTTATTTTCCAAAAAGAATGAAAAGGTTATTGGTAAGTTTAAGGATGAGTTGGGTGGAAAAGTAATGAGTGAGTTTATTGGATTGAGAGCAAAGGCATATGCTTATAAGTATGGTGAACAGATTGATAAGAGGTTAAAGGGAATAAAGAAATATGTAATAAAGAAATCAATAACTTTTAGAAATTATTATAATTGTTTGATGAATAAGAAAGAAGAATATAGGAAAATGAATACAATAAGAAGTTATAAACATAACATATATAGTGAAGAAGTAAATAAAAAGGCATTAGGAGCCTTTGATGATAAGAGATTTATTTTAGATAATGGAATAGATTGTGTTCCATATGGATATTGTATGATAGAGTGTATAAAATAGATTATGTTTTAACGATGGGAAGATGGGTTAGGGTTTTTAAAAGGGCTACCGCCGCGTTTTTTCACAATATATAAATGGTTAAACCAAGTATTAATCAAACTAAAGAGTGGAGAAAATCTCAGTCTTGGTATATAAATGGAAAACATAATGAATGTGAAAAATATCAAATAAGTCTTATTGAAAAAATAACTAAAACAAAGGTAAATAAAACAAATAAGCGAATTAATTTAAAAACTAGTAAGTTAGAGGATGTAAAGAAAAAAATGAATATCCTTGAATGGACTGAAAACTTTGATGGTTATCAATTGAACAATGAAAAAACAATTTACTATAATCTCAAAATGATATGTGGCTCAGGAGGTGGTCAGATGAGAGCATTAAGAGAAGTTTATCATTTCGTAATGGCACAAATGGGGTATCTTAAAAAATATAAAGATTCAAATGTTTTGTTTGTCAATATTTTAGATGGGGATTATTGTGCAAAGAAAATTAAACTATTAAAGGAATTTGAGAATGAACAAATCTTTATAGGTTCAATGAGTGAGCTGTTCAACCCCCAGGTGTTCAATTCAATGAGGTTCAACCTCCAGGTTAAAAGGGGAGACAAATAAATATACCTTGGGATAAAAAGGGGATTTATTTTTAGGGAAAAAAAATATAAATCGCTGAAAATCCCCCATTCATTTACATGGGGAAAAGTGAGCCAGAATCAGTATTCTTACCCTACTATTGCTGATACCCAAAGGTCCCCAGGAAGTGACGGCAATTCCACCAAGCTCAGTGGATGTGTTTGTCTCGTCTAACAATCCCGTGTTCTGTCTCGTTTATTCATCTCTATGTCCATGTGTGTGTAATGTGTGTGTGACAGCTCGACTACGAGCCTTATATCCTGAAAATAAAAATTCAAATAGTGTGCCAATGAAAAATCATTTGGACCATGTACACATACAGTATCATATGTTAATTAATTACACAAGATGCTTGCACAGTTCAGTGTGAACATCACTATAAGGTCGAAACATCAGATGTGAGCCTTGCCTGCTGGGCAGCCATAGTAGTTGGTGATACGATTTTATGATGTTGATCTACCCAAATAAAACCAATTTTTTGTGGGAATCATGGTGATTGTCAGTACTCAGAGCAGGCGGATGCCTGTATATTATAGAATATTGTTGATCTCGTCCACAGTCTTGTACAGATATTGTTGTAATGATTGGTTCCTTCATTTTCAAATGGAGGTCAGGAAAATTAGGAAGGGATGGAAGAAACTTCCAAACTCATTTCTTTAGTTAGGACTGCGCGTTGTGCTGATAATGAGGAACCAAAATGTCTTGGAGGAAAATAACACCACTCCACAGCAATTAGTGTTCCTTTTGACATCGCATTGGGTGCATTTATTCTTGCAGTACCTTTTAACAATGCACAGTTTACAGTCTGATACATGGGTCATAGAATGTTTGAGCACAAGGCCACAGCGGGACTGATACACGTACATCATCTTAAGTGCTTCCTGGCTGTGATTTGCGATCGTTCTTTCTTGGTGACTGTGCTGAGGGCCATTTAGCACTTTTCCTCTTCAACTGTGAATTAAATTGGTGTGCCCATGTTTCATCCATTGTCAGGATGTGCACCAAGATCATGTCATATTCTTGTTGCAATCACTGCAGATTGGTCATACACATCAACATAAGTATGACTAGGTGAACATCATTGAGCACACACAGAAACCATTTTCACAAATCTTCCCAAATCCCATATTTCTAGTCAGTATGCGGAACATGTTTTCAGAAATGGCTGCTTCTTGTGCAATCCCAGTATAGGAAATCCTTCCTATTTGGATCTGCTGCAGAATTGTGTCAAACGTTTGAATGTCTTCCTCATCAATCAGAGTGGTTGGTCAGCCTTTGTACATGCAGCATCTTCAACATTTTTGGAGAGTTTGGAGGTTTTAATCCACCTATATTTTTTTCAGATGAAGGGAAATTGTCTATTATAAACTTATGGAGCTGTCCATATTTGAAAATTCACATGCAAAGTGCCGCACAACATTGCTCCGCTGTAAGTAGCAGCATCTATACATTACTGAAAGTAAGTGAGGAAGGTTGGTGTTGCGACTTGGAGTGACGACATTTTGTAAGCTGAGGACAGTTCGGCATGATAAGTTCATGATTGTAGTGAGTTAATTTTCAGGCCTTTTTGGAAGCCCTAGTTTCACTCCTTTGACTACAGAAACAATGTGGAGGGGAGTATATGCAATATTTGTTTTGTACATGTATATGGCGAGGCAGTTGCGGCACGCTTTATTGTATCCAGGGTTGAGGCTTGTGGGGGAGCGAGAACACAGAATGGACAATGACGTAACAAAATTATAACAACAAAATATAAAGGGGGCACACCAATAGCAAGGTAGAGGTGAAAAAAGGAGGGAGAGTTGGAGGAATAAGGGACATGGGGATTCATGAGAGCAAGGAGATTGGGGGGGGGAGGGGTTGAACAAGGATGGATACAGGTGCAAACTCTCAATCATTGAAGCAGCAGGAAAACCTGGGAAAGAAACAGAGGATGAGGTGGCAGGGGAGTTGGGTGAAAATGACTGTTCTGGGACACTTTCCCCTCGACACCCCAAACCTCCTATGATGATGTAATCAGACGATCATCATAACGAGATAATCATATTGTCTTTTATTACTTGCAAAATCGAAGATTTTTCAAGTATATTGGTTTGGCGATTTTGTCATTCTGTCTGTGTGTTTATTGCCCACAAGTCACAATTATAAACCGATCTTCACCAAACTTGACCACGTGGTAGAGTTTGTCAAAAGGAAGAAGTCTATTGTTTTTGAGGTCAAAAGGTCAACATAGGCCAAAGGTCAACAACTAAGGAGGAATTTCTAAAATCCTTAATTTCCATCCCATTGACTTGAAATTTGAAGAATATTTGCACATCAGGGTCACTGAATTCAACCAGCCAATTAGTTTTGAGGTCAATATAGGCCCAAGGTCAACAACGAAGGTGGCATTTCTAAAATCCTCAATTTTCATCATATCAGCTTGACTTGAAATTAGAAGAGGATTTATATTTCAGGTCACTGAATTCAACCACCAATTATTTTCGAGGTCAAAATAGGCCAAAAGGACAACATAGGCCGAATTTCTAAAATTGTCAATTTTCATCCGATTGACTTGAAATTTGAAGAGGATTTGCATATTTCGTCATTGAATTCAACCACTAATTATTATTTGTGAGGTCAAATTTGTTTTACGGATTTTTCAAGAATCATGCTCTGCACGACGTCTTCTTCTTGTTTCCTTATTCATAGTTATAAAAAAACAATTTGGGTTGAAAAAGAGGTTCTGGGACATTTAACCTTTAATCACCCTTCCCTCCTTCCACCAATTATATATATATATATATATATATATATATATATATATATATATATATATATATATATATATATATATATATATATATTTATATGATACAACCTTCATAATTACATAAGCACGTCGTCATTTTCAATAGCAAATCCGTTTTTTTCACAAATGTATCAAGGAAACGAAGGCTGCATACTCATAAAACATCTTAAACATGTCCCCAAAACTCTATTTGAAGATAAAATACATTTACCAGACTTTCTTTTTCAGCTATTAGAGTGGTTGGTCAGATTCGGTGGTGTAACGGTTAGGGCGTCCTCTCTGAGCCTAGGAGGTCGGTGTCTCAAACCTTGGCCGACTCATATCAAACACTTTAAAAATGGTGCGTGCTGCTTCCTTGCTTGACGTTCAGCATTTAAAAGATTAAGAGCACGGACAATCCCCATATAGTGGGGCAACTTAGCTAAATATAGCATAACAATTGTGCATTTTGTGAGGAAAGCACCAAATTTGGCACACTAGTAGCCTATCATATTATGAACAGATTTGGATATTGGGCCATCTCAAATTCAGCCGCTGATGGCTGTGGCAGCCATTTTCCACTGCCATCAAAAATTTTGAGATGGCCCAATATCCAAATCTGTTCATAATATGATAGGCTACTAGTGTGCCAAATTTGGTGCTTTCTTCACAAAATGCACAATTGTTATGCTAAGTTGCCCCACTAATAGTATAGGTTGTCATCTGTGACGAGGAGGAAATTCCTCCTTCTTATAAAAATGCCACACTGCAGTGCAATGACAAAGGCGATGCCATTGTTGTGGCGTCACTTGTACCCAGAGTGCTTGTAAGAAAAATGGCTTCTAATTCTTGTTATACTTGCAATAAGTGTATTCGTTTAAAGAATTTTAAATGTCATCCTGAAGCTAAATTTCATACTGGAGTAAAGAAAAAGATGAACCGCCGATTATATTAGTCACATTGCAAAAAGACATCGATGAGAGCATTTGAAAACCTCAAATGATAAAAAAAATTGTGCTGATATAAACACTGAAAGTCATTTTTTTTCTTCCTTACAATATATTTGAGAATAAATGCCAAATTACTTGTGTATAAGCCACACTTTTTTCCCAGAAGTATATGCCAAAATTTGAGGTGTGTCTTATCTACGAGAACTAAAGCGAAAGCTATATTTCTCGAGATTTCTCGCAACGACGCAAGAGCAGCCTTCATTACTGGGTGCGGCCATCTTAAAAACGTGGTGCATGTGGGACATCTTATGCAATGTTGAACGCGTATCTTTGGTTCTGAATAGCAGTTATTTTGACAGAATAATTAAAATTGCTCGTTATCATGCATTAGTTTGATTATAAAACGTTTTATCTAAACTTTAAAAATATGTACACCATAGCAGCAAAATAAGCTTGGGGATTATCATGTGGATTGCAGCACAATAGATTGTTTCACAATTACCGTTATCTCATGACTCACGAAAGACTTGAGAGTTACTAACAAGCTCTTTGTGTGCTCATGGCTGACACAGTGGCTTAGAGGTATCCACACTCACCTCTAAGTTGTCTAGCATTGGTTTGAATCCAAACCCAGCTATAAACTGTCATCCTGGTGTTTCACGGATGATTCATCAATGTGTGTGCCGTCCCTCGGATGGACGTTAAACGGGGTCCCGTCTGCCAGGATTCATTGGTGGACGTTAAAGATCCCATGGTGTCCTTCGCGATGAGTAATCACCGGCACCATGAATGTGTTCCAAATTCCTGCCCTAACCAGCAGAGCGCATTGCATCAGCGGTGCAACCGTGCACTCAGCCAATGATGCTACCCCGCAGCATTGTGCTGCATATGAACGAATATTACCAACTCTGAAGGTTTGCTGTATGTTCAAAGTGATCAGTGGGATTTTGAAGAAACTATTGGAGACAAAATTAGTAATGGAAACGCTTTCTTATTATGGAGCCTTCATGAAACGATTATAGAGCCGTATCATTTCAAGCCTTGTGCGAGTGATTCAGATGAAAATGGTGACAATGGAGATGTTAGTGAAGATGAAAATGCTGGTTACATGTTCACTACAGATTGGTTGGTTTTGTTTTTTTTCTGTTTAATTGACGGTTTGTAAGGGATTTTGTATAAGTTGATAAATTAGTTATAAATACTGCTCTCGCAGGAACACGGCATAGACACAGCACGGACATGGCACGGCACAGCACAGACACTGCCGAGGCACACTCGGACACTGTGGACAAAATGGGCAACAAATATTTATCTCACCATTACAGGCTGACCAGGTGTCTTGTATGTTATGGGATGGATCGTCCTGTTTCATACTTTCCCAGGAGGCCATTTGTGTCTCTGGTCATGCCCTGTCCTTGTCGTGTCTGTGCCGTGTCCATGCTGGATCATGCCATTTTCGGTCTGTGTCGATGTCCTGCCCCAGTGGAGGGGGGAGTGGTGCTATGGGGAGGGGGAATGTGCAGTGGTTGTGGCTGTGGATATTGTGGAAGGCAATGGTGGTGGGAGGGTGGGGTGTGCAGTGGAAGTGAGTATTAGGAGGGGGGATGGGGGGACCCTGAAAGTTTTAGCACCTCGGCAAATCCTCTTGGAGGAGTGGATGATGATACATACACAAACTTTTTCTCCACTATAAATAGATGGTGGTTCATTTGATTTGCGAAACTTGTGTTGAAAATTGATAATCATTTTCAGCTGCTCTTGTGGTAACTGCCGGGCAATGGGACTAGGTGTTTGATTCACCGCTTAAATCGTCCGTGTACATGTGCTGGTAGCTGGGTAGAGATGGTGTTACAGTTTTGAGCGCCGGCTGTTTCTTCCATTTAATCATGGAGATGGCAAGCTCTCTCAATCGTGGCAGATAACCACAAACATCGAGCCATCTGAGTTGTTTCATCACAGTCCTCTGTAACATGTTCCAAGCACAAAAGCGAACATTTTGTCAGCCCGATCCACACTCGCGTATTTCGGACAAACCTCTTCCAATTTCTGGCAAACTTAGGGTGTTTCGGCCATTGGTGTAGCATGAAACCATCTTGGTTTGTATAACTACAACCACCAACGTTGCATCGACTCAGCATACTTGTGGAAAAATCGAAAATTATTCACCATTTGAGTTAAATCGTACCACGATGTAACTCGGTGATGGTACAAATCTGGTAGTCAACCTCCAGGTGTGACGTCACGGCTAAGCATGAAGAAGACTTCGACTTTTAATCGCAAACTTACCTACTTTTAAAATTAAAAAAAGATGCATCATTTCTATTTATTTTGTAGGGTATGAAGGGATAGATTAGCGTCGAGGTGGTCTGACTATTTGGATTCCCCTTTGGGCAAGCAAGGTTATGGTCCCTCTATCCTCCTTACATACACCAGAAATATGAAATTGAAAAAGCATTAAACTTAACTTTTTCTACTATTTGGAAAATTATATTGAGTGAAGAAAAGATTAAGGAATTTGCCGAAATTAACCAGCTTCATTGAGCTGGTTTCATTGAGTTCAATGAAAATAACAATTCAGGGCAACAAAAATAATTCACCAATGGGATCGTGACAAAAGGTGATCATGACTGAGTTCTCCGTGGGGAATCTCCTTAATTAGGAAGGCAAAATAAATTAAATTAAAAGAATGAACAATTAACATAATGGGAGGATTAGGGTGAGCAAGGCAACTTTGAAAAATTTCCACTCAATTATTTTTCTGTCCCCTTCCCTGCCCCCCTTCTTACTCCACTCGCTGATTGACCCGTCATCTCTAACTCCTCTCTTTCTCTCTCCCCTCCTCTCTCTCGCCCATGCCTCTTTCCTTCTCTCACTGCCACCTCCTCCTCACTCCCCTCACCCCTCTCCCCTTCCTAGATCTCCATCCTCACTCCCCCTTCCTCTCTCTCTCCCCACATCTCCCTCTCCCTGCTCTCCCCCCCCCCCACCTTTAGTATTCCCGTCAGTGAAGCGAGTGGTATTTGTGAGTAATTAATAAACTGACAGACCTGGTGCTCAAAAGACAAACAAAAAAGGAAGCATGCGTACATATGATCCAAGAGAAACTAAGGACCCTAAACCCCAGCTCTGTTACCAATCACACAAACTTACATGAGAGGGAAAACAGGCAAAGACGAGAGTCTGTACCGACTTCTGGTGTGGTCTCCAGCTCCCCTATCGACCTCAAATCACAGCCAACTCCGAGTCGAGCTTGCTCTTATCCCTGACATGTCCCTAATACAGGTGTAAATTGAACCCTTTTGAGCACAAAGTCCATACTATTCTCATCACATTCTAGTTATGGACTCCCCCACTCCCTTTCCATGAAACAATATTGACAGATATGATACTTCTGTTTGTCGAAAAGACAAAGAAGAAGAAAATAATTGGAAAATTTAAAGACGAGTTGGGCAGAAAAGTGATGAAGTAGTTTGTTTTTGATTTAATGGCTAAAATGTATTCTTCTGAAACATTTACAAACAGAAACATGATAGTATGAAATAAGTAAAAAAGGAAAAAGGTATTAAAACTTCTGTTAAAAAAAACAATAAACTTTGATAACTATTATAATTATCTCTTTAATAAAGAACAAGTATATCAGAGAAAGGCTGGCAGGATGGCTTTGAGGTATGCACACTCGCCTCCAAGTTGTCTCGTCTGGGTTTGAATCTTGGCCCAGCTATAAACTGTCATCCCAGTGTTTCACAGGCAGGTGATTCATCAGTGTGTGTGCCGTCCCTCAGATGGATGTTAAACTTGGTGTCCCGTCTGCCAACATTAGTTGGTGGACGTTTAAGGTCCCTCATGAATTGTCGGTGAGCTGTCGCAGACACAATGGCCAAATTCAAAATTCCTACCCAAACTACTACTGAGAAAGCAATGACAAACTATGCAGTATAACCGTTGCCAAGAATATGCTCCGTGAGCATCAACACTCTGTAATATGGTACATCAGAATCATAATATCAGAGAATGAATATTATTAAAAGCTCTTAAAATATTACTAAAAGTTAAAACATAACTTGTACAATATTGAAATTAATAAAAGAGATCATTCCTCTTTTGATGACGAGAGATTTATTTTTGAAGTTCGAATTGACATTATTCCTTTTTGTTAAAATGACAATTGTTAAAATTAATTTTAATAACAGTGATGTTATATCGATATGGTCGTACATATTTTAAAGTGTAATGGGTAAAAACTGGAGACTTAAGAAATACAGTCCAAGCTTCCAAACTCACGACGGACTGTTGATATAAAGAATAATGAACAGTCACAAGTGGGAGAGACGCTCATCTTCCGATGGAGGACGGTCGGAGGACGGTCGTAGTTGAGCTGCATTAGGTGATAAGCAGGTCTAAAGGGTCTTACAGGGTCTTAGGGTTCTGAAAGGTCTTGGGGTTCTAACTGGTAATAATGGTCTTAAAGTATTTTTTGGGTCTTAAAATAGTCTTAGAGACGAAAGGGTTTTCACCTACTCATGTAATTATGTAATTAATTAGGATGTAATTAATACACCTACTCATGTTCTATGTGGACAAACAAACAAATAGACAGACAAACTGACCCAAATGCAATCTCCTCTGCTCTGGCGAGGGTAATTAAGAGGTTAATATTAAACAAGGAAACATCTCATGAGATGACAGAATCTCACGATATGTGATGGACATACAAACATTGATTACATTCTGAGTTAATTAGCGAATTACCTCACCACCTGGATGGAGATTTTAAAAGGGCTCCATTCGTTTTTGTGCATCAACATCATGAAACATCATGCCGAGTTTCAAAACTATCCATTGAGTCATCTCGGAGGTGAAGGGAAAACTAAAAATATTCATGAACATATTGCCAGAATGCAGGAGGGTTAGGATGGAAGAAAGGAAGGACTGACTGATTGAAGTATATCATTATGGTTTCAATTGCTCTTTACGACGTCATCGTAGACGAGCGAAAAATGATTGTGCTGAATGATTAAAAAAACATTATTAATGATGAAGAAAGATGCAATGAAATAATAAAAAAGAGGCGAGTCAAAAAATTATTTTAAAACCAAATCTTCTTAATAAATAGTAAATAAATTCAATGTTATGTCCAGCAGATTTACAAAGTGCTTCAGTTTTATCTTTTGACACAAATGTTCCTGAAGATAGGACAACCTACCCTCAATGTTACCGAGTAGGTTTAGGTTTGATAACAGAGTCGATAACTGGTTAACAAAGCTTCTTTCATAATTGTGTTCTTGTTATTCATAACAAAAAAACATAATTTCAAAATTACACCCAAAATGAATTACTTTATAAGATTAACTCGAAGGGCACGTCATTAATCGAATCAATTCATTGTGCCCACACACCCAACATGTCCACCAAGTTTCATCTGAATCCGTCCACAACTTTTTGAGATATCCTGTACACAGACAAACAAACAGACAAACAAACAAACAGACAGAAAGGGGTGAAAACATTACCTCCTTCACCTTTGGTGGTGGAGGTAAACCATGGATCATTTCCAAGTTAAACCTCAACCTGAAATAAACATGAGCAACTTCATGATTGTTTAAAATTTATTTTCTAAACAAAGAAATGGATAATTTTTTTTTTCAAATTTGGAAAAGTTGGATAAAATTTACCAACCATAAAAATATATACCAAATTCATTCAGGTATCTAATAATTGTTTCAAGAGAATGTGGGAAAACTTGTTTGCTTTTAAGGATGTTTTTAAAACCTAACTTTTTAGATTATGAGAATTTAATAATTTTCATAAAGTCAAGCTTTCAACCTGAGGAGCAACTGCTCTCACAAAGTTGTAATGGGGGTCTTCGAAAAGAAGATATCAGTTTATTCCTGATGAGTGAAACACCCTGCAACCCATGCCTACATAAAACAGACTTTGTGGAATGCCAGCTGCATTTTCAATCCAATCATTTAACTTCAAAAAAAATTTATCCATGGGTAGGTGCTCCTGTGTTGAAAGTTCCACATCAACAGCTCAAATGGTTTTGGCAAAAATCAATTTAAAAGCGAATAAAGGTGAAAAAGTGAGGGCGGAAGAAAAATAGTGAGGGCCTCAGTCGACATTCTACAACATAATCAAAAATGGTTGTGGATGCCCATTACTCATTTATAATTCAAAGCAAATAAAACGATTACAATAGTGAAGATATAATACAGCTCGTCTCTCATTGTCAAAAATGTAATTGTAACTCAACACCCATTTACTTGTATTCTCAGTGATAATACAAATTGTACAGCTAAACACCAAGATTTGGATACATAAAAAAGAAACTTTATTAACTTTGATGGTTGTTGTTAATAAGAAAAACCAATCAGTTATGGATTGGCAACTACACCAGAGAGGCATTCCTCTTGTAATCATATTTATCTATCACAATGATATTTTCAACTCCCTTGTCGCTCAATAAGAAATAAAGATAATACATTAATTTTATTCAGGTTAAATTGTTTAGACCTAAATGTTTTTTGAAAACATAACTGCTCAACATTGTATCATAAATAATAATTTGAGAATGTTATCAAACACAATTCATAAACATAAATATGCTGTTGTTATTCCCAACAAAGTAGATATATTAAATGACATTTTTCATTAAATAAATGCAATTCTGAAATGAATGAGCAAGAAAGAGCCAGAAGATTTAAGGAACATCAGAAGGTAGTTTCAAAAGTTGAAGACAACAGGAAGACATAAAGATGAAATGGAACCAAAAACAAATGGATGTAGAAGCATATGATTGAAAAAAAGATTAAAATGTTAAATCACTTTTTAAATGCACACCATAACAGTCTGCATCAGAAATTCCTGTTCAACTCCCTGCCATAGAACTTCTACAAGAATATCCCCCCCAAAAGGATTAACACCGAAAAAAAACTTGAACTACTAAAATAATGTAGTCAAACAACAGAGCAATAATTCAGGGAAATAGGAGAATTAGAATATGATAATAGAGAATTATTTAAATAATCTGAAAAGGGTAATCTCCAGATTATATTGTTGAGGCTATTATGAATGTACATATTCAAAAACTGTAGCAGATCTCATACCAACAGAACAATCTGCACAGTTTTGTCTTGTTAATGAAAAGGTATTGATATTTAAAGATGAATTGACATTCTTTTGTTCTGCTCGACCAGTTGTTAAATTAACTCCACGATTAATGTTTCTTCAAACGAAGGAAAGACATCAACGTTCAAGTTATTTCAATGAACAGATGCATTAGAAAAATGAGGATGATAGAGTATATATTGATTTGCTGAACTCGCGAGATTATAAAGTTTACATAAGACAGAAAACAAAGAAGAATGGGAAGGAAAAACATATTATAGAATTTTTAAGTAAGAAGCTTGGTTCGAGTATCAATGTTAGCTTTCTTCCAAATGATTCATCACAATTGCTTAATAGAATGTTATTACTATTAGGCAGTAAGAAGGCTGAGAATAATTGTTTTATGAAGCATCAGACATTTTAGACCAGTTAATGAATCTCAAATAATAAATAAATGTCAATAAAGAGATATTTTATGCCATATTAAACGAGAAGGACACTCAGTGGAGCGCATACCTCCGCCATGTAATGCCTGATCCACGAGAACATATCGGGCCCAATACATTTTGAAATATTATACTGTACAGAACGTCATCGTTTTTCATCCCATCTCTCAATGGTGAAGAATCACTTTTAAAATTAAATAATTCCCGTTTCCAGATTCGGATCTTCACCAAAATCTTATCAGCTCGTCCTTGCAACACACCCAACCTGTCCACCAAGTTTTGTCCGAATCCGTCCACAACTTTTTGAGATATCCTGCTATATATAGTTTTTTGCCCGACTTATGAACCACATTGACCTTTAAACCCAGTTGGAGTGCAAGCCATCAAGGAATTAAGACACAGGACTTCATTATTGCAATGTATGTTCTGAAAAGCTGTTTGACGCAAGTTTTTATTTGCCAACTTCACACGGTGGACATTTTTCTGCTTTGTTCCCAGCAAAAATCAATTTATGTTAAATTTACTTCTCATATCTGTTGTACCTACTTGAACATATTTACATGGGTCTCGTCGGTAACCTCAGGTTATGTTTAAATTGTTTACACGTAGAACCAAAGCATTCAATATGGAACGGGAAAGGAGATTTTAATAATTTACTTGTTCTGTATATTTATCATGGACGTTAAAATGAAACATATAATCAAGCAAATCGGGAAGGGGCGGGATACTAGGGAATTAGGAAGGGGCAGGATGCTATGGAAGCAGAAAGAGGGTGGGACATTGGGGAAAACGAAACGTATACCTTATTAACTTCAATTGCTGGCGTTGTCAGGCCAGATCAGATCTGTGACGTGCAAAAGGTATAGTGTAAACTTGCACTAACCTGTTTCATGGTCAGGTTGTCAGCGACTAAAGCGTCTCCCCCACCAGGTTTTCTGGTGAGGAGGGTATATGGATATTGACACCCAGCAGGATTAAAAACAAAAACTGTCAAAGGGCGAAGGAGCTCCTTGTGAGCCAACGGCTATCCATATCTAATGCCCAAATGTGTCTGCGGACGTCGTCCTGCAGTTGGGTTACTTTTTTTTAGGAGGTTGGTGGCAGGATTTTCACTCCGGCCACTGTAAAACACTTCACTCCACAAAACATAAGAAAACCAAAAGAAAATTGAAAAGCCACTCCGTGGGAGTACCTTCTGTGCAGCTGCCCTCCGCTGGGCAGCTCACCGGATGACGGGATTGGGGCAAAACCTTCGGGATCCGCACGATTTGATGATGTGAGGAAAACCACAGGGTAACCTTCCTGTGTTAGATTACGGTAGAGTGTGTCAGAGTGGTGC
This sequence comes from Eptatretus burgeri, assembly GCF_056783735.1. Lineage (NCBI taxonomy): Eukaryota > Metazoa > Chordata > Myxini > Myxiniformes > Myxinidae > Eptatretus > Eptatretus burgeri. Next base: position 51,520,644 of record NC_140975.1, on the reverse strand, counting down.
TGAGGTGTCGTCCATCAGAAGGTGGTCTCCTTGGGTTAACCTGAGGTGGTCCCTTCAGATGGGTGCCTGGAATGTCCGATCCCTAAGAGAGAATGATCATCTGAGCTCAAGCGTTTGAACATCGGTATTGCAGCACTATCTGAGGTTCGGAGACCAGATAATGGCGAGATCATGGTGGGTGGTTACACCTACTATTGTTCTGGTTGCCCTGATGGTTACCATGCCCAAGGAGTTGCTGTAGTTGTTTCCAAGAAGCGGATTCCAATGGTAATTGAGGTAACATCGGTCAATGAGCGTATTTTGAGATAAAGGATTCGTCACTCCTTGGGTGTCGTTTCTCTGGTCTCTGTATATGCTCCGACTGAGGTGAGTGATCTCACCGTGAAGGACTTATTATATGCCATGCTCAAGGCTGTGGTTGATCAGTGCCCCAGTCGAGATACTATTTGAATCTTTGGGGATTACAATGCATCGACTAGAACGGATAGTGATGGTTTTGAGACATATGTTGGTCCCCATGGGTCTGGAACTGTGAATCAGAATAGCAGTACATTCCTTGACTTTGCAAGAAGTCATGGACTTAGGGTGGCTGGTTAATGGTTTCAGCACCCACAGGCTCATCGCTGGACTTGGTATTCCAATGCTGGTGGCATGACAGAATTGACCATGTGTTCATTGATGGTGGCTGGAGGATGATCCAGAACTGCAGGGTCTACCGAAGTGCTCAGTTCCTCAATACCAAACAAAGGCTTGTTGTAGCAACTCTGCAGTTGCAGATTAAATCCAGGAGAATGGTACCATCCCAGCCTAGGCTAGATGTTGTCAAGCTCAAAGATGAGAGGGCAGCTGAGGAGTTTGCGGACAGGGTGAGTGGGGATTTGGGGAGTCTGAGTACTTTGGGGAATCCTGAAGGATTGTGGAGTGCCTTCAAGACCACCATCCTTGATGTTGCCGGTGGAGGTCTTGGAACTCACCGAAGGGCGAAGAAGAATTTTGTCTCTCAAGTGACACTGGATTTCTTTGACCAGAGTCACATGGCCAGGCTAAATGGCAGAGCCAAACTGTTCAGGGAGTTGAAGCGTAAAACTGAACGTGCACTGAGGGTGGACATGGAGGCCTTTGTGTGAGGAATCTATCAGGCAGTAGAGCATCACTTGTGGTCAAGTGATTCTCTTCCTCCTTACAGGGAAATTCACGCATTGCATTCCTCCAAGCCCATCCCTCCATGTACTGCAATTGGAGTGGAGTTTGGAAGGTTCTTGACAGAGGAGTTTGAAGTGAAGTCCTGCTGGGCTGGTTACTTTGAATGGCTGTTCTAGGAGTAACCTGGAAGTAACTAGCTGTTGAGTTGGATGTCAGGGGTGGTAGTCTCCCTATTTCTGACCCTCCAATCAACTGTGATCCACCTTCGTTTGTAGAAACACAAGCGATGGTGAAACGGTTGAAATGGGGTAAAGTTCCTCGGAGCTGTGGCACTATGCTGAACTTCTCAATGCTGGTGGAAATTCTGTACTCATGTCATTGCATGCATTTCTATGCTCTGTCTGGAACACAGGCATAATCCCAACTGACTGGAAGAGGAGGCTTGTTATCCCTTTCTGGAAAGGTAAGGGTGATCGCCAGGACTGCAACAACGATAGAGGGGTGACACTGCTCTCAGTGCCGGGCAAGGTCTTTGCTCGGATAATTCTTGATAGGGTTCACCACCATCTGCTTGAGCACCAGCGTCCAGAGCAGTCAGGCTTTACACAAAAGAGGTCAACGATTGACCGCATCCTTGCCCTTTGTCTCCTCACCAAACGCAGATGAGAGTTTCGGCAGGGGCTGCTTGCAACCTACGTTGATCTCTGCAAAGCGTTTGCTTCAGTCAATCAGGATGCCCTCTGGAGGGTTCTCACTCTTCGTGGGGTGCCACCAAAATTGATCAACCTGATGTCTGAACTATACTCTTCGCTCTCATATGAGTCTCGACAAGGTATACAAAAAAAAGCAACTCTGGTACTGAGAGTGCTGTGAGATGTAGTGATACCATCTCCAACTTATTTCCAGTTGAACTGGAGTTTATCAGGGGTGTGTACTTGCACCCACACTTTTCAGTGCTTGTATGGACTGGATTCTGGGGAGGTTATCAGAGAGATCAAGTTGCGGGCATCATTTGGGAATATCAAGATCTCTGACCTTGATTTTGCAGAAGATGCTGTCATCTTTGCGGAGACTTTAGATATCCTTTTGGGGGCTGAATGAGGAGTTGGAGCCACCTAGATTACGGGTTTCCTGGGTCAAATCTAAGATCTAGGCTATCAATGACATATTGGATGTTGCGATGTTGTCTGTATCTGTTTGTGGTAAGGATGCTGAGGTCATGTAGAGATTCACTTACCTTGATATTTATGTGTCTGCTGGCTGTGAGCCAGAGGTCAATAGACATCTGGGTCAGGCCTGGGGAGTCATGGATTGACTGGATCATGGGGTGTGGCGCTGTCATTACCTGTGCAGGAGGATGAAAGTCTGAGTCTTCAGGTCCTTGGTAATTCCAGTCTTGCTCTATGGATGTGAGACTTGGACTCTGACCAAGATGGAGACTTAATTCCTTTGGTACCAGGCCTCTTCAGAAAATACTTGGCTTTCGCTGGTCGGACTTTGTGTCCAATGAGCATTTGCTGAGAGAGGCTCAAAAGAGATTTGTTTCCTGCATCGTCAGTGAGCATCAGTTGTGGCTGTATGGACATGTGGCTAGTGATCCTGCTCACCAGATTTTCTCAGAGAGAGAGAGAGAGAGCCTCATGAGCGGAGGAGGCCAATGGGCTGACCATGTGCCTAGTGGTTGCAGCAGGTTGATCAGCATCTCAAGGAGATAGGGTGGGCCAGGCATCCACCTGGGGGATGGCCAGATGGAGGCCCCAGGAGTTCCGGCGGAAAGTGGACACAGCAACGCGCTGCCTCAGCACATGCTCCCATACCTGACCTGACCTGTTGGCATGATATAATTTGCAATTATTGATGAAGTTTGAATAATCCAAGTCAAATGACATTTAAATCAATGCAAAATCATTTTATCGGGTCAGGACATGCACAGGGCCAAGTTTCCCCCCGATTCGACACAAATGTCAATGACGTGCTTTGAATAAAGTTGTGCTTCCTACTTGGTAAGGCTGCTGCTTGATACTTGGGCATGGTGTGTTCTGTGCTGTCTGGAGAGTGGACACTGTCTAACTTTCGTGGAGAACGGTAGGCGACCTGGTCACCGTGAGCTCTGGTGTGCTGCACATGTGGACAACACCCTATATGTCATCATTGACCAAACCGCACATGCCGACGGCTGAAAATCATATGCCTTTTATTTTAAACCCCGTTTAAATTCAATGTTTATTCAATCATTATATTCCGATCATTGTGAATAAGTCATTATAAACTCGTCACATGTAACTTGCAAGCAAGTAGCAAATCCCCAGATACCGAGTCCCAAGTTTGAGTCTCAAGTCAATTTCGTCAAGTTTGAGTCGAGTCGCAAATCACAAGATTATGGGACCTGAGTTCGACTCGATTCCGATTTGCTCACTCGAGTCCCCAACTCTGATATGAGTTTTCTCAAATATTTTCAGAAATCACCCATCTTATGCTAAAACAAAGTGATGAGCCAGATGATATTGTTTATAGAATATAGATATTCAAAAACATACTTTAAAATCAACTTTGAGTGAAAAAATAAAAATAATTACAAAGTTGATTTCAAAATTATCAATTCATTGAGAGAGATCGGTTTCAATTAAAAAAAGATTGAAACCAATGGAGTCTTTTACAGCCATAATATTGTTCAAATATCTTCAAGAATAAATTCAATACCCATCAACTGCGACCTAATTGTTGTAGTGTATAATGATGGTGCAAGAACATATGTAATATTTTCTTTCAGTGTATACTCAACCCCATCAGGTATAAATTCAAAATGCAACCTAAAAATCTTGCTTGTCTTCCTGTGTCAACAAAAAAACATATATAGAGTGAATTTTAATTGTTAGAGTCAACAGAGTCAAGGTATAGAGTCAACAAACCAAGATAATTGTTTGGTTTCCTTCAATGGATAAATCATATATATATATATATATATATATATATATATATATATATATATATATATATATATATATATATATATATATATATATATATATATATATATATATATATATATATATATATATATATATATATATATATATATATATATATATATATATATATATATATATATATATATATATATATATATATATATATATATATATATATATATATATATATATATATATATATATATATATATATATATATATATATATATATATATATATATATATATATATATATATATATATATATATATATATATATATATATATATATATATATATATATATCAGAATTCACCTCAAAACAAATATATAAAACCGGTTATTGTAAGAAAGCACGAGGTAAACAAATATAAAATAATTACTGAAGGTGGTGATGGGATGTTCCTTTCACCTTATTATAAACGAGATGAGGGAGTTTGTCTTGGCAAAGGCTACGATCAAGCAAAGAGACATTGGGGTGCAGGCAAACAATTTAAAAATAAAGGATATGGGTTGCTTGATACCGTAATGGGAACAGGTTCAGCAATTGCGAAAATAAAAAAAACAACAAATAAAGGAAAGATTTATTAAGCTCAGCCATTTCTGGCATGGGAAATGTGGCAAGTACTATAAAGAATATGAAATATGCTCAAAAGAAATCATTAAAACTACAGGCAGTCATGTACATTTAAAAACATAAATCTCAATTATCTCCACAAGAAAGGCAGAAAATAATTCAAATATTAGGAGAAACTTACAAACTCTAACAACTCAGTTTCAAAAGTTCTTAACTTTTTCTACTAAATAATTTCAAGTATGGAAGCAATTGATACAACCTCCAATTTGATGAATACCATTTATCATCTCAAAGTCCACTAAAAAGGAAACAGACTGGAACACAAATGGAACAAAAAAACTTTGAAATAAATAATTACCAAACTTACTGAAATCTTGCCGACAGTTTCTTACTGTGTAAATTTACATTTAATAAGGCTGTTCAAAACACAAATGCCACACTCATAAATGATTTATTCTGGAAAATGTTTGACAGTGCTTGCTTATACATTTGAACACAAGAAGTTGAAGCAGTTGATTATGTCTCTGATGATGAAATTATGAAGTTTGCACAATATTAGTTAAGTGATAGAATGGATAAGGGAGCTGGTAAAGGATTTATCACTGATATTGCCACTGGGACAAACTCAGACCCAGGTTACAATCAAACTCCACAAAATGGCTGATTGCAACCATTATTATCACAATCTGAGGTGGCAACCACAAAATACAACAGACTTGATGGTGTAATGGTTAGAGTGTCTACTCTGAGTGTGGGAGGTCAGCGGTTCAAACAACTGAGGTGGCAACTGCAAAGTACACCAGACTTGGTGGTGTAATGGTTAGAGTGTCTACTATGAGTGTGGGAGGTCAGTGGTTCAAACGGAGGTCAGCAGTTCAAACAACTGAGGTGGCAACTACAAAACACACCAGACTGGGTGGTGTAATGGTTGGAGTGTCCACTCTGAGTGTGGGAGGTCAGTGGTTCAAACCCCAGCCAAGTCATACCAAAGACTTTAAAAATGGTATGTGCTGCTTCCTTGCTTGAAGTTCAGCATTTAAAAGGATAAGCGAATGGACAATCCTCATTGCTTGCCATCCATGGGGAGGAGAAAAGTCCTTGCTGAGTGTGGTGAGAAAAGCGGTGATATTGTTATGACATTACTAGTACCCAAAGTATCCGTGTGTGTGTGTGTGTGTGTGTGTGTGTGTGTGTGTGTGTGTGTGTGTGTGTGTGTGCGTGCGTGCATGCGTGCGTGCGTGTTTAAACTCGATTATGATCCTTAGACCTTGTATGAAAAAAAACGAAGGGGATGTACAATGACAACATAAAAACTGGAAATAGCATTACCGCAACAGTTTCAATTAAAGGTATACTTGCATTTTGTGATTGTGATAAAGTTTTGTTTGGGTTAAAAATTTGGCTTCAACTGCAAAGAAACCATAATTAAAATGGATTGTTCTTTAGAAAATTAAAAAATGCTGACAATGCTTTCACTATCCAAAATAAATTTGTTATCAATGAAATGACTTGGTACATCAGTGAACATATTCCGAATATGTGGGATAAAGTGAGAAGATATTGTTACAGACTCAGGGTTCAAGGCTCACCACGAGGTGAAGCACTCGGGTCCCTTCCGAACACCCGGTCCTGAGGCCACCAAGGACAGATAACTCTACACACCAGCAGGTTGCAAAGCAACCATGAACGGCGATAGGCACTGCCAATCTGGGCAGGGTTACACTACTTTACAGATTCCTTACCTGTGGACGGCTGAGTCAATTGGACTCTTGTGCCCTCAGCACACACCCGGATTACTGCCGAGTAATACAGTGAGTGTGTGCTGGCTAACAAGAGCAAATTCGGTGGGGCAGAACTTCCTGGCTAAACTAATGTGCAGACCATGTTGGACCAATGAAGGAAAATATGAAATGGGCTGAGTTCATTTATAACGCAAGCAATTTATTACAAGCAAGGGCGAGGAAAGGTCATGTGGCACAGTAAACGGTTTATTCACAGGTATGTACAACAGAGCAACGCAAGGATTCATGGATGCGGCAAAAGAAATGCAATTATTTATACAAAAAGAGGAGACTGAGCACAGCTACCTCAATATAAAGAACTTCTACAATCTTAACTTATACTACACATTTCAGGTGCCAGCAGACACACACCTGAGGAAATTTGAGATAGCCCAGAAAGAAGAGAAGCAGTTGAGGTTGAAGTGACCTCATTGTACTTGGCATGGTGGGAGGACCTACGCAACAGAATTGCTTAGGATGCCCAGGCAAAAATGCTACAGTTATAACTATAGTATATCAGAGTTGTACTCTCATATACTACAGTAGTCTGCAGAGAATTACTACAGGAAAGGAATGTTATTTTTGCCTGGAGGGAGGGAGGAGGGAAGAAAACTTGGGTGTCTACGATATGTGAGTGGGAGGTACAAAATGTGGTGCAGTGTGGTGCAGAATAATAAGTGTGAAGAGGTGCGAATCAGTATGCTCTTTCAGTACTGTGTCCACAGTAAACAAGACAACAGATGAGAGAGAAAGATACATGACAAATAGCTTAAAGGGATGTGTAAGAGTGTCTGCAAATATGTTTCATGATGACTGTGGAACACCATGGGAGCTGAGTGCTGCTCACCTGGCTCATTCCCATGCTGCCCCTCTCAGCTTGGCCCTCGTTCGGCAAGACTGGTAGATGATAACGCTCAGCTCGGAAAATAATCTGGACCCATAAGACGAAAAATGAAGGATAAAAGACACTAAGGACAAAAGATGAAGGATGAAAAGACTGATTCCAAAAGCCAGAAGTCAGATCAAGAGACCCTGTAGGCGTTTCTGCATGTCCCCATTGGTGCATAGATGCCACACCAAGAAGTTTCTCTGGCCCGCCAGACTCTGGAGCCAAAAATCGCCTCAGTCGCTCTCCTGCTCAGTCACACAACTGAGATCCCTAATATCTATGGGGCACGGGTTTTCAGGAGCACTCTCTGGCCTTGAACTTGTGCTGGATTCCACCCAAATGCTGTTAATTAGCGGAGCACCAGAGCTACCCAGTCATCTCCGAATGAATCCCAGCGCACATTCGTGCTTTGAACTACACGCCAAATGTTCTGGCTTGCGGGCACCCACTATGTTCTCCATTCCCCGGCATCTCCTATTACCATTGTGAGCATCTCGAGAGCTGATGGCAGTTGCAGCGGTTATAGTGAGGCGGGGGAAGCGCTGGGGTGTTTGTGGTTAAGTTGTTGAAGCATTGTAAGTGGTTGAGGCGATTGAGGTGATGAGGTGGAAGTGGTTGTTTGTGGTTGTAGCATTTGTGATGAAGAGATCGGGTTTAGGTTGTTGTGGGGATTTTTGAGAGGTGATGTAGTGATCATGGTGAGTGTTGTCGTATCTTGGTGAGTGTGATGAGATTCTGAGGTGAGGTGTCGGTTGGTTAATGGCGTGCCATTTGAACGGGAAATGACACACGTATGCAAATGAGCCTGCGGAGGTAATCGTCACTCCTGCAGCTCCTTCAGGTAACATCACTGAACTGGCGTGCGTGCATACATGGCAGGGTTTATGTGCGAAAAGTAAATAAAATAAGTGAAAGAATATGGGATTGAACACTGAACTAAATGCCCTGCACAACACATCTTGTCCCAATTACCCACTAGACATATGGAGGGGCTAAATAAATGAATACTAACGAGATAACTGCCTTGGGATTGTTATATGTTGTGTGCTATTGGCTTTTGGAGAGTGCTGGCTTCATAGAACGATGACGATATATTGAGTAGAACACTTAACTCAAAGAAACCTCAAAACGTATTATACCCAAAAAGATGGTGTCAGTTATACCTGGAATCTTGGAGTGCTTGAAGAAAAGCCACAATGTTTTTGGCTCATTTTAAAGAAACCAGATGGAGAGACTACAGCTGCTAAGAATAATGCATTGATTGATGCTATGGTTAAACAACTTGGAGTGTCACTCAATTGAACATTTTACCCTTGAGACAGATTGGAAATCATTTAGAAAAGAAACGATTTTGCAGAAACTTACAAGTCTTATCAAAAGGTTTGTGGAAGCATCAGTAATATATAACCTATTTTAGATATCATTGGATACAAAAACCTGTATACAATCTGTCATCGATCTCAGTGCTCAAAGGGAAACTATAAAGTCTATAGTGTGGATACTTCTGTTTACAATGAAAGAGAAGAGAGTGAATAAGTTGATATGATGCTTATTGTTTGCTTTTAGAAAAAAATATAACGACATGTTAATGTAGAAAATGGTGTTATGATTAATCTTATTTTTTTGATAAATAAAAGAAAAAGATGAAATGAAGTGCAAACAAATTGCCAACGGAAGTTTATGTAAATCGAAGTAATCTTTGTATATTCAAAATCTAAAGTCATGTATAATTGACATTAATACAATTCCAGGAAAAGGAGCTGTAAGAATTAATGTTTATCTCACCAAAGGACAGGTGAAAATCATAAATGATACTGGCTCACTTAAACAAAAAATGCTAAAATCTGTTTGAGGAATATTCAATAAAGGGGATGAGCAGTGGATTTCTGCAGTTCTAATTCCTTTATTTGCTTGTTCAAGTGTGGTGAGAGTTTTCACAGGTGGTATGTCAGCAGCTGGAAAAAATGGCCAAAGGAAACAAAGCTCAACAACAAGCTCAAAAAGTGTAAGAAAGATGTAACAAAGAGATTGGGAAACAATTTGTTGGAAGCGGTGTAATTGTAAATTTTTCTCAGAAGCTTGAAAGTCTACAAGATAAATCAAGATTGTAAGTTGGAGATGTGTTTTCCTCTGTTGAACAAGCTGGTGTAAATTAACTTAACACGGTAATGGAATATTTATTTATACTCAATGAATATTGATGAATTATTTTAAGAATTTGGGAAGAATATGACATCCAGCATAGAACTTGTAAAATATTGTCATAAATCGAATATTGAAAATGTACTTATTTGTATGAGACAAATTATTAAGGTTGCCTAAAATTACAAGTGCTCTTGTTATGGAGTTAGAAGATATAAATCTTGTTCTCGAGGACCAAAAAAAAATCCTCTATAATATTAAAAAATAAAAAATAAAAATAAAAACTTCTTGGTATCCTCTCCTCTCTCTTCAACTTCTTAAAAATGAGAATAAGACCGTTAGACGAAATTAAGTGGACATGGGAGTAATCATGTTGATTCCTCCGTCACTTAGTTCCATACAAAGTTAATGTACAAACATATTTAGATCGAGATGTGAAACAACATGAGTGCAGTTAATACACCGGAAAAGTTATTAGTTAATTTTTTTGAGGGTGAAAAACAGGGATGCGGTAAATTCACAGCCATGGTTTATACACTGGAAAATACGGTTTTAATAAATATACTAGCATAACCCATGCTCTGCGCGACATGTTGGGGTGGGTGTGTTTGAGAAAGGAACTGATGCAGAGTATCAGTAGTAATTTTACTTTAATGCAGTAAGTGGAATACGATTTCACTGTTTCAGAACCATTTTATTTACTTTTTTTGTACCATGCACCTCATATGGTCTTTGAGATAATGTAAGCCGAATATCACGTTACTCAAGCACAGAACAAAGTCGAAGATAGCGCGACACGAAACCACAAACTCGAAAATAATATATAAGATATGTGAAGAATTTTTCCCACCACAAAGCCAAAGGCCACTCAAGATGGGGACTACGCAAGGGAAAGTATAGATTTTAAACAGAAAGAAGAAATCTATTTTCACTCTCTTGAACTGAGGTACAGTAGTTTAAGATTGAGTGGGAATCAGGATGCAGTTAAAGAACTCCAAAGTGATACAGTATTGGGAAAGAAACTAGAAAAGTACCTTCTCACCTTACTCTTCAGGACAGACACATTGTATGGATGGAAAGAAACTGCCAAACTTGCAGAGTGACTAAAAGTATGCTCAGGTGGAGCAACCTGTGAGAGACCCTCAAATAATATTCTGTGAAAATATCTACAGAAAAGGCTCAAAGAAGCAACAGAGCAGCAGAATGAAAGGTTTCAGGGATGATGCCAACTCCTGTTGGAGTCTTTTAGATTGGCAGCACGTCGCTGGATTCTGTCAAGTAGAGATAGGTGACAGACCAGATAAAGGTCGAATCGTGGACTTGTATAGATAGAGCATGGCAGCTGGAGGAAGGTATCACCGAGCACTAAATAAGCAGCCAAGGTGCTGAGAGGCCCTTTTCGCTAAAGCAGAGATACATATATATATATATATATATATATATATATATATATATATATATATATATATATATATATATATATATATTCCCAACTGAGGTTTGAGGTGATATCCAATGCAAGCAGACAGATAACAGGGAGTACCTGCAAAGGTGATAATTAATAGGCAGGGTTGGAAAACAGGGCGATCTTGAGCTGAATACAGACTTCAAGTGAGTCTTTTTTTGGTTGAAAGTAATGAGCCAGTCATTTCCCCAGTTAATCACAACCTCTCGATCCTGATTGAGAGTGACACTGTCCTGAATACGGGAAGGGAGAAGCATGGTTCCTGGGTAGCTATAGGTAGTATACAGTGTTGAGTCATCTGCATAACTTATTAACTGTGAAAGAATACAATGAGGCAGATCATTGAAATGTAACAAGAACAATGTAGGACCGTACATTGCCTTGAAGAACACCAGAATTAATATTACGGACAGGGAACGACTGTCCCTCATTTGCTACAGAGATTTGGCGAGTTGCAAGGAAGTCAGATATGAAAAATGTTTACAAGTTAATCAATTACCCAAGTCATAAAAATGTAAATAACTTCATGAGGCTAAATCATTTGATACTATATATACAATCTTAAACAAAATTGCTATAAATTGTAAAAATACAGAAATGTTCGCTGTGACACCTGGTCATACAAAATTAAATGTCCCAATTAGAATATTATTTTATAATATAAAACAGTGTGTATTTGTGTATTAGTAGTAGTAGTAGTAGTAGTAGTAGTAGTAGTAGTAGTAGTAGTAGTAGTAGTAGTAGTAGTAGTAGGAGTCGTAGTAGTAGGAGCAATGGTTTTATTCAACCGAACATAAACATTCAAACATCGAGAAAACAGAAATGGCTGCAAAATAGCACATTGTGATATAATTAAACTGCATATTAATTAACATGCAGATAAAAGGGACATCATAACAAGGGACAGATTAATTCATAAATGGACTTGATCACTGCAAACCAAAATTACTAAACCATCCCCATTATAATATGACATATGAACAATTAAGGAAGAACGCATACTGTCTCCTGCACATACTGATGAATGACAAGTTTATGACAAGGAATACAAACACATTCCATTATAAAATATCATGACCATAATGCAGGATAGACACTATAGGAGGGTGAATACAGCAAAAAGCAAGAGGAGGATTCGAGAATAGGTGCAATAGCACATTACGAGGTGGAAACAGAGACAAGATAAACATGAGAAAAGGGGAAAACCGGAGTAAATGGGATTAAAGAATGGAAAAGGAAAACTCAGCCTGGGAACCAGGCAATAGAAGGTTCAAAGAAATAGTGCAAAAAAGTGTGAGCTACCTAAAACCAAAAGGCAGGGACAGGTGTTGTCATGCAAAATTAATGTAATACATAAAAAGAGGACAGCAACTACACTATATAATATATCAAATATTAATCAAAATCATCATCAAAATCAGCAGTTTGTTAGTAAAAATAAATATACATATAACAGGGGCGGACTGAGCAGTCGGGCATTCGGGTACCGATCGAGGGCACGAGCCATCAAATGGTCCGTGCTCAAAAACAAAAAGAATAAGGTTTACTTTTTCAGAAATAGGAGAGTGAGGCGATTTTAGAACATATATTTAAACATAGTACTGTATATTCATTGTTTAGGGTTGAAAGTCGATTTTGATTGATTCCAGAAAAAAAATGCAGTCAAGCTATTTGTTGCTGTTAAACTAAACATTTTATCTGCTTTAAACAAACACCATTTACCACTGTTAAAGCTGCAGTTTCAAACTTTACAGAAAATTAACCATAAATGTGCATTACAAAAAAACTGGATTTGTATCCTCTTTGTCCAAAAAATTATTAACCATCTTCACTAGAATATTTTTGTTAATCTTATTGAGTACTGTAAAGAGAAATAGTGTTCCATAGACGATGGTGTGAATTGACTCAGTCAATCCGAACGTCCCGCTAGCTCCTTTATTTTACATCAGATGGCAAATGCAACCATTTGTTTTTCTTAGCAAAATCTTCAGGTAAATGACACGGAGAAATAATAATTTTGTCAATGTATGAATTTTAAAATATGTATACTGTTTCAGGCCATTTGCCATGACGTTTGCCATATTATATACTTATTGCAACATTCCATGATGCTTTGGACTGTAATGTATGTTCTGTACTCTGAAACACGAGGTGCACCAGTTTCTGGTTTGTAAATTACAATAACATGTGTTTGTTTTAATTCATGGTCTTGTTATTATTCTGCATATGTATATGCACAAATGTTTGTTTTAGGAAACTTTTATTTCGCATGAAGTGCCATTCAAAAATTTTATCTCGGGGGCCCAAAGACCCCTTTTGCCTAAGAGCCCAAAACACCGTTAATCCGCCATTGACATGTAATTACTTTCTACTTTTAAAATCTTAGAAGAACACATCATAAAAAGGAGAAAAAGGGGAAGTGCAATGTACGTTATTAATTAAGAATCTTAAAGTATGGTATGGCACTGTTTTTGTGCCTTTGGGTTTTGCACGTAATTTGTGAAAGTTGAGATGAATTTTTCAGAGAATATTGTGTCCTATTCTGCCTGGGGTCTAGAAGCCAATGTCTAAACTCATTAGATGTTAGCAATTGGCTTGCTTGAGATGAACGCGAGAAAACCAAAATTTAAAGTTTGTGATATTCTTCGAATTAAAAGATGGAAATCACAGTTTGAAAAAGATTACACCAAAAGCTAGACAAGTGAGCTTTTTCTAAGGACTGATATTTTTTGGCACAGTTACCTCGACTTATAAATTATATTATTTGAATCTGTAAACAATGTTGAGCTGTTTTTATGCTGAATAATTACGGAAGACAAAATGGATTTGATTAAAGGTTATTCAAAAGTGAGACAATCAAATGAGAAAGACAGAATTATGTTGAACAAGAACCATCACCCCCCCCCCTCCTCCACCTGGTCAGTATGCTCCATCCCCAATACACTCCACTCCACCTCTGATGTCTTATGTTTAGGTAATTTTAAAGTGGTGCAGCCACTTCAATATTTGCCTTTGTCATTCCTTCCATCCATCCGTTTATTACTATCTAAAGGGTAATAAATGAGACGTCCATCCATCCATCTGTCAAAAATGAAGAAGAACCATTCTAACCCTCAATAACCTAACCCATCATGTATAATTCTAAAGGGTAATAAAGTGTAATTCTAAAAGGTTCTAGAGGCTGATTATAATGGGTTCTAAAGGGGGTATTCTAAAGGGTAAATTTAAAGGGTAATTCTGAAGGGTTTGAAAGGGTAATAAAGTGTAATTAGAAATGTTTCTAAAGGGTAATTCTAAAGGGTTCTGAATAGAAATAATGTATAATTCTGGAGGGTTCTAAAGGGTAATAAAGTGTAATTCTAGAGGGTTCTAAAGGGTAATTATAAAGCGGTCTCAATGGTAATAAAGGGTAATTCTAGAGGGTTCTAAAGAGTAATTATATAGGGTTCTAAAGTGTAATTATAAAGGGTTCTCAATGGTAATAATGTATAATTCTAGAGGGTTCTAAAGGGTAATAAAGTGTAATTCTAAAGGGTTCTAAAGGGTAATTATAAATGGTTATAAAGTGCAATTCTGGAGGATAATTTGAATGGGTTCCAAAGGATATTTCAAAAGGGTAATAAAGTGTAATTTGAGAAGGTTCCAAAGGGCAATTCTTGTGGGTTCTAAAGCGTAATTATAAAGGATTATAAAGTTTAATTCTGAAGGGTACTTCTAAAGGATAATTCTAAAGGGTGATTATAAAGAGTAATTCTAATGGGTTCTGTAATGTAATTCGAAAAAGTAATTCTCAAGTGTTCCAAAGGGTAATAAAGTGTAATTCTAGAGTGTTCTGAAGGATAATTGTAAAAGGTTCTCATGGTAATAAAGTGTAATTGAGGAGGGTTCTCAAGGGTAATTCTCGAGGGTTCTCAAGGGTAATTGTGAAGGTTTCTGAAGGGTAATTTTTGAGGGTTCTAAAGATTAATTCTCGAGGGTTCTAAAGGGTAATTCTAAAGGGTTCTAAAGTGTAATTCTCAAGGTTCTAAAGCGTAATTATAAGGGGTTCTGAAGGGTAATTATCGAGGGTTCTAAAGGGTAACTGTAAAATGTTCTAAAGGGTCATAAAGTGTAATTCTAGAGGGTTCCAAAGAGTAATTATAAAGGGTTATTATAAAAGGTTCTAAAGGGTAATTCTTAATGGTTATAATGGGTAACTTTAAAGGGTAATTCTAAAGGGAAATTCCAAGGGATTCTGTTAATTTTAATGCATGGCTCTTGTACAGTCTCCTTTAGGGAAGGATGGTGGAGCACTTTCGTCTTCTTGATATTCACGGAGAGACCAAGGCTTCCATATGCTTCAATGAAGGCACTGAGGCTGGATTGAAGATCTTCTTCAGTATGGACAGACACAACATTGTCATCAGCGTACTGAAGCTCGATAACCGAGGTGGTTAAGATCTTACTTTTTGCCTCGAGTCTGCTTAGTCAAAATAGCTTTCCATCTGTTCTGAAGATGATTTTGATGTCATAGGGTAGCTTTCCCTTGACGAGATGAAGGATCAAAGAGATGAAGATTGAGAAGAGTGTTGGGGTGATGATGCATCCTTGCTGGACACCTGTTCTCATCCGAAAGGGCTTACTTTGAGATCCATAATTTGACTGGACAGTGGCTGTCATATTGTCATGGAGCAGCTTAAGGATATTTATGAACTTGACAGGACAGCCTATCTTAGCCAATGTAGTCCAAAGTGCTTGAAGATTTTCTGTGTCAAAGGCCTTAGATCTATAAAGGCTGTGTACAGAGGACAATACTGCTCATGACATTTCTCATGAAGCTGTCTCACTGTAAGTATCATATCTGCTGCACCTCTGGATGGTCTAAACCCACTCTGGAGCTCTGGAAGTATCTCCTCTGAAATTGGGAAGAGATGATTGGTGATGATCCGAGTGACCCACGGTAGCCAGTAGAGAGATGCCATGGCAATTACCACAGTCCGCCTTGTTACCTTTCTTGAAAAGAGTGATGACCAGGGCATCTCTGAGGTCAGCAGGTAACATTTCTTTTTGCCAGATTTTGTTTATTAACAAGTACAACCATTGCGTGAGTAAAGGCATACCTTGTTTGAAGACCTCAGCAGGGAGCAATCATCATATGTTGCATGTAATACTCCTACCTCATTGGATCCACAAGATAAATCCTTCTTTTGGGCTGGCAATAATGCTGAGATGATACATTTTATATCTATGAGTATCTATGAATTGGTGGCAGGTTATTTATCTGGTCCTCTTTAAAGACATGGAGCTACAATACAGTTTGATTGCTTGCCTTTTAACAGTCACTGGGGAGAAAACTTTTTGAGTTTATATTTTTTCAACTGCGTTATGCTATTGCAGTTTGGGGGAGGACAACAAGGAAAGTATGCCTTTGCGCAAACTTGTTGATGCATCTTTTCATTTGATTCCAGTGAAGTTATATGATGAGTATGTCAGGAACAATGACATTTGCAACAAAGTTATGTTTGGTCGTTGATGTATTGGAGGGGTCTGAACATTTGGGGGTCGAGTCAAAATGATCTTGGAACAAGTAAAGACCCAGTCGTGGGTTTGTTAGTTGAAGATGAGTTCCCAGTGAGTGTATCACATTTGCAATTGGATTTGCCTATCGCAAGCAACTTGTGTTGCTCTTTTGAGCTATTTTAGCACCAGTTGCCGAAACAATCAAGATTTTCTTGGTCAAAGGATGGTGCTAAAGCAGTGGTGGAGGTGACTTGCTCATCACGTTTGCCACCCTCAAGATTCCCCAATGTCTGGACAGGAGAGATCTCTTCTCACTGCATAATGGTAGGTGAAATTATGTGGCATAGGGGAGAAGGGGAAAAACCATCTGGCCTGGTGGTTAATGGAAAGTGGGATATCTTGGAATAACCAGGTCAGATAGGTCAGGATTGAAGAGGCTGGCTATGGTGTTGATGATTGTAAGGATGAGTAAGGTAGTCTGGTGATTGTGAGCATGTTTATTGATGAGTAGGACTCAGAACTGAAGGTTAAGCTTTTTGTTCTGAGAGGGCTTTCAAGTACAGATTCAAAACGTGACAGATCATATCAAATCCTCCCTTGTCTATGGACTGGGTTATTCATTTGCTGCCATTTCATGCCACCTGATTGATGTCTATCTGCTTCTTTATGACTCTGTGTGGAGGATTTGGTTGCTGTGTTTGTTGAGAACGTAGCTCGGCATAAATATGAAGGTTTTGTGAGTCGGGGACTGTAATCCATACATTATTCAGCGTAGTGGTGATTGTTTGTGCATGGCTCATAGACAGGTCATTCATGAGGTCATTTGTTATATTTCAATTCCATGCCTCGTTTGGCTAGAATGGTCAACCCAATGTGTTGGTCAGACGTTCTTTGGAAAGAGAATGTGGTTCATCACCAACTCCTCTTTTGGAGTTAACCCTGTATGGTCATATATTTTAGGACCATGCTTGCCACAAAATTGTCCCTGATATTGCTGATTCAGTCTTATCGGGCAGGAGACTGCCACTACAATGTGTCTGTCCTGCTGAACCCAATGTTGAGTAATGAGCCATTGGCTTGTAATATAGAGTAT
Source organism: Eptatretus burgeri (assembly GCF_056783735.1). Lineage (NCBI taxonomy): Eukaryota > Metazoa > Chordata > Myxini > Myxiniformes > Myxinidae > Eptatretus > Eptatretus burgeri. The sequence goes on along the minus strand of NC_140975.1, from coordinate 51,503,086 downwards.
GTTTGGCTGTCTGACCACTTCATTTCCACATGAAAATGGTGGTATTGTTTTAAGTTTAAGATGAAGTGACTACTGGATACTTCAGCATGGGATCCTCACACTCGGCGTTACATCAACAAGCTCGAGATGGTCCAGCGTAGAGGTGCTCAGCATGCCACTGGTAACTACAGTTGTACCAGCAGCGTCAGCTGGCTTGGCAAGCAATATCAAGCTGATTGGTAATGGAACACATGAACATGGCATTTATTTTCCAAGGGGGGGGGGGGAATGCAATAAAACTTGGGAATTCCTCTGAATTTTTTGCAGTCCAGTCTAAAGCAACATCGGCTAAGCGAGTGCAAAAATAACAGTCCTTTTACTTGGGCCTTTTTGGTGAAAATAACATTGTCCTATTTTTTGGGCGTTTTGAGCCGAAATATTTTTTGTGCCCAGGGCCCCAAAAATCTTAATCCACTTCTGCATGACAGTGTGAAAATAGTTGGACACACCAAGCAAGGGACTGAACAAAGAGGAAAAGAGAAGACTGAGCAGGGGAGGAAACAATAACCTGTAAGTTTGGGAATTGGATTAGGTAGGATTAATGGGGGAACAAGGGGGGGCAGGTAGAGATGGGGGAGGGGGTGACATGAGATGGTCGTGCATGCTCATTTGAAGCTCTGGAGGGAAGAGTGGAATTGAACCATCTCAGGAAGGTTGTTCCATGGATGACAGAAAAGAGGAACAAAAATGGTGGTGCGTGGAAAGCTTGGATTTGGTGAGTTTAACTTTGAGGAGGTTACTGGAAGAACTTGTTAAACCTGGAGGAGCTGCACAAGCTCAGAAGTCTGAGAGACAGGGATTTGTATGTTTTTCAGCTTTAACCATACAGCCAAAGGTAATTAAACTCAAGTCCATTCGCTTCTGCAAATTCACTGCACATTGAGCTCCGTGCTCCGCTCTGCTGTTTCTTTGGTTTGTGAGGCTGTGATCTGTGCTCAGGCACCAATATCTGGTTCTTATTCATTCAGTTTTATCTTGTGCATTCTTTTGTAAGTTGAATACATCTTTGACAGTGAAGGTCTTACAAAAAGTGTCTTTTTAACGGTGTGGATAGAGTCTTGTCAGATGGGAACCCGTTTGACTCAATCCAAGGTTTGTTCTTAGCTGCTGGTGCTAGTGCATAGCGTAAGGTATCTTCTGCATAATTACATCGTTTTCAGTGAGGTTGCAGGGGTAATGATAAGGGGGTATCCCCCATCCCCATCCCCAGACCTGCAGGGAAGCTGTGATGTGTTTGCACATGGATTTCTCAGAAACCACTGCCCATTTTCTGGGGCAAGTCCGTCAGCCTGTTCAGTGCAGGGCATGATGGCGATAAAGTGGACCTATGTATTCAGGACCTGGTGTCTATCTCTTTTGAGACCTTTCTCTTTATTCACTCTGTTTGGAGTTATGACCACTCATATTTAAAGGTTAATTGAATTTGAATCTTTGGGTCACTAAATAAACACAAATGGTATTTAAAATCACTGTTTTGGAAATGCTTTCTTTTAAATATCTGTTGAATCTGAGATACAAGAGATTTTCCTCTTTTTTTTTTAATAACCACAAGTCCCCATTCCTCAAAAATCCATCATTGCATCAAGGTGCTACATGACCTTCGCACATCATTAACAAATTGCAAGTATTTATCCAGAAAAGTCTGACTTAAATGTACACTCGAGTGTGCTAGCATTGTCTCGACGACAGAATCAGCACTTCATGTACATTCATTCACAGAAGACAGAGCCTGGTATTGGCTTAGTGGTTAGGTTGGCTGGCTTGGGACCTTACAGTCTGAGTTTGAACCCATGTTGGCTGCTAATTTAACACCAGGTGGGGTTGACTGAGCCTGTCATTCTTCTGAGGTTGGTGAAATGAGTACCAGTGTACTGGTAAAGCAGCACAACATTAGCAGCAAAGTCATGCTCCAAGAAAATGATAGTTACCTGGCAGCCAAGCTGCCATATGCAAAAAGAAAAACAGAAACAATTTTTTTTTTCATGGACAAACATAAAATCGGCCAACTCAATATATTATTGTTGGTTTTTCATTGCCAAAGTGAAGATCATGAGAGAAAAAGGGCAGGGTTCAACTGTGGCCAGCATTATATCTGGAATACTGTATAGTGTTTGTCACCACATCTGACGAAGGACATAGTTGCCATTGAGAGGGTACAGTAACAGTATAGAACAACTACATTGATCCCAAGCCGAGCTAAACTAAGTTATGAGAAGTAGCTAAAGAGACAGGACTTTTTACACAAGAAAGGAGACAATTGCATTAGGATCTGATACAGATGTTGAAGATAATGAAGGGTAGAAACAAAATAAGTGCAGAAGAATATTTCAGCACAATTTGGACACGCACGGGGCAGGGTGGCACAGTTTAAGAGTAAATACGAGGAGAGTTTGGACGTCAAGTTATGACGGTAGGTTGGAATTTTTCTTTTTCTTAAAGTGATTGATTCAAAGGGTTAAAAGTGTATTATGGACAGAGCACCTCGCAGGTAGAACCTCCATTTGCTCTTTCACCACCCACACCCATCCCCACAGCCCCCATTATTTCTCCCTTTCCCTCATTACCTCCACCACCGAAGGTGGTTACCCCTCTGTGTCTGTTTGTTTGTTTGTCTGTGTACAGGATATCTCAAAAAGTTGTGGACAGTTTCGGTGTGTGACAAGGAAGAACTGATATGATTTTGGTGACGATCCGGATCCGGATTCAACTACGAGAATTTTTGAAGTGATTCTTCACCATTGAGAGATGGGGCCAAAAATGATATAGTACTGTATCGCATGATATTTCAAAAACGTAATGGGCCCGATATCTTCTCATGGATCAGGCATTACATGGCAGAGGTATGTGCTCCACTGAGTGCCCATCTAGTTTTCTTTTTTTCAGCACCATGTATCCATCGGCAAAAGGCACTAACCGCACGATGCAAAAATGTGTGTGTGTCTCGAAGCAACCACAGATGCCATCTAAGACTTTTAATTCAGGCAGGGTCCAGCGCCAAACTCCGCTTTACCTTTCCGGCTAATTAACCCCCCCCCCCCCCCATATAGAGTACTATGCTCTCAACGAATGCACAACTGTGATTAATCAAATGGCCAAACGATACCGTAAGTGGAATGTCAGCTAATGGCTGACATTCGCGAAATGGTGGGGTTGAACTTCTTGTTACTAATCACATATTATGTTCCAACCAATGGACATTGACAATTGGACAGTTTGTGAAACGGTTTGTAATGTTTAAAAGAAGCACTTATTTACAAGCAGTGTCACAGAAGGAAAGCTCTTATCCTGAGCACGGAAGCCTATTCTAATTCAATAATTTAGTCACAGTTCTACAACACAGGCACCTCAGTCATTCTGGGGAAACAAGGTAGGGACAGAGAGGAGAGAAAGAAAGTTTTGCAGCCTCTCCCGCACTGGACACAAGCCAGCAGGCTTAAAAAAAAATTGGTTCCCAAAAAAAGAGAGGGGAGGGGAAGAAAGAAGAGGAGGGTAGATGGTGTTATGTGATGTGTAGGGAGAGGTGCAGGTGATAACTGCATGTGGCTTAGAGGAAGACAGTGTGAAGTGCAAGTCAGTAGGTCATCGCTGAAAAGGACAAGGGGTGTGTGTTGATGCTCTGTGCATACAAAGGAAATGAAAGAGAAGTAGGGAGAGCCAGGGAAGGTAGACTAAATAGGTGTCATGGCGAATGCATCCAGGATATCTCTGCTGCTCGGTCCGTTTGCCAGCCCTCTGCTGCGCTGTCACCACCAGTTCGTTAATCCAGGTGGAGCATGTTCTCATTGATTTACAAGACATGCCAGCTCTTCGATCTGTACATAGCTCTGGCTTTTATACACTGTGGAGAGGTGTGGCAGTGTGGATGAGCAGATTATTCTTTGGCTCGGCCAGGGATTTGCTTTCCCATTGGCCCACCCTATCTCCAGGTAGTGCCTATTAGCTGTGCCATGTCCTGTCATGCCACCGTCAACCAAGGCGGGGCAAGGCGTGGCTCTGTGCCGGCTTATGGGGTGTTTATTCAGTCCTTCTGCTCAACTGTGCCTGACAGGTCTTGACGTTGGTTTTTCCATGGATCACTGGCTTGTAATGTATATTTGACAGTTGGTTTTGTAATGGAGCATGTTGCAAAGCATGTATGGATGTGCTGCAGAGGTAGAGGGAGAGAGAGAGAGTGAGAGAGAGAGAGAGAGAGAGAGAGAGAGAGAGAGAGAGAGAGAGAGAGAGAGAGAGAGAGAGAGAGAGAGAGAGAGAGAGAGAGAGAGAGAGAGAGAGAGAGAGAGAGAGAGAGAGAGAGAGAGAGAGAGAGAGAGAGAGAGAGAGAGAGAGAGAGAGAGAGAGAGAGAGAGAGAGATAAAGGGGGAGACATAGAGAGAGGGAGAAAGAAAAATAGAGAAGAGAATAGTCACAATGGTGTTTGATGCTTCCATACAATGCATATTCCCTTTCCACTGATATGGGGGAGAGTCAATTTAGCTGCACAATATACTATGGAGATAACTACAATAGGGTTCCTCTATGTCTCCGAAACCCATCATTATTTATATATATATATATATATATATATATATATATATATATATATATATATATATATATATATATATATATATATATATATACACACATACATACATATATAATGCATCACAGGCATGGTTGATCAAATGGCTTCTGCCCATGATGAATTGCTTCCTTTGTGTTTCCCTGCAAGGAGTTCAAAATTGCTGTCCTCATTGGCGATTCCTGCCGTGATGTCATTATTATAGATTGTATTAACGCTCTGCTTCTCCTGAACATTTCCCCAATATGCACGTGCAAAGCAACAAACACCTCGAGTTTTGCGCACACGGCTCAGTCTCCTCGCACACCACACCAGGCAATGTACCAATTTCCCTCGCAGCACTCGTGGTAACGTTAATCCTTCCCCAAGAGCTCTTTTGATCAATACCCACACAGTCAAATCATTGCCATATAGATCTACCACCGGGGTGCGCAGCCTTTTGTGGATTAATCGCACCATGAGCATGGTTAAATGATGCCTCTCCTGCTATGACTCTTGTTCAATGTGTTCGACACAATAAAACGGTCTAGCTCTGCAAAGCCACATTAGAAGCGCTTTTATGCGCCTGAAAATGGGGTTTGAAGCATATCCGTCATGAAGCATATGCTCCAAATAATTGCCTCTGGTGTTCCGTTAGCAGCAAGGAAAAGCTATGGCAGTTTGGAAAAATAAGTTTATTATTTAGATTTACAGTGGCAGATTACTTTGGGGTTATAGCAGCGTGATCCAATTAAAAACTGTGCGCATTGTGTGTTATAATCTCAGCCTGAGTGTACGAGCATCATATTATATTGTTTTTAAATAATATTTGCTTTCACACTTGGAAGACTACTCCATGCGTTTCGTCTCTTCAAAGAGTAATCTCAGCAGTGACAGTGTCGGACGGATGTTGTGCTTTGGTGGTGTTTCTTTTACGAAGTCTTTTATGTTTAATCAACCGGTTTCTATGCAATAGTCATCAGGGTCATAACTCCTTGGAACTTACTCTCCATGTTATATAATGGGGACTCAACTTATAACCTCCCCCTTTCGATGAACAAAAAGGCTCAACTTGAAATCTCGTTTCGTGTTGCTACATTTTCGCGATGTAATGATATTTATAATTGCGACCAAATGCAGTTTTATGGGGCTTTCACTTTAATATGTCCGGCACCATTTAAATGAATAAGTATGTGCGAGGGAAAGAAATGGGGTCAATCTTTGTACTTTCTTTTGTACATAATGCCAATGGTCTTCCATTTGATAAAAGTTACAAATGCAGGTTTTTATGTTTAAATGGCTTTATATTTTGCTTTATTTTTCTCCATTTATTTTGCATCAGTCAAGTGTGCATGGAAGCGCAAAGTGTGGCTGCAGGTTTGCCTTTTACTGTGTCTAAAACGCATGGCAATAAATTCCCAAGGCAATTCTTTCAGCCTGATGTTGTATTTAGAACGCTTACAACTATCAAGGTTTCCAAGCAATAATCAAATGGAACACCAAGAAGGAACCTGAAGATGTAAAGAGCAAAGATGGAGTCATCAGTAGGATCCTGGATAGGATTCTGGTTTCAGCCGCGACTCTGCTACCCTCAAACCCATCCAGGCGCAGCAGCCAAGTGAGCTTTACAGAAAAAAAAATTCTGCAATAATTCACTTCTCCTCGAACGACAGGTAAAGAAAGAGAAATAGAGTAAAATAGATAAAATTAAAAAATAAAGAATTAGAATGTATAAAGAGAAATGTGAAAAAGTAGAAAAAGTGTGAAAGGAAAAAAGAACAAAAATGTCGAGAAGAACCCGGAGAGATGTATTTCAGCAATTACTCCCCAGGCTCAAACGCAGCAAGAGGTACAAGCTACCAGAGGTCCATCAGTCTCAGTTGTTAAGGACCTTTGAGTCTCAGTTGTTAAGGACACCATCTTGCTTGCGAAGAAAGGATTCTTAGGATATGATCGCAAGTGTTTAAATCATAATCGCTGCAACATATAACCGATATATCCCACTTTTCTCCTTTAACATTGGCACATGCCAATTGTCCCAATGTCTAATTTCAGTCAATTTTGATTGGCCCATGCCAGACATTTTCTTTTACAGACATACTTCTCCTTCACAAAGCTGAAGTGCCCGCGTCTATCGATGACGTACATAATGTTTCATGTCGATTGGTTACATGGTTCTGGAAATAATATATTTTTAAAATCGTAAATCTAACATGACCACCAAGCCTTTCGACTAGCCATGTTCCATGCACTCAATCTACATATGAAAAACCCAAAGGAATCCAGATGGCTGCAAAGCTCTGTTCAACCAGTTCAAAAATGACAGTGTCAGGTCCGTAAACTGATATGAAAATGGGTGGTTGTGGTGCTTTTTTTTGAGAAAGTGGAATTCAAATTCTGCTGGAAAATTTGACACACTAAAGATTCAAAGAATACACGAGTATTGATTCCTCATTCAACATTTAGGCCTGGGCATAAATGTTTTACAACATGGCAAGCGGAAATCCTTTGTGCAACGTGGGGGTAGAGGGGGAGGGATGTTTCACACCCCAAGAATCCCCACCCAGCCTCGGCCTGAGTAAATATACAGTTCTTCAAAATGTGCCCACAGACGAAAGAAAAGAAGTAAACACATAACATGCAATGTTGCGCAGGGGTGACAGTTTAGAGTTGGGTCAAGGTTTGGACCCAGGCTACACAGCTCAAAGACAAGTGCAAATACCTCTAAGCTATCCTGCCTGCCCTTTGATTTATGAAATAGTACAGGTTGATTTTTCAGTTCTTGTTATCCAGGTAGTTCAGCAACATTACTGTTTTTCCCCACAACGTCTCAAGCTCATGGAGGATTTATGTAAAGTAAAACATTACATATTGGCAAAAGGGCTAGCATTACTTGTTAGCTTCAGAAATCTTTACTAAACTGGGTGGCATACACTTTGATTGGAGCATCCACTTTGAGGTTGTAAGGTCAGCAGTTTGACTTTGACTCTGGCCAATAGTCATACCAGACTTAAAAATGGGTACCTGCTGCTTCCTCACTTAATGCTCAGCATTTTGATGATGAAGCACAGAAAAGTTATATGGTTGGAATTCCACGGGGAAGAGGAATTCTCTTCTTACTTGTCCTGCTGACTGTGGAGAGAAAAGAGACGCCACAAAGATGGCATCGCTGGTACCCAGAGTGCCCCGGGAAGCTACGTCACTTCACCCAAATTTGGCGGCTGTGTTTGTCCAAAGTCAGGTTCGGTGTTTCTCATGTCTTTGTCCGAATGTATCTGCACCCACTGGTATTACAGCTCCTCCACAAACCTTAGACCATGCTAAAAGGTAATTCTGAATCAATGGACAAGTAACAAGAAGGGATGTGAACCCAGGACCAAAGCAGCATGAGCTAAGTGCTTAAATGGGAGCAGCAAAATATCCTATTCAAAAATAAATGCAGAATGCTGTTGATAATGATGAACAGTGTTTCTTGTTTGCACAAAGCATTTCATCTGATTTCTCTTTTAATCCGCAGGATGTTGCCATCGTCCAGCAGAATGCTACGACTCAACAACCTTATGGTGGGCACAGCTTACAGCCTATGTGTTGTAGCACTTTATGATGATGCTTCAACTGCACTTACTGCCTCCAACATGCTTGGATGTGTTGACTTCGCCACATCAACAGACTTCATGCACTGCACTAAAGTGCCAAGCCACTTCCTTGGTGGCACCATGATCATCGTTATTGGTGGAGTCATTGTTGTGTCTCTGCTGGTTTTCACTGTCATTCTCATGGTAAGATATAAGGTGTGTTATAGCCGACATTCAAGGAGTAAGATCCCAGGCGTTTTTTCAAAAGATGTGCGAGGAGGAGCAGGTATTGCTTGCAAAACCAGGCAAGCACATCCCTGGAGAAAGGCTTCTGCATCAGGCCTTCTGGATAAGCATTGCTCTCACAGTATTTCTGTGTCAAGTGTGCCAGTGTCTTGCACCTCACCTGTAAGTACCGGCTGCCCAGAAAGCAACGCCTGTTCTCATTGCTCGGTTTTAGACCAGAGCCTGCAGCATCAGGCACAAGAGTCTACAGATGGAATGCCCAGTAAATATCAACGAGGCCCAAAACTTGTAAGCCAAGCCCTAGTGAGTGACCTCCAGCGAGAGCTTTTACAAGAACTAGAATGCAGACTTCAACAGCTGCAGCCTCAGCCTGCCTTTCGTGTTTGCCGCAGCATGTCATTTGACAGCAATTCTCTCCAGAGTGGGGCAATGGCTGAGATGAAAGGCAGAGGATCTCTGCGATTTTATGAGCCTAAAAAGAGCCAGTCAGACAACAGTGTGCTTCTCAAGGCAGACAATGGAACAGATACACATTCCACTTCAGAGTTACTGCTGGAAAGTGTGGTGTGACACTCTTGAAGTATTTCTGGTCTTTTATGACTTCAAGATTACTGAACAGACGACTGTCACAGTGAAAGATATTCTTGTCACTGTCGAACACGGAATGTCAGGATAGCCTGGAGGTATATACACTCGCCTCTGAGCTGTCTGGCCTGGGTTTGAATCTTGACCCAACCATAAACTATCATCCTAGCTGGTGTTTCGCGTACAAGGCGACGCAGCAATGTGTGTGCCGTCCCTTTGGTTGGACATTAAACTGGTTCTCCCATCTGCTGGCATTAGTTGGTGGACATTAAAGAGTAGGCAAAGAGTAGGCAAGTTATCGGTGGCACTCTGAACAAATTACAAATTCCTGTATACTCAGACGAGTATCCTGTCTTGAAATGGCGACCCTTCCAGGATTGTAACCCAAGCCAAGAAACGGTTTTGCTAGAACCGGCACTCTGTTTGGAGCACAGTGTATGATGATGACGATGATGATAATGATTATGTGTGTGACATAAGGGTCCTCATTTAAATACCAATGTTTGGAGAGCAAAAAAATCACAATGGTGTTGATTTCAAAGAGATTGAACTATTCATGCAAAATAGGTCAGATGATGCGAACATTGGATTGTCCCCTTGTCACGCTTTAGATTGACTATACACTTACAAGCACAATACTTTCATATACCATAAGAGGAAAGATATGCACACAAAGTCCTGCATCGACAAATGGCTGGGCTTTCTTTAACTCCTGTTGTACATGTGAAATGTTTCAGTGAAAAGAGTTTCTTGTTTAACCTTGGGATTTTAAGAAAAGTTTCATCTCGATGGGAAAAGGATTCGATAAAAAAGAGATCTTGACGATTTTGTACTGGTATTATAATTTTTGACCGACATCTTTACAAACTCGTTTGTAATAAGTTGGGAGGAGGGACTCATTGCTTTCAAATGACATTCGACTTCTAAAAATAATTACATTTCATCGTTTTATCGTATTGCATCTGTTGCTGGTTTTATTTAAACTTTTTTTTTGTTTTTAACTTTATTGATGACTAAGTTTGGTGGTCAGTTGGTTAATTTCCAAAAGAGTGGAATTTGTAGGGAAATATACAGTGATTGCAGTATGGCTGTATTCTTTATTTGATGTACACTTAATCAAATGGAAGACCAACAAGGATCCCAAAGAAGTAAAGAGCAAAGATGGAGTCATCAGGAGGAACATAAGTAACTAAGTTTGCATATTATACCAAGGAGAGTACAATATGCAAACTTAGTTAAGAACACCAGTGAGCCCATTCAAAATTACATTCACACCACGGAATAGCTCCCCGTTTAAGCTCTGAGAGCGACTATGTTTGGAGCACTTGCAGAGCTAATTAAACTGAGGACTATAAGCATTTTGATATTCCTGACACACATAACACTGGTATCATGGAATTACCTACTCGTATGATGTCATTTGACCTTTCCACGAAGATAGCCTCCTGCTATGATGTTGGGCGGTGAAAGAGCAGCCGATGGTCCTAATGACCGTCGCATTGCAATCTTTTCACAAAAAAAGAGAACTGAAAAATTAAGATTGCTAAATTTTACACCTGCATGCTGATCAGGCTTTTTTCACAGATGGTCGTGAACAGATCAAGGAATTAGAGCAAAGCCAGAGTATGTAAATAAAATCTAGGAACATAAAAAAGGCTCATTCAGAAACGTTAGGGTGATAAACTGTGATTGGCATCTCAAGGATATGGGCTGGGCCAGGCATCTGCCTGGGGGATGGCCAGACGGAGGCCCCTGGAGTGGACACAGCGATGTAGACAGAAAGTGGATGCAGCTATGCGCTGCTCCGGCGCATGCTCCCATACCTGACCTGATCTGACTGTGATCATTACATCATCCAAACAAGCGAATCTGCTTGTTCTCGTCACCTGTCCTACCCAACTCTTCTACGAAGTTTGGTCATCATCCATCCACAACCTTTTGAAATGTCAATCAATATATCATACTACATGTCGTTTTTGGCCCCATGTCTCATTGGTGGAGAATCACTTAAAAATTAAAAAATACCTTTCGTATTTTCACCAAAATATAATCAATTCGTCCTTGTCTTACATCAAAGCTCTCCACCAAGTTTGATCCAAATCCGTCATATACCCAAGCTGTCCACCTCAATTCATCCAAATCCGTCCATAACTTTTTGAGATATCGTGCTATTTATCGTTTTTGGCCATATCTCTCAATGGTAATGAATCACCTAAAAAATGATCGTATTCAGATCCAGATTCGGATCTTCACCAAAATCGAACCAATTCGTCCTTGGCATACACCCAACCTATGCATCAAGTTTTGTCTGAATCCGTCCACAACGTTTTGAGATATCATGCCAAATATCGTTTTTAGCCCCATCACTCATTGGTAAAGAATCATTTTTAAAATTCTAGCATCCGGATCTGAATCTTCACCAAAATCTAATCAATTTGTCCTTGTCGCAAAAACAACTTATCGAACAATTTTTTTCTGAATGTGTCCACAACTTTTTGAAATATCCTCCTGACAAACAAACAGGGGTGAAAACATAACTTTTGTCCACCTTCGGTGGTGGATATTCGGTGGTAATTATTTCATCGCTATCCCTTTGCATGTGAGTATGACTTGTGTCCATGGGTGATCTTTCAACTCGCCATGCACTGGTTGTAAGAATGCAATTTCACAGAAAAGAAAATCCAAATGATAAGTTTTAGACGAAGAACAAATTCAGTACACAAACACATTTACAGAAACGTATGAAGGGGCAATTGTGAAGTTGTTAGAGGTTTTGTATTTCTTACGTTGGGCAAATGAAGAGGTCAGAGGGTACTACTGCATTGCAACTTCAAGGAGAAATCAAAGCAGGAGTTTGGCGTTGTTTCAGTTTCATCAACACGCTGTCGCTGTGATTGTCGCAGCTTGAGCACACCCTCAGGCAAAGGAGAAGTCGTTCATAACGCATTGTTCCAGCCTGGGCACAGAATGTCTGAGTAATTGGCCTATGTAGGAACCTTGGGACAGGACTCAGCACCACCTGTACCAGTGTCATGGCTTGAAACAAGAGCTATCGCAGTATCTGCTGCTGCATTGCGAACCACAGCATCGCTCAGCTGATATGACTTTTGAAGCTTTTTATTGGCATATTGCCAGTCCACGCTTTGAAAAGAGGAATCGATCCACGGATCCGTTTATGGCTACCTGGTCATCATCCTTTATGACCGAAGCCTTCTTTTTAAATAAAAAAAACTTTTCAAAACATGAATGTTTAATAATCAAACGACATATCAAACAGTCAGGACAGCAATCACTGAAACCCATGATAGGTTTTGTCATAATCTGTTTACAATTTTTCAAAATGTCATGCTATATTAGTTATTAGCCCTATCTCTCAATGGTGAAGAATCACTTCAAAAGTCTCTTATCCGGATCCTGATCTTCACCAAAATCGAATCAATTTGTCCTTGTCACACACCCAATCCATCCATCAAGATTCATCCCAATCCGTCTCTAACTTTTTGAGATATCATAATCACAGACAGACAGACAAGAGTGAAAACATAACCTCCATCGACTTTCGGTTGTGGAGGTAATAATAAAAAATAATAACAATTACAGAATAAAAAAAGATAATTGATCTTCCTCGGAGCACAGATTTGAGACTCATCCAGGAGCTGTGCATCCCAAGGGAGGATTTGACCCTCAGGCTTCCCACTAGTCATAGGAAAGGAAAGGAGAATCACAGCCTGACACTGGCACATATGCTAGCTCACCTCTCGTAGCAGTCCCAACCCTTCAGCGGTCACCGAATTGAACCACCAACTATTTTTGAGGTGAATATAGGCCAAAAGGTCAACATAGGACAAAATTTCTAAAATTGTCAATTTTCATCCAATTCACTTGAAATTTGAACAGGATTTTCAAATCAACTCGCTGAATACAACCACCAATTATTTTTGAGCTCAGCATGTGCCAACAGGTCAACATAGGTCATAGGTCAACAACTTAGGTGAGATTTATAAAATCCTCAATTTTCATCTGATAAACTTGAAATTTGAACAGGATTTGCATATCAGGTCAAATAATTCAACCAACTATTATTTTTGAGGTCAAAAGGTCAACATAGGCCTAGTTTCTAAAATTGAGAGATAGGGCCAAAAACTATAATATATATCATGATATCTTAAAAAGTTGTGGACTCGTGATGACAAAACTAGGTGGATGAGTTGGTGAGGTGACAAGACCAAGCGGATTAGATTTTGGTTCAGATCCTGCCCATCAGTGAGATACAAAACATAAACTGTTCAGCCTGGCAGAGGTATGCCCTTTAGCGAGTGCCGTTCTACTTTGTTCTGTTTTGCCAAGTGTCACTCCATTCGTGATTTTTTTCATTTGTATGTCAATCGCCTACAGGTCAAAAAATTTAAACCGATCTTCATGAAACTTCAGTACATAGTAGAGTTCGTCATAAGCAAGAAACCTATTGTTTTAGAGGTCAAAAGGTCAACATAGTCCAAATGTCAATAAATTTGTCAGATTTCAAAAATCCTCAATTTTCATCCCATTGACTTGAAATTTGAAGAGGATTTATACTTCAGATCACTGAATTCAACCAACCAAATATTTTTGAGGTCAGCACGGACCAAAAGGTCAACATAGACCAATGGTAAACAACAAAGTTGGAATTTCTAAAATCCTCAATTTTCATCCCATTGACTTGAAATTTGGAGAGGATTTGCATATCAGGTTAGTGAATTCAACCACAAATTATTATGAGGTTAAAATAGAAAAAAGTCAACATAGGCCGGATTTCTAAAATTGTAAATTTTCGGCCGATTGACTTGAAATTTGAAGAGATTTATATTTTAGGTCACTGAATTCAATGAATAAGTATTTTTGGGCCAACATAGGCCAAAAAGTCGAGATTGGGCGTATTTCTAAAATTGTCAGTTTTCATCCGATTGACTTGAAATTTGAAGAGGATTTGCCTATTTGGTCATTGAATTGAACCATCAATTATTTTTTAAGGTCAAATTTGTTTTATGGATTTCGCAAGTAATGAGCTATACTATGGCCATGGGTACCGAGGGTATTATGAGGGGTTAATCCTCGTTTCTCCTCGGAAGAGCCAAACCTGGGGCCACCGCTCACAATTAGCTCTGTGGTACTGTGGGTTGCTTTACAACCACGAATGCCAATCAGTTAACCACGAGTAACAGTGTACACTGTCTAATTTTGCCGTTTAACTAGAGGTCACGTGGTTTCCTGAGCGGGGGAGCATGCCCTCAGCGATGCACCAATCTTATCTTGATTAGATGTTAAGTAGGGCGGCCAAGCATTTACCGCTGGTGCGTGCCGACTATGACAGATTCATTCATTTGGGAACTACCTCCCAGTCTATCTCGGTTCGGACAATGCTGGATCAATGGAAGGAAAGGACAAGCATGGACAGGTTGAAACATCAACAAGGAATTTATTAATAAGAAAAAATAAATAAACTGAAGAAGTTTTTATTTATTTGTGGTGAAAATATGTGAATTCAAATCAATCAAAATAATCTCAAACAAAAAGAATTAAACAGGCATTGATAGAAAAACACACAAAGAGCAGATGTTTATCACTATGCCTTACTTAATGATTAAACACAAGACAAGGGTACCCAGCAGATCATTTAGGGGAGGAAAATAAATCTAGTCTCGGCTTACCAAGGTCGAAGTCGAAGTGTGTCCAATAAAATGTCCCAAAATGTGTGTGCGTGCCTTGGTCCACTGCCAGCACCCTACCTCACTGTGCACCCACCCGCAAACAGGCTCGAACACCAATCGACGTCATGTCGTCACTCCCAGGAACCAGGGACGCCAAGAATCAGGTACGAGCAGAACCAGCAGGAACAGTCCAACCGTCACCCACCGTCAAGAACAACAACTGTCAGGAATTGTCACCAACTACTCACCAACTATCACCGACTCACCAACTGTCAGTAATTGTCATCAACTGACAGGAAAGCAGTTGCCAACTGCTCTGCTAACTGGGCAGAGCCTCTTGCAGACCAGTTAAATCCACCTTGCATATTGGCGCATCACTGCAAATGACTTCCAACCATCAATCTCATGATCATTCCTTCCTCGTTCAGCCCGACACGAACAAGAGGCAACCAGCATCCATAGAGCTGTCAAACGACGATGGAAAAGGTGGACATCAACGTCGGTGAAAGGGAGGTGGGTGTCGAAGTCAATGAAAGATAGGTGGGTGAGGTAAATGATCCACAGCCGTATTTGACCGTCAGAATAACCGTTCAGGAAAAGCCTGTGGTGTGCTTCATCAAATGTCCTGTAAATTCAAAGTGTAAATAAATCGTCCACCTCCAAGCCAATTTGTCCTGAATCAGGTGAGCCTTATTCAAAAAAAAAAATCACAAAGAACACAGTTTCAAAAAAAAAACAATTCTGGCTGCCAGACCATGCATCTGATCAGGTTGGAATTTAAAACATGTATTCCCCATGAGCACTAGATCATAATTGTGAAGTTTCATGTCGATCCATGAAGCAGTTCAAGAGAAATATATATTTTTTAAAGATTTTTGTTCAATCCAATATGGCTGCCAGAACATGTGACCTATTAATTATTCGTGAACATCCTGATATCCCCAAGGCTTGGGGAACGTGTGTGAAGTTTCCCCTCAATCTGTTCAGCTGTTCTGGTAAATGCAATAGGGCTGCCAAACCATGTGATCTATGACATCATAGGTGTGAATGGTTTGTTCCTCATGGATAGGTGGTCATAGCTGGAACATTTTGCCTTGATCTGTTCAGGTATTTCAGAGAAGAGGGTTTTTGAAGGTTTTTTTTTTCTTAAATAGCTACTGAAAATGAAAATCGTGTTTGTTTTTTTTTAATAAAAAAAGAAAATAACAATTAAAAAAACACGTGACCAATGACATCATCAAATTTTTTTTCTTCTGTCAAGCAATTTATCCCAAGATGACCCTCAAAATTTTTCATACTAATCGGTTGTAGTTTCATACTACGTATGCAATTATGATGTCATACCAAAGACACCTATGACATCATACAAAAATCATACTTATTCCCCAGAAGGAGTACCAGTCATATGAGAAGTTTCAATTTTTCCATGTTGCAGTTTTGGAGAGAGGTCCAATTTTTTTTCCTTTATTCCAACATGGCTGGCACACCACATGACTGATGACATCATAATTATCATTAAAGCATTCTACATGTGTAGTTGCTCCTGTGGTGAAATTTTTTGTGGAAATCCAACAAGTGGTTGCAGAGAAAAACTTTACTCAAGTTCTGTGCAGACAAACAAACAAACACAGACAAACAGACCCAAATGAAATACCCTCTCCTCTGGCAGGGGAAACAAGCCCCCATCAAGTCTCTCTATTGGAGGCAATAACCAATCAGCTCTCACCTAATCAATTATCCTCTGTGACTCGCATTATCAAATAGATTTACTCCCATGCTCTTTTAGCCAAAGAAAACAGCTTTTCGTGTTGCTGAGAATGAGTTTAGTTAATCACGTTAACAGCCTCTGTGTTGGGGGTTAACGACAGTCCTTTCTTCCATTTGTGTGGCTTGAGTCCTGGATACTTCCATAGCCCGAGCTATACATGGCATGGTGTCCATGTTGAAATTGGGTTCTCGAAAAGAGATGTCTGTGCGCGTATGGCAATGTACACTTATTTATGATTTGATCTTTTATTGTTACATCAGTGTCATAATGCACAAAATCACACGTTCTCGCGAACTGCCGAAGCCTGGTAACATAATTGTCATTCGACTCGGGTGGCACTTGTCATGTGTGGCGAAGCACGTGACGTTAAAACGAAATATTTTTCTGAGATTCAAAGTGTTCATTTTGTTTTGCGATCGCCATGCCAACATCGTTTTCCATATCGGTGAGAGTCTCAAAGAGGGTTTCTACTTCTAGTGGCAGCACCTTTTTGTTCCTTCTCGGTAATGTTCACAGCAGTCATCTTGTACTCCAAACTCGGCCGCCATTTTGTCCATCTCTGTGCCTTGTTGCACTCGTCGCCACTGTCAAACTGTTGTGGAGCCATTAAGTACATATTGTGAGCCTGTGTTCTCCTCATCACCAATATAATGTTATTCCACAACAGAGAAACGCTCTTTCACACCAGGAAACCATTGTTTGTTTCACACAGGCTTTAATCAAGCACCATACTGCCACAACACCTTCCTCCCTTCTCTCCTTCATTAATTCCCAAATCAATCCATTCCTTCACAAGATCTCATCACACCACAGCACCATAGTAAATATACAAAATTAACATTGTTTATTCCTCATTACTAATATTTAATTGTTTAATAGTGCATGATTAATATTTGAATGTTATTATTAGTATATCTATCTATATACATCAGAAGAAGTAGCATGTCTTCTCCGGAATTAGCGCATAGCGTAAAGTGCACATCAATGGCGTGACGAAAAAAAAAAATTAGTGTGATTGTATTTTCATTCAATTAAGTGAAATATTTAGCACCTGCACAACCTCTTGCATGCCAAAAACTCATCTATCCATCATGTTCTCGAATATCCAAGCAACATTTTTGATCAAGTAGTCTAATTTTGTATGAACGGAATTTTGTTTTTTTCTATACATAGTTGAGGCTCATGAAAGAGCTTGTACTAGTGCATTGAACAGATGAGGAGGCAACAGGACAAAAGGAACAGTAGAGAGAGAGAGAGAGAGAGAGAGAGAGAGAGAGAGAGAGAGAGAGAGAGAGAGAGAGAGCTGAATCAAAGGCCAGAATAGTAGGAGGCAGTGAGGGGAGGAATGGGGGGCAGGAGAGGATGCATTTGGTGGACAAGATGGCAAGAGAAGGAAACTCTCAGGAGGGAAAATTGGAAATTTGGAAGGAGGAGGGCTTGGGATAGGATGAAGAGAGGGGGGGGTTGACTAGGGTAGAAAAGATCATGCTTTTGGATTGGAGACCATATGAGATGGTGGTGAACAGCTGTCTTGAAGACCTGGAGGGAAGAATGATAGTGAAGAGCATGTGGAAGTTGTTTCTACAGGTGGGATAAAAGAGGAAAAAATGAGTGGACGTGAACAGTGACCCTGGAATTAGGTAGTTTCATCAGAAAGCGGTTGATGTTGGACTGTGTCTGCCATGTAGAACCCTAGGGAGTGGGGAGACAAAGCAGGGAAGAGCGGAGGATGCAAGACCAGAAATGAGGAGAGAGAAGACAGAGAGACCACCAACCTGTCTCCGATAGTGAGGTGATAGGCCCATAGACTCAGCGTCATTGTGAGAGATTCCAATTATCTTGAAGGCCTTGGTCTCTACAGTGTCAAGCTGAGCAAAATGTGAGACGGCGAGCCAGGCCAGAGGGGATGAGCAGTACTCCATCAAGCTGCAGATGAAAGCCTCATAGGTGGATAGGAGTTCAGGTGTGCCAAGGAAGGACTTTGTATAACAGAAGATGCCCATTTGGTCGCTGGCTTTGGAGGCCAACTTTGAAATGTTGTTTGCCTATGAAGGATCATGGTTGACAGTGAAAACCAGGAGTTTGAATGATTGAATTTCCTGAAGAGAATTGTTCTGAAAGTTCAGGTAGTGGACAAAAAAATGGAAACACCAATGTAAAGTCACTTGATAGGGTGTCGAGCCACAATATGCAGCCAGTACGGCCTGTATATGCCATGGCAATCGAGTCCACCAGTGTCTGAAATTCTGCAGAATAGATGCACCACCATTCTTCCACGAGAAAGTCAATCAACTCGTACCTGTTTGATGGAGGTAGAAAATGCTGTTATAGGTGTCGCTCAAGAATACACACAGTCCTCGCTTAACGTTGTCCCATACAACGTTGCTTCATTATAACGTTGCTACTCTCGAGATACCCATGATTCTGACAAAGTTGTTTTATGACTCGACCAATTTGTTATAACGTTGTCACCCAATGCGGACTACTTTGTATGGAGTGCCACCCTCTCTCATGGCACGCTATGCTCTCTCGTGAAGCATCACAGCATCCCCAAGCATTTTCTCCCCAGTCTTTGTTAAGCTTCCGCAGGGTACATAATGCTTAAATGCTTTTGCTATAAATACTGTACTGTAACCATTCAAAATGGCTCCCAAGCAACCATCAATTGTTAGTGATGCTAGTGTTGTGAAGAAGCAATGCAATACCATTAGCCTTGCTACAAAAATGGATGTTTTAAACAGTTTTGAGAAAGGTGAACGTGCTGTGGACATTGGTGTAGCGTTAGGCAGTGGAACGTTACTAGCATATTTTATCTATTTCTTACAGGGAAAATTGATTCCGTTAACATTGGTTCCTTTAACGTTGTGTTTTACAAGAAGTAACCATAACATTAAGCAAGGAGACTGGATGTATCCCATAAATGCTCGATTGGGTTCAGATCTGGTGACTGGGGAGGTCATGACATATGCAAAACATCAGTGTCATGCTCATCAAATCATTGGGCGACCACCGGTGCTCTGTGGATGGGGGCATTGTCATCCTTGAGGACACCCCTCACAGCAGGAAAGAAATGCTGCGACATGGGATGAAGATTACCACTCAGTACCATTAAGTAGCGATTAGCATTGACCTTGCATCCTATGGGAATGACTGTACCCAAACCATGCCAGAAAAATGCGCTTCATAACATTGCAGAACCACCAGAACCCTTCACTGTTGAAACCAAGCACCCAGGGTTGTAGAGTTATTTAGGTTGGCACCACACGTGTACTCGTATGTTTGGCGAAAACACGGTGAAGGATGATTCATCTGACCATGTCACATTTCTCCACTGCTCGATAGTCTATCGCCTGTGCTCTTTGCACCACTGGAGTCACAAACGTGCATTGCCAGGTGTGATGAGCATTTGGACACTGCCACCCGACTATGGATGGCATCCTACTCTGTGGCGTTCTTGGTGGACAGTTTTTGATGAATCTGGCTGCTCGTGTCCCAGATTGAAATTCAGTCAATTGATCTGCAGTTGCTCGCCTGCTTTGCCTTGCACTTCAAATTAATGCACAGATATCACGATCCTGAACTATGAGCTTCAGCCCATCGTTGCCCTTTGCCAATAATGTCTTTTCCTCAGAGTTCAATGCCGACATCACCTTAGACACTGTTACTTGTAAAACATCAGCATGTTTATCTGTCTTTGTGCCAAATTCACCCGAACAATCACACCTCTTTCAAAATAATTGAGGTCTCCTCTTGCAGCCATGCTCACCATAATTATAGGCAACCAGACCTGTTCAGCATTTTATACAGGACCCTAAGGATGGTGGGATATTATTTGCTTGACACATAGGCTACATCTATGTGGAAGCCATTGCTTTCAATATACTTTGTGTCCCCCATTCACCCAGGTCTTTCAATGTTTTGATCACTACATGTCGAGAGGAGGGTTTGCCAGATGGTCTTTTCAGAGAGAAGTAGTGAGTGTACGATTTGTCAGGATTGAAAGACTTCAAGTGGTTAACTAGCTTGTGTTTTGTTTTTTCTAGGTGTGAAGAGATGTTTCAGCCTGCCTGTCTGAAGGATGAGGGATGTCATGGTAGAGGGTGGAGTAATCAGAAAATAGATGAAGGGGATTTCCAGAGAGTCAGAGAGATCATTGATGAAGTTCAGGAATGGAAGACTGCCTTGGTCAGAAGAACACTGCCTTGGGGAACTCCAACCTTGACAGGGAGAGGAAATGAAAGGATTCCGTTGAGAGCCACATGCTGTCTTTGAGCCTCGGATGCCATCGGCAGACAGTTTGGAGAGCAAAGCAGGATTTTAGACTGTATCAAAAGCATGAGATTCTGTCCAGAGAGATGGCCCTGATTTCATGTCTGACATTGAGTGCCTCCATCCATTGTTGGGTGAGTAGAAGCACTCCAATATGGAGTGAGCTGGTCTGAAACCAAATTGGTGATCTGAGATGAGGTTGTTGGAGAAAAGTAAGATTTCATATCAACTGCGACGATGGATTCTATGACCTTGCTGATGATTTAAACTAAGCTAATATGTCTGTAGTTAATGGGATTAAGTTTTTGCACTT
The DNA here is from genome assembly GCF_056783735.1 of Eptatretus burgeri. Classification (NCBI taxonomy): domain Eukaryota; kingdom Metazoa; phylum Chordata; class Myxini; order Myxiniformes; family Myxinidae; genus Eptatretus; species Eptatretus burgeri. The sequence goes on along the minus strand of NC_140975.1, from coordinate 51,482,064 downwards.
TTTTATGTAATGATTTCATGTCAGCAGATTTCCAAGCAGATGGAAGATGACACAATGCAAATGATAGGGTGAAAAGGGCAGAGAAAGGATATGCAAGAGCAGCAGAGCATGTATTAGGACACATGAGCTGATGCCATCTGGTCCAGTTTCACAGTCAAAGTTGAGGGTTCAAAGAACCTTCTCCACCTTCTCGGGTGCAAAAGACACAGAGCTCAGGAGCAATTAGGTATGACAAGGAAGGATGGGTAGCGAGAATGAGGGGTTGGGGACACAGGATTTGGAAGCAAACACAGAATTGAGGCAGTCGGCCTTCTCACAAGGGGAATTGACTGTGGTGCCATTTGAGGAGAAGGAAGGAATGGAAGGGGAGCACACACCAAAGACAGACTTATCAAGGCCCCACCAGGTTTTATAAGAGGACAGGTTTGAAAGTTCATCCTTGAGGTTGGACAGATGTTGTTTTCTGGCTCTTCTGAGAATGGACACACACTTGTTGCGGACTTCTTGTAAAACACCGAGATTTCCTTCAGTCGGATTCACTTCGAGGAAAAGAAGGAAAATTGTTTCAGAGCAAGTGCCTCACCACAGGATTTAGTGTGCCATGGTCTGGTAAGTAGGGTTGGATGATTGAAGACGAGATGGGATGAATTTGTACATGAGAGAGAAAGAGCGCAAGTTTCTGTGGAACAATTCCCAGGCTGAGATAACATCAGAGGCATGAAATATGGGAGAACAGCCTTGAAGAGAGAGCGATGCAGTCACTGCCAATCTGCTTGAGTGAAATGCCAGACTTATCAGCATTGAGGCAGCACTCTGAGAATAGTCAGAGAAATAGTGACTTTTACTAGCAAATGATCAGATGAACCAATTGGAGCAGAGGAAGAGCAGAAGACATTTGCAGGAATAATATATACTGGTAGATACATGCATTTGACAAATGATCACACTACCTTTAGAAACAGAGCTGCAGTTGAGCTATGCAATGATGTGAATGCAAACGGTTCGAATAGCACAGCACATTCCCTGCAATTGCAAACACCGTAACTGAACTCGAAGTATTCCAAGAGCCCATCTCAGTTTTAGTATCATCAGTTGCTGCCAAAGTCATTGTTATTTTGAAACGTGAGTATAAATGGAACCAGATTGCAGCTTATTGCATTGCCTGAGAAGGATACTTCTTCTAAAGAGGAGGATAGGTGGTTTTGAGAGCATGCTGAGAAGGAGGAAATTGCATAACCTGGGAAGGATAAACATCCACTTTAAGCGGCTGGTTTTTATGGGCCATTATCCTTATTTGCAATAGCATAGTGAAACAAAGTGCAATGTCCATTAAGGACAGGAATGGAATAAAGAGCTGAGCCTGTACCTTACTTAAACAATGTGGTTCTTTTTTTTCTTTCTTTTTTTCAAGTTTGCAGTAGTTAAGCAATTACCTTTACAATCTATGAGCATTTTATGAGAAGTTTGCAACTACATTTACCAGAAAACACTTGTGCAAAACAATTAGCAGGACCTCAAATGAGAAAGTTGAGTTAGAAAATGTAGGAACTATCAGGTAATTATTTATGAATAGTCATATACAAGTCAGTGATTAACATGGAAGAACCTTGTTTTCTCTCTTATACAATATCGAGGCTCATGGCTCATGGAAGAGCAAGGTGACAGACACTTGGTAATAAACTGACAGTGGAACAACATTTGGACTCGACGAGAGAGAGAGAGAGAGAGAGAGAGAGAGAGAGAGAGAGAGAGAGAGAGAGAGGATGGGAGCATAGTCAATTTCAAGGAAGAGGGCAGAGTTAAGTAAGGTTAATGGGGGTATAAAAGATCATGGGAAGGTATTGGGGGGTGGTAGTTGATGGTAGTGCACCACCTGCTTAAAGCACTGGAAGAAAGAGTGTGATTGAGCAGATAGGAGTGAGGAATAAAAGAGTTGTGGTATGCAGTAAGCTTGGATTTTGGGAGTTTAACCTAGAAGCGGTTAGTGGGGAAGAATTCATGCATCCTGGAGGAGCTGTGGATCAGTTTGGTTGGGGAAGGAAGAGGTGGGAGAGGGGGGAGTGAGAGACTAGATTTTCACACAATTATCTTTAAAAAAATTAATTGTAGCAAGAAGTAAAGAATCGAAATACATTCGTGACAGAGCATTTGCGAAAACGGTTTTGAGTGTATCCCCCCAAAAAATACAAGCTGGAATTTTTTTTGGAGACCCACTAAAATCGATCGATGAAAATCACAACTAAAATTCACTAAAATCTATAGTCTGCCTTTCACTCCATTCTGAATCTCTCGTCCAGATTGTTTAATAAATTATCTTCATCAGGTTTGTCTTCTATGCAGGTTTACCAATTTGTTTTCTGCAGGATCTATTTACGAATTTAACATTCTCGTGTAGAAATATGATAATATGGTATTTGTAGAGGTTTCCAAAATGTTTAGAATTCCATTATTAACTGAGTGTGCAGCTTGTTCACCCCATGTGTCCTTCTCCCCATTCCCTTGGACATTGATCTCACCCTCATTTCCACTCTGCTGTTACCGTTTTCCCCTTTCCATTTTGTTCCATTCCATTCTGCTCGAGCTCTTCCACGAGCCTCGACCATGTATACAAAAAAAAAGTAGTGAATGGAAAATAATTTGCTGTTCTTCTATGGGTTTGTCATGGTTTGGTTTGAGATTTGAGATTTTTCATGAGGATTTTCTCTGGGGTTTCATCATTGCCTGTGAGTTTTAGTTTCTATTTGGCTTCAGACACCACATTAGAAGATCGCCACCACCCCCATCTCTCATTCCCCTCGCTTCACCTCCACGCCATTATGACATGAGCCAATGCATTATGGATGTGATTTAACCTTTACAACTCGGCCACACTTTTTCAACGGCTTGGCCATTGCTTTGACCGTTTCTATTTTCGGTATACACATTTCCCTATCGGACATATCCATGGGAGTTGCAGAAGGCATTTCGCTCGGACATGCAGTGCAGGGACTGTCTCAGTCGATAAATTTATTCCACGTTGACATTCGAAGGATCATCCAGTATTCCAGAGTGAGGTTTAAATTTTAATGATTTTCTCCCTCTCTAAACCATCATCAGGATAATGTCCTCCAAGAAGTGGATTTACAACATTTTACTCATGCTTTTAATTCTGCTCTGCTTGTTTCTTTGTTTCTTCCTGCCTTTACTTTCATTGTAATTTATTTACATTTCTCCTTTCATTGCAGCTTTGCTTCCTTGTATCTGTGGCAGCGAGGATTGTTGTGTTTAACCATCTTTCTTCATTCATGGTTGCTTTGGCTTTAAGTCCAACATTTTTTTTCACAATTTTTGTCCTAATAATAAAATCATTAAGGCAGAATTAGTACTGTTCAGGACTAGTGTTAATGTAAACTTGTGAAAATACATGAGTTATCCGGCACACTGCTTCAATGGTAGTGCATAGTGCAGGATGGTAATATCCTGTGCAGATCTCTTCACCAGTTCCAGGGGGATGCTGCTGCACTATGCCTCATGTTGGCTTAATGGTTAGTGTGGTGGGCTTGGGATCCTAGGATCCTGACTTTAAATCCCACTTGGCTGTTGCATTAATACCAGGTGGGTTTGACTCTGCCTGCCATCCTTCTGAGGTTGGCAAAATGAGTGCCAGCTTGCTGGTATCTTGTGTTGGAGTGGTGACCCGTCCAGGATTGTGCCCAATAGCCAAGTAGACTGCTTAAGCAGCACCAATGCTCTGCACAGAGTATGGCCCCAATGGATGGATGGGTGGATGCTGCACTGCTGATGGTGAAAGTTGTTAAGGGTAACGGTGATATCTCTACTCTTTGCGAACGATGCCATGGGATATTCAATGTCCACTAACTAATGCCAGCAGATAGAATGCCCAGTTTAATGTCCAACTGAGGGACGAGACACAGTGATACCTTGCTTTGCCTGGGAAAGACCAGGATGACAGTTTATGGCTGGGTCGACATTCAAATCCAGGCTCGACAAGCTCAGAGGTGAGTGCACATATCTCTAGGCTATCTTTCCAGAATCATTGCTTGCCAGAGGTTGCTTGAGGAGAATAGTAACTCCATTCATTTGAATTGTGACCAATGATAACTGACAATTTGGTTGTGTAATCACGATGTTGTGCCTTTATGGTGCCTTCATAAATCTGGATGAGGGTTGTTTCACACCGAATGAATGGCAGTGACGTCGATCCCAATGTGAAATTGAAGTACCACCCCCCCCCCCCCCATGCATGCAGGATCTGAGTGATGGGTCAGGTTGGAATATAAAAAACAATGACACCAATTTCATAACGCTGATAATGGGGTCCCAAGAGAATCTGACAAATGTCCTGAAGACCTACCTGTGTAGGTATTGCTCAGGAAATGCTCATGGCAGGTGATAAAAATGACATGTATCTTTTGTTTCCTGTGGCTGGTTGATTGGCTAACTTTGAGAACTCATCGCCTTCCCATCCCAATTCAACTCCAACAACACCCTCTCACCCTAGTCCATTTTGAAAAATCTACAGGAAGCACCACAAACACACAAATGACCGGAAGGAAAACTAGAAGGCATCTCAAAATGCAAAGCCCATCCACATCTGCTTTCTTCTCAAAATAAACTAGAGGAAAGCAACAGCTTAAAAAAAAGTAAATTTTATTATTTCGTATTCCCCATATTCTCATCATAAAGGTTTGTTGAAAATTTGATGACAGAAGCTCAAATGGTAAATAAAGAAACAGAAGTAATTACAAAATTTTGCCGCCTCGCTCGACACCACGGTCGGGCTAATAAGGCTCATTTGTACTTCCTGCGACTTTGCCTTTTGACACTTTAACCCAATTATTACTTGGTCTTCTCCCTTTTCTCATAATAAGGGTTTGTTGAAAATTTGACAACAGAAGCTCAAATGCTAAAAACTTTATGACCTGGACAGACAGACAGACATACTGACTCACAATTGCAAAACCCCATCTGCCACGCAGCAGTGGACAGACTAATTATGAAGTTAAATGCAAAACAACATCAAGATGAGAAATGACAACATAGTAAAACGTATAGGCTGCTGTTATTGCAAATAGAAATAATAAAATATTGTCACATCAACGGTCTGCTAATGTGGATCCGCCGGACTGAAGTGATGTCTGGTGATCATGGGGGCCAGGCAATTGGATTGGCAAAGATGAACCTGTGACCTGGAAATTTTTCGTTCAAGACAGCTCCAACAACTAAGGCCATTTTCTTTTACAGAGGACATCATAAGGCCGTAAACATAAACCACTAGACCTGAAAACAAAGAAAACTTTATACGTTTCTGCATCACATAAAACAAAGGGTATTGTTGTATCATTTGTGGACTAAATATATTAACAGCCAAAGTTGTCAAGGTCTTTTTGGAACATCATGTACAGTACATCGGAAAAGCAGAGCTATATGCTACAAGTAGAAATATTGAATAGTAAGGTTGTACTTTCAAATTGACCGACTGTATTGAAACAGCCGAGGTCTTGGATCGACTGATGTGAGCTCCAGGTCAAGGCTGTGGGCCCACCGTTTGGAGAGGTTCTGGGCTGAAAGGGCTGAAGTCTTTATGAAGATTAGAGTTCAGTTGATGATTCAGGCAGTGAGAAAATCATACACGTACTTTTAAATTACTCCTTTTAACTTTTAATTTTAGATGTTGCTGTTCAATAAATATAAACGATTATATTTGTTGTGAGAAACGTTTTCTGAAAAAAAACGGTGTGTGTGAGTGTGAGTGTGAGTGTGAGAGAGAGAGAGAGAGAGAGCGAGAGAGAGAGAGAGAGAGAGAGAGAGAGAGAGAGAGAGAGAGAGAGAGAGAGAGAGAGAGAGAGAGAGAGAGAGAGAGAGAGAGAGACTGATGGAGGTGGGATGTGGGTATATGTAGTAGGCACTGTGTTTCCCACCCTCAAAGCATTCAAAGTATGCCCTTCCACACCAAATATCTTACCGTCCTTCTTTCTCGACAGTACTTATTTCTGTTGATTGAACCAGTATCGCTTTGAAATTGTTATTGAATTTGATTGCATTGAAACAAGTCAGTAAACTAAACTTAGAACTTGTTCTTCTCCATTACATAACGTTCATTTTATCGTACGAGTAAATACTCGCTCTCTTTGGGAACGTACTGACTCGCTAAAGAAAGAAGCTGACCTGTGCAACAAAATAATTGTTGGTGAGATTGGGATATGTTTTGTTGAAGAAAAAAAATTGTACTTCCCGCTTAAAGTCAGGATTGGAGATTGGTCCAGCCATACAGGCGAAAATCATGTCAGCTATCTACCCTCGCGGTTGGGGAGGGGGAATGGGTTTTTGTGCCTATTACCTAACCGCAGGTACTCCCAGCACCTATGTAAGATTTGGTGGAGAGGGGCTCAGCTGTGTTCATGTCCATGATTTTCAGAGGCACACAAATTCACAGAATTGCTCTATTACCCTCGCCGAAGGAGAGAGTATTGCATTTGGGTCTGTTTGTTTGTGTCTGTCTCCGTCTGTCTGTCTGTCTGTCTGCATAGAACTTTCGTGTTTTTCTTTTCACCAAAAAATTTCACCAAAGGTGCAACGACTCATGCAGAATGTTTTAATGATAATTATGACATCATAGGTCACGTGGTGTGGCAGCCATATTGGATATAAGAAAATATTAAATCATGTTTTCTCTGGAACTGCTTAAGCAATCGATGTGAAAATTCACAACTGTGATCTAGTAGTCATGGGGAATACGTTTTACATTTCAACTTCATTGGACACATGGTGTGGCAGCCAGAATTATTTAATTTTATGATCTGGGTTTTTTTTTTAAATAAGGCTCACTTGGCTGTGCTTGGATGGGTTTGAGGGTTGTGGAGCAGCAGCTGAAATGTGAATCCTATCCAGGTTCCTCATGATGACTTCATCTTTTCTTTCTGCTTGTTCGGGTTCCTTCTGATTACTCCAATGCAGGACTGTACCTATTTGGTCTTCCATTTGATTTGAATTGAATTTAGTTTAATCCCATTCTGAATTCATTTAAATAATAACAAAAAAAACATCATGGCTTAGAGACAGGTGTCCAATCACAGCAGGGTTGCATCAAAGCAGGATGTCTTGGTACTCGGTCATCACTGCCAGCATTCATAAAGTGGCAGTTCTAACTATGTTTCTTATTAATAACGTAATACACCAGTAGACAAATGCTACACAAAATACACCACACAAAAGACTATACAAAACAAGTCCTGGTGAGGGTCTGCAATCTCCAATTGCTCTTTTTCTTATTTTATACTGGCATTTCTCTCTACGTATGTGTGTATTGGGATATTACTTACTAGATATTTACCCCGTGCATGCAAAGCGAAAAGTAGGGTTAAGCAATTGGTTCATGTCCGTCTATCCGTCTGTCTTATCAGTTTATGATTGAGGACCAAGTTATATAAATTGAATGATATATTTTAAACACAAATCGGATCATGAATAGGTAGACAAGTCTTTCGTTTTACCGTACCATGGTTCAATAAATTTTGGCCTGATCGTTCATGCAAAGAGGAGTGAGATAATTTTTTTTCCTATGTCTGCCTGCCTAGGACTTAAACAAAATTATAAATCATTCCAAACAGGAAACTTACCGTTTCAAGGATATTATAAAGGACGCATACACCAGGCACGAATAACTTATTAGCTTACTTAACTTAAATAATTATGTGTAAGCTAAAGTGATGTAATCGACACTGCGGAAAATGGCCGTAAAACCGGAATTAATTAATTTATACGACTTTTGCAATCTTTATTTTATTTAAATTTAATTACATACCTGAACACTGTATAACACAAATCGTCTGTCATCATACTTCTAAGAATCTAGAGCTTAGCAGTACGTAGTTCAATTGAAATAAAGGTTAAATGAGGATGTTAATGTGGTGTTCGGGACTACTTCTGGATTATTTCAACAGTGCGAAAGTTTTGGATAAACGATCATCAAATCATTATTTCATTAAATTTGAAGTAAAAGTTAAGGAACACTGAGCAGGGTATTGTATTATATGAACTTTCTAGCTCTTTATTACAATGCATATCATATGTCTTCGTAATTATATTTGCTATTAATAACTATTTATAATGACATAGTGCTCACAAAAATAAGCAACAAAAGTTGAGGCTTGTATTATTTTTATGATCCATTCAAATGTCTTAATATTGTTTGGTTGACAAGTATAACAGCCAATTAATCTTTATAATGTATAAAGAAATATGATGTCAATAGAAGCCAAACCAAGATGTTGTATGAAAACAACATGGCTGTCTGAAATGAGTGCACAAACTGGCAACGACACCAGTCTACAAATGACCACAGACTAATAGATACTGGCAAAAATGGCTTTAGTAATGCATGACCGACCACCAGTGACCCTAAAACAAGCTTATACACCCCATTGACCAAATTAGATGATTTATCTGTGTGATGTTGCACCATTCTTTAACTCGAGCCACTTTCAGTTAATCAAGTCACTGTAGCAGACTTGCAGACCATAAATATGTCTACCACTGATGCCCCAACAATGCTGGCTCAGTTCGAAGTCCGGAGATCGTGCAGGCCACTTCAAACGAGTGGTATGATTCTGAAGTGCAGTTCTAGAACAATATGTGCATGATGTGGAGAGGCATTGCCATCCATAAAGATTAACTTGGAAGTACAGCCAAACTGATCTCTTCCGTACATCTGACATTAGTCAGAGCAACCCTCTGATTGGTGACAAGATCATATTTTTGACCAACTTGGCTGCACGCACCAAACCGATCATGCTACAAAATGGCTTGATTGGAAAATAGCTTCTCATCTCATCTCCAGATTCTAACATGTCCATTGTTGAAGTCTTGGCAGAATCTAGATGCATCAATTAAAAGAACATGGTGCCAAAGTTTCACCCTCCAATTGGGTGACATTTGTGTTGCTCATTCATTGCATGCACCGCTGTTGATGGCGCTGTTACAGGAATGTGGAAGAGTGGTCTTCTGGACCTAATACCTCATAGCACATGTGGCCTGGTTATATATATATATATATATATATATATATATATATATATATATATATATATATATATATATATATATATATATATATATATATATATATATATATATTTTTTTTTATTTTATTTTTTTTATTTCCTTCTTTTTGCATTAAAACAAAAAAAAAACATTGCAGCAATTTTGTTCTCAAAAGCCATTGATTGCTTAGGCAGAAAAAAGCATAAATTGCTCTTGAAATTGCTGGGCTTTTCAGTGCACCCCATAATGTTTACGCAATCAATAGAGCACAGCATGTAACAGCTCAAAGTCTCACACCCAGCATTTGTCAATCAGTAATGAGTTACAGAGCTGTCCATCTCGACACAAATTACGAATTTTGTACATAAAACGACATATTTTGTGTGATTGTACATCAATCCGTGGACATTGTGCACCACAGAATTGTAGCAAAATCGAAATTACAATTTTGGTGTATTCTCTTGCTTTTTCTCAGGCCCAAATTTCTGGGTGCATGTCCTACTCTCACCTGACGGGAAACTAATCCTTTAACAACCGCACTTTTTTTCTTTGTATACCTTGTCAAGGCTCGTATGAGAGTTAACACACAACGCACAGCAAGGGGGGTATGATGCATGAGACAAGAGGGGCAGGAGTGGGAAGGACAAAACAGTGGGGAACAGAGACATTAGGAGATCTGTGGAAGGGAGAGGGATGGGGTGGGAAACATGGGTATACAAGATGGACATGACAGAGACCTTCAGGAAGGAAAGCAGGGAATTTGAAGGAGGTGGGTTGGGGTGGATTAACGTGGGTTGAAAAGATTGATGATTTGGATCCTCGACTTTGGAAAGATCGACTTGTTCCCACCTTCTTGTCAGGTCTGCAGGGGAACGTTTCAGGTCCAAGTTTTTCATGAACCAACTGGCTGAGCTCGACGTTTGACTGAAGGTGGCAGGGTTTTTTAATTTGTTCAGGGTGGTGGCGATAACTCGGCCACCCTTTGGGAAAGACACCGTGGGATCATTAACATCGACCTACTAATGCTGCCAGATGGGATGCCCACTTTAATGTCCATGAGAGGGACAGCACACATTGATACCCCACCCTGCCTGCAAAACAAAATGACAATTTATACATGTGTCAAGGTTTGAACCCAGGCTGGACATCTCAATACAAAGGCCAGTCTGCATCGCTCTAAGCTATCTTGTCAGTTCCTCCAAAATTTCGCCAGAGGCATTTTCCAAAATTGCATCAAAGCAAAAGATTGTATCTCATCCTGCAATGCAAAAAGTCCAAAATGTATAATCAATAGCACCTAATAGATACTTGGAACATCTGACAAGATGATGCAGAATAAAAGCATTTCCTATGAGCTGACTTGTCTGGGTTACATTGCCAACCCAAATGTAAATTGTCAAATTGGTGTGTCACAGGTAAGGCGTTGCATCACAAAGTGACTGGGTGTCCTGTCTGCTAGCATGAGTTGGTGGACTGTCAAAATCCCAGTGTCTTTCATAAAGAGTGCGTGAGTTATTGCCAGTCCATGGAACGAATTACAAATACCTGGGCTCATCAGCTCTTGTTGATGGTGAGTTGGGTTGCCAGGGTGGCCGAGAGATACACAGACTTGCATCTAAGCTGATGAGCCTGGGTTTGAATCTCGGCCCAGCTATAAAGTGTCATCCCAGTATTTCACAGGCAGGGTGATTCATCAAAGTGTGTGCCGTCCCTCGGATAGATGATAAACGGGAATCTCGTCTGCCTGTATTACTTGGTGGATGTTAAAGAACCCACAGTGTCCTTTGCGAAGAGTAGGTGAGCTATCACCAGAACCCTAACCTACAGAGGGCTGTTAGCAGCACAGCAGCACAGCAGCACAGCCATGCCATCAACTAATGCAGCTACCCCACAGCCTCATGCTGCATACAAAAAATAAGGTCAGGCTTGTGAAAAACTCGGACCAAAAACTTTCCTGGCCAATCCCACAGGAAGGTGTGAGCAATGATGTCTGTTAAACAAGTAGTCGTAGTCGTCGTAGTAGTTGTAGGATACTGTCATATCGACGGGCCTGACTCTCATCACCATTTGCACTTGGAGCTGTTGCTACTCCTGAAGATCATCGAGTTTACCAAATTCACAATACGTTCACTTAACTGTTCTTTTCCATTTACAAAACCCCAAGGATCGCTCAAATCCAAGTCCGAGCTTGGCAGCGCAACACATGGGAGGCAAGAGGTGGGAAAACGTCTCACAATAAAGAGGATTATGATAATGAAATACCAAAAGGGGATAGACAAGACAACAGAACCTGGATAGATCTATCTATCGCACAAGGATAAATTAGGGAGGTGAGGCACGAAGAAACAAACTTCTGTGCAATGTATTATAATAAATGTCCGTGTGTGTGCATGAATCTCCTCCATAACTCCAAAACCATGAAACCGAGCGGCCCAAAACTTTGCATGGATGCTAAGGGAACTCCAAGGGAGTGCATGCATGAAAACTGGGTGTTTGGGTACATTTAAACACCCCTTTTGAAGATAATTAATGGCTTACTTTCATGAAAGGCTGTCGCCTGAGATTACTTCGGTTGTTACCAAACATTGACCGTTCTTTTTACAGTTACATATTTACTACTGTTAATATTGTCGCATCCGAGTACCCGTTAACAAAGGATTCCTCAGCGCCAGGACCTTTCATCCCGAGAGATGTTCCAAACTGCCATTTATGGCACTGTGTTCAGTTATTACTCTGCTTTACCTTTCCCCAAGGTTACCCGACTGAGCCAAAATTGACGGCACATGCACAGTGCACACATGGGAAGCAGATGGCTCGAACAGATTTTCTTACCTTTTAAAGGATAATTTTTGTGTTGCATAGGACAGAAAAGAAGGTGGAAAAGACGCAATAATAAACAGAACAAACTAAGCGAGTCAAAAGACACAGAGAGGAGTATGGGAACATGCAAACTTACATACTATGGTGACAAATAAAAACCAAAACCTAAACCACTAGGTGCCAGATCTCACACTCTTACAACAAGACAATGAAAAAACACTCAGAGAAACACTTGGCGAAATGGAACTGCACTCGGTAGAGTGCATACCTCCCCCAGGCTGAACAGTTTACATTTTGTATCCCACTGACTGGTCGGATCCATATCCGGACCTTAACCAAAATCGAATCGGCTTGTTCTTGTCTCCAAACCAACTCATCTACCTATTTTTGTCCAAACTCATCCACAACTTTTTGAGCTACCATACATACTACACATAGTTTTCGGCCCCATCTCTCAATCAGGAAGAATCACTTAAAAATTTGCATATCCAGATCCAAAGTTAAGTGTTGCTGTCTTTGACCGGTCACCTACATAAAAAAAATTTCAGAATGATTGCTTGAAAACTTACCAGAAGTCGTGTGACAAACAGACAGACAGACAAGCAGACAGAGAGACAATCAGACAGAGAGACAAACACTTCAGATAAACATACTTAGCAAAAAAATTATTTCGCCAAGTAATAATGCAGGCGGGACTTCCTTTTTCTCTACCATGTGCAGGGTGGATGCAGGGCAGGGCGCAATGCAGCCTACTTCAGAAACCGGGAGGGAAATGAGAACCAGTGGTGATAGCGTCCAAAGATTAAGTCAAACAGCCACAAGCAGGGCCAGCAATGAGTAGGCCTTCAACCACTCCACGTGGTCCTCTTTGTCCTTTTCCAATGAGGCCTCCTGGTCGGCTTTTCTTCTCCTCCTCAAGGTGCTTCTTTACACTCTGTGCATGTGAGCTCTCCTGTCTAAGGTCTTTCTTCCCCTCTTGAAAGGCACGGTCATGATACCAACTCAGGTACATCCCAAAACTTCTTCAGAGCAAGCCACAATAACCTCTACTTCACAAAGTGCCTCACAAGCTCCTCCGTGGCCCACTTGCTCCACCTTCTTCCACAGGAGCCTCTCTTGGTGCTCTTCTTCCTCCAAGCATAGTCTCCCTCCGGGGTCCCACCCAGGTGGTGGTCCCAATAAAAATAAATGTACCATCTTTTCTGCTGGGCTCCACAGCCCACTACACCACCATGGCTTGATGACACCACCTAACTGACCAGAGATCGTCATCGTCCTTTCACACATGTGACAACTGTGCCTCTCTGTTTGGGAAGTCCTAGCCCCGCCGACAAACAAGAGGTATTTACGCATACATAATTAATTTCTACCATGTCTATAAATTGCATAAGCTGCCTCCTCCGCGTCACGTGTAAGAAACGACTTGCTCTGACAAATCCCTGTTACATGGCAATCTAAAATACTCAAAACCCATGGACCATACTACGCTTACCACAGTCTAGCTATGGATCCCCCTTTTCCACATAACACTTATGTTGAATATTTACCACAAACAATGTACTGCTGTTATATACTTAGGCCTACCAATGATCATGACAATTATTTCTTGTAATTTTTTTATTTTTTATGAAAGAAAGACAAAGAATAATACAGGCCTGCATACTCAAATGAAGTTTGGGCAGGCCCGGAGTTATCCCAACACTAATTTACATTTGCTCGTCGGTTTTAACACCAATACAAATTTTTATTACAGATAGAAACCAATACAAAGTTATATTTTTATTATTTGATTACATCAAAAAGCAACATCCATCGAACAAACAGTTTCAAATGAGCACCTCGCCGACATTAGAGCATTAAAATTGTATCAGATGTGGCAATAAATGTGAATTGTTTGCTCCGAGCTTGCCGGCTCGATGACAGAAGACACCATTTGCATTCTTGTCACTTCCATCCCTATCCTCTTTTGGAATCCTGTGTGGGCAACTTGCTCGTACCAATACAATGTGCTTGAGAGCTAATGGACATGAATGAACAGTTCGTTGTGTTCCTCTCATGAAATGTTCTTCAGTCAGTGATCCGGTCATAACTGCAAAGCTACAGACACTTAGTACAGAAAACTGTGCTTTTTTATTTATTTTTTGCAGATGAATGCTCTTATAAGAAAAGCCACAAAATGCAATCTCCATCATTGTTAATTGTTAAAACTCAAGTGTAGCAGTTATGCAGAACATAGCATCGAGGTATTTTAGAAGACTTATGTGCAGGCGAAGATCTGTCCTGTTCATTGATAAGGTTCTCTCCATATTATGTCTGCAAGGTGGTGGACTTTTGGAACTTCCAAGGAACATCATGGTCCATACATCCCTCTGTCCTCGTTTTCTTTGACTCCTATCTTTCCTTTCTCAACAACCTTTCAATTTTCTAGCCCATCATAAAGTCCTTGATAGCACCACCATACCTGCATCCCTGTGAATACGAAATATGTAAATGATTCTTCATGTCAGCACCGCCAAGCTAAGTTGAATGCAGACATAAATTCAAAGACTAACGATTGAATTGTTGAGCACTGCTTGGAAAAGCCAATAGTGGGCCACAGTGGTTGTCTTTAAAATTGAATAAAAGGTGTGGGGTTGTTGAAGGACTCTCCTCAACATCACCTGTATTGTTGTGACCAACAGTTCATGCATGTTATTGCTAGGAAATCCGAATTAACTATTATTTGTAGAAATGTATGGTTGTAGCAAATGTCACAATTACGAAAATACTTTATAATTAGGGCTTTTCCAAAGCAGTTAAATACTTTATACAGCAAATGCCTCGGATGTTCCACCTATTGTGTTTGTAAAAATCAACAGTGAAAGAAAAATCCAAAGCACTCAGGAGGACTGCAAGTTTCGATCAGATACTGTATAGCCACACAATATTCCTGAGGGCCTGTTGCATAACACACAACAGGCCTTTAGCAATCACATCCAACATCAGAGTTGGCATGTGGTTCATGAGTTCAAGTTACTTGGTTGCCCCTGCCCTTTTATTGAGAAGCAGGTCTCAGTGCAGCCCCCATGAAGTATGATGACAGCCAAGGGCACTGTTATTGACATTGATATTTCACTTTTTGGCCACATCACATCGCCTGGAAGTTAGGCAAGTGACGCATCCAGGGAGATAGACTAACTGGTGTAACTTTAAATGTGAGGTGAGGGATCATGCCAATTATCTGGGAAAGCTGCTCTCCATGGGATTACCTCACCAAATTGCTGGTGGTTGGGTTGTTTCTTGTGATGTGATAGTGAGTCCCAGTGCATAAACACGTGCCGGTACGAAAGTCCAAGATGTCTGAGCTTAGCAATGAGGTTATGAGGTTCGAGATGTATTGCTGATATTTTCCTTTGGTTACGAGGTTCGAGACACTCCCATCAACATCAAAACTGAAGCCGTGCCTGTTAAAAAGACCAATTCTGGCTCGACTTTCAAGCATCCTCAACCATCCAATGGATGAAACCAGGGTAGTGTGCAAAAAGAAAGGCAGCCCCTGCTTACATTACCCTAAACCTCGTCTGACATCTACAGTCAGCAGGCCACACTGATCTGTCTTGCTCATGAAGGCTCGTGCCTCTTCTTCTCTGACAAAGGCTTATCGCCTGAAACGTCAGATTCCCCTTGCTTCCCACGGCTGTTAACACAACTCCATTAACGTTATGTCACACTTGAACAGAAACTGTTGGCTCCGGCCTTGGCAAATTGAAAGTTTTGTTCCTCCTCCAAAGGCTTTTGTTTTCCATCTGGCAAAGAATACCACTTATGATTTCATTGTGATATTCCCAGGTTAGAGGTCAGTGTTGACTGTAGTAATTGTTAGCAACATTTTACTCTTTTGTCTGGCATGAACCATCAAAGTGATGAATCTGGATAAAATCACAAGCTGATCTAACACGTGGAACATGTCTTTCAATCCTGACAAATCTCACACTCTCACTATGTCTCTCCAAAAGGACAATCTGGAACCCACCCCCCCCCCCATCTACTTTCTCAACAATCGTCTTGAAGAAGTCCTATCAAGTTTCTGCTTCTCACTATCTGCCATGATCTTTCCTGGGAAAGCCACATTTCCAAGCTGGCCTCCAAAGCCAGTTGGCGACTGGGCATCCTCCGTCGTGCAAAGTCTTTCTTTGGCACACCTGAGCTCCTGACCACTTACAAAGCTTTTGTCTGCAGCCTGATGGAGTACTGCTCTCCCCTCTGGGCTGGTGCTCCCATCTCTCACCTTTCTCAGCTTCACGCTGTGGAAACCAAGGCATTTAGGATCATTGGCATCTCCTGCGATGATGCTGAGTATTTGGGTCTCTCACTCTCTCACCGCAGGTAGGTCAATGGTCTTTCTGTCTTCTACCGTCTCCTCTCTGATCTCACCCCCTTTACTCTTTCTGTGATATGTCCCCCCCCCCATATTTCCACAGTGTGCTGAAGTTCTGCCAGCAACCTCCTTCTGGTAAAACTATCAAAATCAAGACACACTGCTCACCTTTACTTTCTCTTTTCTCCCTCTTTTCCCCCACCTTTGGAATAAACTCCCATACCTTCTTCAATCCCATTTTTTTTCCTCCAGATCTTCAAAACAGCTGTTCACCACCATCTCTTATCTTCCCCCATCAAAAACCAGGATCTTTTCTACCCGCACTAATCAACCCCAAACCCATGTCCTTCAAATTACCTGTTTTCCTCCCTGAAAGTCCCTGTCGTGTCCATCTTGTTTACCCTGCGTACCCTGCCCCATCCCTCTCCCTTCCACAGACCTCCTCATGACTGTTCCCCACTGTTTATCCTTCCCTTTCCTGCCCTCTCTTGTTTCCTGCTCCCCTTGTTGTGCGCTCTGTGTGTTAACTCTCATACGTGCCTCAACATTGTATACGAAAAGAAAAAGAAAAAAGTGCTTCAGCAGTCTTTGTTCAGAGAAAAACAGCCATCATATAATGGATTCTGCAGGTACTTAAAAGAAACGACCCACGATTACATTCTGAACACAACTTTGGATATGCTCCAGATGCTGCACATAAGTGACACCAACAATGACGGTGGAAAGCTGGTCTGGTGAAGGGGATGAGAAGTCATGACTGCAGTCAAGTTTTATGATTTTTATCTTCTGCTTTGTTTTCCAACTCTAAAAAACTGAGAGAATTTGCCTGAAGACATAAGCTCCCTTTATCATCCAGATGTTCACATCTGCAATTTTGCTGCTATCACATGAATCTGTGCTTTCATTAAACGTGAAGGTGTTCACTTCTTTCAGATTAGCATCATCCATCAGTTCCAATTCCATTGACAACAGCTCATAGCTCACTTCCATAGATTTCATTTTGCCCAGTGTACCTTTCCACACTTGATGACCTCATCTTCAGCTTCAAACTGAAGGTTTCCACCCTACTCTCGTCTGCAAAATGCAAATCTTTGCTCCTGAAATCCGGGCATCTCTTCTCCATTATCACTTCCAAGTTAACGTCCATATTTTGTCTCGGCATCCAGTCTATCAACAACATCAAACAACAAGGGGAGACCATATGCATCCCCATCTTACCCCGCAACGAATAATAAACCAATCCGTTACATCTTGATCTGCACTTGCACAATTTATGTGCAGTAGTTTATTAAAGTGTCCGAATGTTTCATGATTCTTCAGCCGGATGAATAGTTCATGGAAATAGTTAAACCGTCAGTACAGCCTTTTCTGCCAAAACCACACAATTATTTACTGCCCATTTGCTTTCCCACTTCTGCAGCACTCAGCCATTTGCAGGCCCATGCCATTCATCATCGAAACGTTCTTCTGCCATGTTTGCAATTTATCTCTTGGCTTAACCGGGTATAGGTGAGATATGTAGTCCACGTGAAGCGGGATCGTAACCAACAATGACGATCCATCGACGTCACTCACATAGCAAAACGGATACAACTATACTCTTGTGTTCCAACCGCATGTATGCTACTAATGCAGTTCATATCCCAATGAATAATGGCAATTGTGCAACAAGAACAAACAATTAAAAAAAAAATGGCCCTTCAAAGACAATTGCTTTTCCAAAAGCAAGAATATGTGGAAGAAATACACTCTCCGAAGACCCCTCAATCCATGTCAACTCAAAAAACATTATTGATGAGCCTTGTGCATGGAGGAAGGTGGACTGTTTTGGATGTTTGGATGATTGGAAATGCATGGTGCAGTGAACTAGGAGTCATGCTCTTGAGCAGAAATACAGTAATGAGTTAGCAAACGTCGATTCAGCTATTTCGCAGTTGTAGTGAACATGAAATCCCTGCAATATAAGGCAAGCTATCCTTGTAAACTGCGATGTCCCAGGTGCCTGTGTTTAGGGTGTATGCGTGGAGAGGCACGTCCCATGCATGCAAATGGCGACCTTGCAAACCTTCACGTACCATTGACACACTTGAATGTGGAAGCAGAGCTGGGTGGACATGTGAGTGGATGGATGGATGGATGGGAGGGCAATACTGACACACTACTTTGATGTCAAGTTGTCCGAACAGCTTTATTACACTATGATATAACCCTTCCGTTGTAATACCACGTTAGTTCCTGTCATGTACATCTTTCGGAAAACATCCGTGCCATTGCAGCTGATGCCCCTCGCAAGTGATCGGAACATCACTGTACGGGCGTAGACCTCAGAATGGATTTGGTCCATGTTCTCGGGGTGATGCTCCGATCGTTGAATTGCGATAATGCAAGTGCTTGAGCTAGAGGCAACGCCATCCCCTTCCCAAGTCGATTTGAACGATCCCATATTGGACTAGAATTCAATTATGAGTTTGTCCCAATGGTTGCGTCATTTACTGAGGCACTGCTGTGCTGCTGATGCCATGGTCGTGCAAATTAGGTTGGGAATTGGCCAGGGTGCCGTCCATAACTTGCATACTGTTTATCATAAGATATCGTGGGATCATTAATGTGCAATGCGAATCGACGGATACCCAAGCAATGATGCAACGTTGAGCCCATTTATTGAAACAATCATGCAATAAGAACTGCACCACCCATTCATGCATTGCTCTGCCTGCAATCAAGCATGACCAATCTGAGTTTATAGTGTGTTACCTACAAAGGCAAGTGTGTGCACAACCTTAGATCTTTCCGAGAGCAATTGGTGCCTCCATCACAACAAAGCGAGGATAGCGATGCAGCTGGTTCACAATTTCACGATAGCGCATTCCAAGTCGACTCCAATATTAATGTCTCCAACCCCACCCAACCAACCCACCCTCCCTAGCTCGAAAGACTGCTCCAGCTGGGGCACGACAGGCCACTTGCTTTACTTGATGGGCCATTCGTATCAATGCAACGGTAATGAGACTTGATGGACTGTGTCTCCACGGGCATATGAAGGGCATGTAGGTCGGAGAAGTTCAAAAGACCAATGCGTTCTTTCTATTTGTATTGTATTCCCACGTCTGAATCACCTTAGCCACATTTTCATGCAAATAGTCTAGTTTTGGGAATGTTATTCTGATCTCAAAGCCGGAATACATAACAACAAAAAAACATAACAGTGCCAAGACAGAGATGCTGCATAAAATAGGTAAATTAGCCTTAAGGATTTGCACGTTCTTTGATCCATCACTACGGACGATTCACCAGTTACATTCATTACTATTTTGGCCAACCACATGTAAGTAATCAAGGAGTGAGTAAATTGGTGGCATATCACATAGTCATGAGTTATAAATCTAATCAGCTATGTGAATTTATGTGGTCAACCAACCCTGTCGATCTGTATATCCAATGAGTCAAAACTGTGCATGTGATGAAGTAATTCGCCAATCCTTTGCATCCTCCAAATCCATGTCGGTGGGAAGTTTGGGTTTGACTCCTGATGCAATTAGATACAAATACAAACTGTCTTGCTGATGCTCCAGAGACAACATGGAGATTCCTGTTCAGGTCAGCCATTAAGGCAGCTGTCTAGTTTGCTAACATTAACTAGCAGAAGGGAAAGACCTACCACAGAAGCCCATTGTAGATTTTCGAAAATAATCCCATACTCTGGCCAATTTCGAAGTTCCTACTGCAATATGAGAGTTGCAGAGCCATGTGTCAGTTGCATAGCCATGCATCAGTGATGATGCAACTAGCAAAACAATCCCACAACTGAATCTCTATAAAATAAGCATTCAGTACATTGATCGATAAAATAGTGGAATTTTTTTATGATGATACAATTTGGGGTTTTTATGAGCATCTAAGACTTATAGAGGAGTTTGTTTAATACTGCAAGATAATGAGGGCATTAGAAAACTTGAGAGTTCATGGAGCACCTCACCCTGTTGAACTGAAATGGTGGCAGTGTTCAAGTATCTATCTATAATTCCAGCAATCTCTGTGTGTCTGTCTGTCTGTCTGTCTGTCTGTCTGTCTGTCTGTCTGTCTGTCTGTCTGCGACATCCGTTTCTCGACGACCGCCGGTCCGATCTCATTGAAACTTGCCAGGAATATTGCTGGGGACCTGCGGATGTGCCTTTTCGAGGTTTGAGTGAGAGAGAGAGAGAGAGAGAGAGAGAGAGAGAGAGAGAGAGAGAGAGAGAGAGAGAGAGAGAGAGGCTGCACAGACTGGCACTCACCTTCGGGCACGCACCTACGGGCCCGTACTAGTATAATTAAATTGAAATAGAATAATGATTTAAAAGGTTGAAAAAAAATTCCGGATGTTTATCGCCATTGATGCACCGTCTTATACACCACCATATTTAACATGTCCAAGTACTGCAAAATGGAAGGGTTTTGAAAGTGGCAATAAGGTGATTTGTGGTCTTCAGTGTTCAAGTGTATTATTCAATTGAAATAATACAGACTTTAATGGTCATAGAAAAAACACAAGAATATCCGCACTGTGGTCACAACCTGCGACACAATATATATATATATATATATATATATATATATATATATATATATATATATATATATATATATATATATATATATATATATATATATATATACATGTATTGTTCGCCTCCTCTGTCCACTGAACCCCCTCATCCTTATTCATGTCCCACATGTCTATGTAGTAAAAGCTTGGTCTGAGAACAGAAAACATCATTACCCACGGCTCAGATTACATTCTCTAATCCGTCTTATTAACCTTGTACTGTGTCTGTCCCGTGTCTGTCCCGTGTTCCCATGTGGATGAATAAGATTAGATAGATAAGATTTATAGTGATTCTGAACAGGGGATAATTTACTTTATATTTATTTTTTAGAGAGGCATGTACGATCTTGATTAAACCTTACAATTAATTTCATTCAACAGATTTTTTGAGATCCCTCATCATGATGAACACTCGACCGAAACAAAGCCAATGGAGATCTGACGCAACAAAGCCGGACAATGTATAATCAGCAGAGGTCGACAGGGCAAATGTGTTAGGCTCACCAGAAAACTAATACAGATGCCCTATCATTTTGGCGGTTTGCCATGGTGGGTGGAGTCAAGCAACGGATGGTCCAGCAGCTGTCCGACCAATGGGTGCACATTTCAAAAATTAATCCCAACAAAGAACCACAACAACAACAGCAACACAATGTGGAGCTTTTGTAGACCTGCCACGTGCCACAGGTAAAAATTCAGAAGTTTACCACTGTAAATGCAGTGTTTTATACATCACCTTGTTTAACACGTTACATTATTTCTATGTGACTGCTGTTTGTGTCCTTTATGACGTCCTCAAAAACAGTAGATTTCCTGTTTGGAATGATTTTCAATCTTGTTTGACTGCAAGACAGGCAGAGTTCAAAAAATTGCACCCCTGTCCGAAGGAAGCGGTGCAGTTTGGCATTTCCTTCTCGAGATGGTAGGCAGCTCGCCCTCCCCTTTGTGTCAATGCAGTGTCTGCACCGCTTTAATATATATTTTTCATGGATAGATGGACGTACTAAATAGTAAATCAGATTTTTTTTTCTTCCATTCCTTCCACGCCGTAAAGGCACATTTGGTCTGCTGAGGCAGTTTCATTGGCAAGGAGTACAGTCTTGGAAAGGTTGCCACTCTAACACAGGTTATCAGGAATGGATATTACCACAGTACAACAATACTCATTTCACCAACCTCAGAAGGATGAAAGGCTGAATCAACCTCACCTGGTGTTAATTCATTTGGGAGCAGGGGCTTGAACTTAGGACTCTAAGCTTCAAACCAGCCACCTTAACCACCAATATATCACTAGGCTATTGAAGCGGCTATCCATCCATCCATTGGTACCATACTCTGTGCAGAGCTTTGGTGCTGTCTGAGCAGTCTCCTTGGCTATTGGGCACAATCCTGGACAGGTCGCCACTCCGATACAGGATACCAACCGGCTGGTAATAATTTTGCCGATCTCGGAAGGATGACAGGCAGGGTCAACCCCTACCTCGTATTAATTCAACAGCCAAGAGGGATTTGAACTCAGGATTCAAGGATCCCAAGTCCACCACCCTAACCAATAAGCCGACATCAGGCATAAAGCGGCCATAGTGCTTAAAAATTATCTCACTCTTCTCTGCGCATCAGGACGAGATTCAGAGCCAAAGTCGTGCTAAACTACAGGTTCGTTTTCCCATTCATGTTCAAAATATAACATTCAATTTAAATAAGTCGTTCCTTGATCATAAACTGATGTTTGCAGGCAGACACATGGACCGACATGAACCAATTGCTCAACCCCACTTTGCACTTTGCATGTGTGGGGTAATAACGCACAAGGCAACAGATTGGTTGGGATTTTAACGTGGAATATCAGCAACAGGTTTCAAGTTGGGATTCGACTTGCATTAATCACAGCTGTGGGTCATTAGTCCAGAATGTCAGCAGCTTCAACAAAACTGTTGTCAGATGAAACTGCTTGAGTGATCGGGAATGGCATGGCTGGTTGGTCGTTCACGGCGATTGGTTGTGCGCTTGTAACTCCTTGTACATCTATTTTGATCACGTCGGGGTCACCAATTTAGTGTGGAAGAAATGACGTCTGAGAAATTTGGATTCCGAGTCGATTATCTTTATTCAACTGCCACCATCCAACCCACTAGTCCTTCTTCAGGGATATCCCTTACCGGAAATGTCCTGAAAACCAAAGTCCAATCATATTTACATATGAAATCAAAGGTGACGTTATGCTGCTCCAGGCTTCCTGTCCATCCCTTCCCTGAGAAGGCCAAATGTCTCAAATCTGTGCTTGCTTTGAAATCTTGAAACCCCAATGCCTTTCTCTCTGTACACAACGCAGTCCAACCAACTGCTCCTGGACTCTATCTCTTTTGCACCTGAGAATGTGGAGAATTTTCTGGCAACACTTGACTGATTCTGCCACTGGACCATGCAGAATCAGCTTACGCATCCTAAAAACCTACACTGCTGCTCTTGCACATGCTCTTTTCCTCTGTTCACCCAAGCATTTTCCCAAGGGCATCGCCCATCTGCTTGGAAGTCAGTCACCATCACTGCACTACATAAACAAGACGCAAAAATCTATCCCTTTAACTATAGACGCATCAGCTTACTTCCAATCATCAACAAGGTCATGGAATCCATCATCTCAGTTCATATCAAATCCTTCCTCTTCTCCAAAGGCCTGATCTCAGATAACCAACTTGGATTCAGAGCAGGTCACTCCATCTTTGACAGGCTGTTCCTACTCTCCCAACAATGAATGGAGGCCATCAATGTTAGACATGAGATCAGGGCTATATATCTTGAGAATTCGATACAGTCTTGCACCCAAGGTTGCTCTCCAAACTCTGCCTATGGCATCCAAGGCCAACTCATCAAATGGCTTACTGACTTCCTCTTTTCTCGTGGCCACTAGCCAATACGTGGCATCCTCTCATCTCCTCTCCGTGTCAGACAGTGTTATGGGCCCTGTTTATTCCTCATCTTCATCAACGACCTCTCTGACTCTCTCGAAAAACTCCTTTATTTGCTGATGACTCCACCCTCTGCAGTAACATTCCTCATCCTTTAAATAGGCAGGCAACAACTTCTTCCCTCTCCGCAGACCTTAATAGAATAATGAGCTGGTCAAACACTGGGAATATAGTATGTCTTTCATTCATGACAAATCTCACACTCTCACTCTGTCTCTCCAAAAGGACCATCTGGCAAACCCTCTCATACACTCTTTTTTAACAATCCTCTTGAAGAAGTTCAGTCACTCAACATTTGGGTCTCACTATCAGCCTTGATCTCTATCTTGGGCAAGCCACATTTCAAAGTTGGCCTCCAAAGTCAGATGCCGACAATTCATCTTTGGTCAAGCAAATTCCTTCCTTGGTACACCTGAACTCTTATCCACCAACAAGGCCTTTACCTGCAGCTTGATGGAGCACTTCTTTCCCCTCTCTGCTGGCACCTCTGCCTCACACCTTGCTCAGCTTTATGCATTGGAAACTAAGGCCTTCAAGATAATTTGTATCAATCTTCTGTGATGAAGCTGAGTCTATGTAGGCTACCTATCACTTTCCGATCACAAACAAGTTGATGGTGTCTGTCTTCTATCACCTTTCTGGTCTTCCAGCCTCTCCTACTTTCTTGCTCACCTCACCCCTCCCACCCTGCTTCGCCCCTCCCCTCCCCCCTCCACCAGTTTTCCGCAGGACACACGCTCTCCACCATCAACCCCCTTCTGGTGAAACTCCTAGAATCCAGAATCACTGCTCACCTCCACTCATTCTTTCTTCTTTTACTCCTGCCTGTGAAACCAACATCCAAATTCTCTTCAATCTCATTCTTCCCTCCAGGTTTTCAGAAGGGGGTTGCTGGTTCTCTTCAATCTCATGCTTCCTGCCAGATCTTCAAAACGGCTGTTTCCCACCATCTCAGTTTACCCCCCATCGAAAACCATGATCTTTTCTACACCCGTTAACCCTAATCAAGCCCATCTCTTTCCAATTTTTCATTTTTCCTTCCTAAAAATTTGGGAATGTATCCAATTTGTTCACACCCCCCCCCCCATGTGTAACCTTGTATTAGCATAAAGGTTAAGGTGGATGGCTTCAGATCTTAAGATCTTGAGTTCAGGTCAGGTCAGGTATGGGAGCATGCACCAGAGCAGAGCGTCGCTGCATCCACTTTCCGCCGGTACTCCAGGGGCCTCCGTCTGGCCATCCCCCAGGCAGATGCCTGGCCCATCCCCATCTCCTTGAGATGCTGATCAACCTGCTACGACCATGAGGCACATGGCCTCTCATTTCATTGGCCTCCTCCACCCAAGAGGCTCCCTCACTGAGAGAATCTTGTGAGCAGGATCAGCGTCAGGAAAACGAGCCACATGTCCATACAGCCGCAGCTGACGCTCACGGACTATGCAGGTAACAAATCTCATTTGAGTCTCTCTCAACAATCGCTCATTGGACACAAAGTCCGACCAGCGATAGCCAAGGATTATCTGAAGAAACCTGGTGACAAAGGAATTAAGTCTCCGTCTCAGATCCTTAGTCAGAGTCCAAGTCTCGCATCCATAGAGCAAGATTGGAAGCACCAAGGACCTGAAGACTTGGACTTTCGTCCTCCCGCACAGGTACCGGCAGTGCCACATCCCATTATCCAGTGAATCCATGACTCCCCAGGCCCGACATAGACGTCTATTGACCTCTGACTTACAGCCAGCAGAGAGGTGAATATCACTGCCAAGGTAAGTGAATCTCCCCACGACCTCAACATGCTCACCACAAACAGGCACAGACAGGACAGCAGCATCCAAGATGTCATTGAAAGCCTGGATCTTAGTTTTGACCCAGGAAACCTGTAAACCCAGCGGCTCCGACTCCTCATTCTGCACCTCAAGGGCCCCTGAAAGGATATCTAAAGTCTCAGGAAAGATGACTGCATCATCCACGAAATCAAGGTCAGAGATGTTGACATTCCCAAATGATGCACCGCAGCTTGATCTCTCCGACATCCTCCCGAGAATCCAGTCCATACAAGTGCTGAAAAGTGTGGGGGCCAGTACACACCCCTGACGAACTCCATTAACAACTGTAAATAAGTCAGAGATGGTACCACCACATCTCACAGCACTTTCAGTACCAGAGTAGAGTTCAGACATCAGATCGATCCGTTTTGGTGGCACCCCACGAAGACCTAGAATCCTCCAGAGGACATCCCGATTCACTGAATCGAAGGTTTTACAGTGATCAAACTAGGCTGCAAGCAGCCCCTACCAAAACTCTCGTCTGCGTCTGGTGAGGACCCGAAGAGCAAGGATATGGTCAATCGTTGAACTCTGGTGTAAAGCCTGACTGCTATGGACGCTGGTGCTCAAGCAGATGGTAGCGAACCCTATCAAAAATTATCCGAGCAAAGACCTTGCCCAGCACTGAGAGCAGCATCACCCCTCAGTAGTTGTTGCAGTCTTGGCGATCACCCTTCCCTTTCCAGAGAGGGACAACAAGGCCCCTCTTCCAGTCAGTTGGGATGATGCCTGTGTTCCAGGCAGAGCACAGAACTGCATGCAACGACACGAGTGCAGCATTTACACCAGCCTTGAGAAGTTCAGCATGGATGTCACAGATCCTTGGAGCTTTACCCCATTTCAACCGGTTCACCACATCCTGTGTTTCGACAAGCGAATGTGGACCACAGTTGATTGGAGGGTCAGCAACAGGGATTGTAACACCCTTGACGTCCAACTCGACAGCTGGTGCCCCTGTCAACCGTTGAATCAACACCAGGTGGGTTAACCCAGCCTGTGATCAGACCTTCTGAGGTTGGCGAAATGAGCACCATTGTGCTGGTAACAGGGGGCATTGCATCAGTGGCACAGCTGTGCCCCCCAGAAAATGATGCAGCCAAGCAGATGCAGGCTGCATGCAAAGAAATACACAACACCTGTGTCCTCCCCTTGCCCCCATTCATCGACACATGCCTTATTTCTCAGTCCCCTCTATTTTGTTCCTCGTCCATGCTGTTGGTATGTCCCTCCCCCCCTCTCTTTCTGCCATTCCTTCTGTTCTGTTAGGTCATGATCCATTCTATGTTCTAGCTCCTCCATGAGCCACAATAATACAAAAATGATATGTTTTACCACACTACAGATTTCTTTTCCAGGAAAGAAACTTTAAATATATTTTATGAATCTCACATCTTAACTCGAATACATAAACCACTTTGCTGGAATTGGTTAAAATATGAAGGGCAGGAAATCTCATTTCTATGAGGAACTCGAAAGACTTTTATAAAATGGCAAATCTGCAATGGAATGTGCTCGGAATTATGGGATTTTGAAATTCAACTGATTCTCCAAAGGTTATCAGGGCTGTAATTTTTTTTTTCAACCCCTCCTGCCTCAGTGGCTTCAAAGAGTTCACTAAATTCAAATTGATCTTTGCCTCCAAAATATATTTTGTATTTTAATACAAGTGGAATTTTTCTTCTACAATGCAAGGTTCATGAAAGAGCCAAACAACGGCGGAAGAGGATTTGTCACAACACAAAAGCATAGCAGACAAGAATCAGAGGTCAATGAAATGAACCGGTTGTATAACCATGACGTATATAAGAAAAGACTGGGGATGGAAGTTGGTTATCAGGAATAATCAAAGATCATAATTGGAATTGAACATCCATAGAGGGGAAGAAACCAAAAGACGCTCTCTTCAGTCAATGTCTTTTAATGAGCTCTCACTCGGGAGATGAAATAACCTCCTACGGGCATTTCCACAAGGCACCCTGATGTCGACACGTGACAATTCACAATCGGGCCGACATCATTTTCCATCTTCTTCCAATGGGACTCAATTGGTTAATGGGGAGAAATGACAAAGGACTGACAAAAAAAACCGTTGGACTTGGAGGAGTGGACAAAGCCAAGATTGATGCCACGATTTCCACACAGAAAAACTCTTGGAAAAGTGAGTAAACATTCCAATATTCAAGCTTAAGGAGAACACAATGGGCATTCAAACATGCTTCACTTCCTAGCTCGTAAAGAATGGTGTCAGAGTGATTTTTACACGTTTTGGAACAATATCACACACACACACACACACACACACACACACACACACACACACACACACACACACACACACACACACACACACACACACACACACACACACACACACAAACACACACACACACACACACAAACACACACACACACACACACACACACACACACTTGGAGAAAGAAAATTCCTTTGTAAAGCTATTTTAAAAGTCAGAAGAAAGAATGAAGTGGTGTGAACAATTTTCAATTTTTGAATTTTAAGTACAACTGTGAATCAGAAAATTTTAATATACAAAACTTTTTCCATGCAATGTTTTTGTTACAAGTTTAAAGTTTTCACAATGTGTTTCGTTTGGCATAAGTAGCAGATGAAGCACTTGATCATACATGGCAAGTGACCCGGATTTTACCCGTTTTGTTTCTGAAAACCCGCAGCCCCGTGTCGGTTTGGTGAGAACCCGTATTTGATGAAAAGTAGGATCAATTTAGAAAACGCAATGTTTGAACTTCCGTAGTTCCATTAAAGGCCCTGTCACACCTTGACGATTTAGCCAGCGTATGCCGACGTATGAAAAATTTGTCTAAAACGCTGGCACACGTCGAATACGTATGGGTAAGTTTTGTATACGTTAAGAGCACGCTGGCATATGTCGTAGTATGCTGGCATACGTCGTAGTACGCCGAGCTGTTAGACAAGTTTTCCATGCTTGAATTTTTTTGACGTATGACTCACACGTTCCGCATACGCTGGCCATAAGTTGTAGGCACGTTACGCGATTGTTGACACACATCGACACACGTTACTTATAAGTTACTCACAAGTCGAAACACGTCGAGGTAATGTTTAGCATACCCGAAATTTATTTCTAACCTGTGAGTAATGTGTTGTAGGCACGTTACGCGATCGTTGACACATGTCGACACACATCGACACATGTTACTTGTAAGTTACTCATAAGTTGAAACACATCGACGTAATGGTTAGCGTCAGTGTTCCAGACTCCCTTGTTTTTTATTTACTTATTTATTTATTTTTCTTCGGCATGACGGTGATGTTGACATTTCGATTTCTAGTGCGGTTATAATATAATATAATTAATAGGCTGCCGCTCAACGATTTAAATCATAACCGCACAAGAAAGCAAAGTGTCAACACCACCACCATACCAAAGAAAGAAAGAAAGAAAGAAAAAACACCAGGGAGTCTGGAACACTGACACTAAGCATTAACTCAACGTGTTTCGACTTATGAGTAACTTACAAGTAACGTGTGTCGACGTGTGTCAACGATCGCGTAACGTGCCTACAACTTATGGCCAGCTTATGCGGAATGTGTGTCATACACTGGCATACGTCGAAAAATTTTCAACATGCTGAAAATTTGTCGACGTACTCGGCATACGACAACATATGCCAGCGTGCTTCAGCGTGCTCTTAACGTATACAAAACTTACCCAAAACGTATTCGACGTGTGCCAGCATATTCGGCAAATTTTTCATACGTCGGCATACGCTGGCTAAAACGTCAAGGTGTGACAGCGGCTTGAAACTTGGATGTCTAGTGCGGTTATGATTTGAATCGTCGAGCCGCAGCCTATTAATAGCCTACGCCACGTGATTGTCGGCGATACGCTGCCACGTGCTATGCATAAGTTAGACTATCGTTGGGCATAGGTTGTGAACGCCGACAACATGCTCAGAATTCGTTGATATAAGTTATCTATATGTTATCGAAACGTTCTGTGTACGTTCCTAATATGTTATGCATACGTCCAACTCGTTATGAATACGTCCAAAACTGGAAAAAACATCAATAGTTCAGCGAACGCAAGCGTTTTACATACATTTTGATACCTTGCCATACACTGGCTAAAACGTCAAGGTGTGACAGGGCCCTAAACCTAAGGATCGATGCACAGGACTGATTGACCTGTGGCGACCTGTCGTGGAAATGCAAGGAATCACTCCAGTCATCTCGTGTCTCATCTTTTGGCTCTGTGACGTCATGGGCTTTCCCTCACAGAAGGCCACGTCGACGTCCTCCAGGATTCCGCGTGCAGGTGCACGTCACCTCCGATCACGTCGATCATATTGCCGTCACCACGAATCAATCGATCTGTGCTTTCCAATTCGCTATTCCACTTCTTGGTGATATTTGTCAGTCCTTTCGAGATTTGATTCGACTCAGATTGTTTTCATTCATACACAAGGTGTCCACAAATTACCAAATTCAAACCGCAATTATAAAATAATGAAAAAGGATACATGATACCATCTTATGACAAAGAACTACAGAGTTACAGGTTTGAGTACAGTGCAGTATCCATCCCATGCTATTCCATTGGCTGGAGGGCAGTATCACATTTCATGAACGTTTATTACCGATTGAATTTAGAAGAGTAATTTATGGCATGACATATCGTTTATGTTGTTGTTTCGTACGCAGTCTGAGTCTGCTGGTTACATCATTTTTCTGGAAGCGCGGTTGTGCCGCTGATGCAGTGCCCCTGTGACCAGTAAGCTTGTACTCATTTTGCTGACCTTGAAAGGACGACAGGCTAAGTCAAGACCACCTCGTCAATAAACGACTCTTTCGGTATTCCGATGTAGCTTGTATCACTGACAACATCTCAAATAGTGTTTTCACCACGTTTAGTAAAAATAAATAAATAAATAAAATAAATACCCACTTTCGATTCCTATCATCTTTTTCGTCACCTCCAACTTGCCATGTTTGGTTCATCCCTGCAGGTGTGAGAATCAATCCTGCAAACTAGTTTTCTCACGGTGGGCCAGTCACAATAAAAGGTCACCCCAGTGGGATGATTACACACATTTACAGTGCGGTACTAACTTTTATATTCATTACCTGGGGTGTTCAAAACGTTTTTTTTTCAGGAGACCTTAGCAATTATACAAAAAATGAAAACCTTTTTATCAATAACTATATCTATATTAATATTTCGGCACGCCCCTTTCTTTGTTCCACCATCAGATTTTTGTCACTGCATGAAATGAAACAAGATTTAGCATATATACCAAAGATATTGTCTTCCTTAAGAGGCCCCTCAAAATTCGTTTTGATGCATTTTCACAAACTCCAACGGATTCCATTCAAATTCGGTACGATTATGGCTTTTGGTCCAACTTAGGTCATTGGCTATAAATTTTTTCCATAACACTTCCGATATTCAAAAAAATCAATAAATCGATATCCCTTATGGGATTTACCATTCAAATCCACTCAAGTTTAAGGCCTATGGGGGACGCAAATTTCCACTTTGCCCCGGGCGCTGTTTACCTCCACTACGCCAAGCTGTTAGGGTTAGGGTTTGGGTTAGCGTTAGGGTTCGTTACCCCAACACTAACCCTAACCCTAACCCTAACAGCTAACCCTAACAGCTAACCATAACCCTAACCCTAACCCTAACCCTAACTGCAACCCTAAACCTAACCGCTAACCCTAACCCTAACCCTAACCCTAACCGCTAACCCCTAACCACTAACCCCTAACCGCTAACCCCTAACCGCTAACCGCTAACAGCTATTCAGGAAATTTGCAAGAAAGCCCGGGCAACACCGGGCTTTATTGCTAGCCCGAGCAAGGCCGGGCATTACTACTAGTACACCATAATGGGGAAAAAAATTCCTTAAAAATGCAATAACGTTGTTGCTTGCTACATCTGCTATCGATGGTGGACGGAGGTTATGTTTTCACCCCTGTCTGTCTGTTTGTTTGTGTGTGAGAAGGATATTTCAAAACCTTTTGGACAGATTATAACAAAACTAGGTGGATGAGTTGGGTAGGTGACAAGAACAAGTCGATTCGATTTTGGTGAAGATCTCGATCCAGATCCGGTCTATCAGTGGGATACAAACCATAAACTGTTCAGCCTGGCGGAGGTATGCGCCTTACCGAGTGCTGTTCTCGTTGGACTTGTGAATCTCTCTTCAGGGAGCTTTTTGAATGCCCCACATACTTGGAGTTATACACTTTCTTGTTTCTTGTGTGATATATCCACTATGTCGTCACACATTCTTCACCCCAAATATATCGATATATATATATATATATATATATATATATATATATATATATATATATATATATATATATATATATATATATATATATATATATATATATATATATATATATATATATATATATATATATATATATATATATATATATATATATATATATATATATATATATATATATATATATATATATATATATCCTGGTGTTGGCGCAGTGGTTAGGGCAGTGGCTTGGGATTCAAAAGGTCCTGAGTTCAATCCCCGTTGGGCCACTGAATTAATACACCAGGGGGTTGACTCAGCCTGTCATCCCTCCGAGGTCGGCGAAATGAGTACCAGTGTACTGGGCCGGTGTATACCCCGGTTAAAATAGGTGTACCATATCCCTGTGTCCTAAGAGGCGACCAGGGTTGCGTCAGGAAGGGCATCCGGCGTAAAACATGTGCCAAATCACTATGCGGATCATACGGATGATCCGCTGTGGCGACCCCTAAAGGGAGCAGCCGAAAGAAGAAGAAGATATATATATATATATATATATATATATACATATATATATATATATATATATATATATATATATTTTTTTTTTTTTTTTAAATTACCAACATCATTCTCTTTAAATGAGCACTTTTGCCTCATGATACAACTTTACAGATTGAATCAACAACAATCAGATAATACTCAAACCTCAAACATATATCGTTATGTCTTGTCTTTGGCACTGAACTCTAGGCAGAGTGTCTGTTTTGCCGAAGGAGTTTCTTTGATGAGGAGTTACAATCCTGTGTGCTACTCGAACACAGGATACTCCAGTGAGAGAGGTGATTTCTAATTTGTTTGTGGTGCCGTCGATTGCTCGCCAACTCTTCGCGAAGAACACTGTGGAATTTTAACTTCCACCATGTAATGTTCATAGAGAGGACCTTCTGTTTGATGTCCATCTGATGAACAAGGTACCCATTGATGCCTCGCCCTCTGCCTGTGAAATACTCGGTTTAGAGCCAGGCTAAGATTCAATCCCAGGCTCATTAGCTCAGAGGCGAGCGCACATACTATCTTACCAGGCAAACGTATGCACATTTATCAAGGCTCGAATAAGAGCTAACTCACATAACATATAACAAAGGGAGCAAGGAGACAAGAGTGGTGGGAGAGGGAATCACAAAATAGTGGGGAACAAAGACATTCGATCTGTGGAAGGGAAAGGGATAGGGTGGTTACACGGTGCTAAACAAGATGGACACTACAGGGATTTTCAGGAAGGAAAACAGGGAATTTGAAGGAGGTTGGTTTGGGGTGGATTAACAGGGGTAGAAAAGATCCTGGTTTTGGATAGGGGAAGATTAGAGATGGTGGTTAACAGCTGTTTTGAAGACCTGGAGTGAAGAGTGGGATTGAAGAGAGTGTGGGAGTTTGTTCCAGATGCGGAAAAAAAGAGGAATTAAAGAGTGAAAGTGACCAGTCATTCTTGATTTTGGCAGTATCACCAGAAGGGGTTTTTGGTGGACCTTGAGTGCCCTGCGGAAATATGGGGGGGGGAGATATCATAGACAGAGTAAGGGGTGAGGGTCGTGGTGACAACATCTGCATTCACCCTATCATTGTGAGACAATGAGACCTCAGGGATTTAAGAAGTGGAAAAGCATGAGTTCCAAGCTCCATAGTGATTGTTCTGACAAAAATTAAAATGTAATATCCAATTCAGAAATGATGAATGAAAACCGGACAGAAAACTCATTGGAACACACTTGAAGATGAAAGCAGTTGTGACAGAGTTGCTGTAGGAATCGATGAAGGAACTCTGACCATAACTACATTTGAATGAAGTAAATGAAATGATTAAAGTAGTTGGTGAGATAATTGTGGAAATATTGTTGGAACACACCATCCCTGGGTTGATGATCAGCATTTTGAAGCAATACATAGAAGGGCATGCTTAACGTTAAAGTACAGAATCATAAGGAAGGCATGTAAAGACGAGAACAGCACTCGATGGAGCGCATTCCTCTGCCAGGCTGAACAGTTTGTGTTTTGTAGCCCAATGATGAATCGGATCTCCAGGCCTGAACCAAAATCGAATCGGATTGTTCGTGTCACCTCCCAAACGAATCCACCTCGTTTTGTCATAACTCGTCCATAACTTTTTGAAATATCGTGCTACATGTCGTTTTAGGCCTCATCTGTCAATGGTGAAGAAACATGCTGAAGTTTTTTTTGCAATTCTTTGCAATTTTTTTTTAAAGCAACACCAGACTCGGATCTTCAACAACATCGAATCAATTCGTCCTTGCCACACACCCAACCTGTCCACCCCAAGTTCCGTTCGAATCCATCCAGAACTTTTTGAGATATCCTGTTCACAGACAAACAGACAGACAGACAGACAAACAGACAGACAGGTGAAGACACAACCTCAATCCACCTTCAGTGGCAGTGGGTAATATAGACTAGGAAAGTAAAAAGAGAGCTAAGAAGAGATAATGGTTACTT
Organism: Eptatretus burgeri; assembly: GCF_056783735.1. Taxonomy (NCBI): domain Eukaryota; kingdom Metazoa; phylum Chordata; class Myxini; order Myxiniformes; family Myxinidae; genus Eptatretus; species Eptatretus burgeri. Next base: position 51,447,669 of record NC_140975.1, on the reverse strand, counting down.
TTGTTATGCTCCTGTTTGTTCTCCAATTGAGGCCGGCCGAGCGTTATCGATGCTCGTAATCAATCTAGTGAATTGTTATTACGATTATTGTTTTTGTTTTTGCCATTATTAAACTACTAATTGGCAGCCTGGGTATGTCTTCTTCTGCCATCACCTTGTTAGCATCAATGGCAGCCACTGGGTTCATAGGGGGAACATAGTTCATGCCCCTTGATCAATTTGTCTAATCACCACATGGTCGTTTTGTGGCTGCACCCCATGTGTATGGTATGGGTTGGTGAACAAGTGATGCGGTCTCGTACATAAGACAGTACTCTTCGAAATGATCAGGGCTCAAATTCAGATACTGGTCAATGAGCAGATTGGGGAAGAATTATTTATATTCAGAGCTGGGAAAGGGACGGCAGACTATAATTGTTGGTCAGGAATATTATAGAGAAATGCAGTCAGAGGATGTCAATTACTGACTACCAACCAGCCGTTGAAATTGTTCAACAGATTAATATTTGTGAGGCAGTGGCTTTGCTTGGAGTTGAAAGAACACATCATCAGGCTGTTAAAGGGAGTATATAATCACATTGGCACCTTCCATGCTACACATAAACAAATTGACCAGATTGTTCGCATGTTTCATGTCGGACACAAAGGGCAAAGCAACACCTAATTATACCAACGAAGAGGTCGGGAATAGTGATGAACTCAGCAGAAAGTTTGCAATTGCAATCGGTGTGCTTCGAGGATGTCCACTTTGGCTACTGCTCTTTAACACAGCTGGAGAAGTGATAATGAGAAGGTTGAAAGTGCAAATGCGAGATTGGGGGAAGAAATATATGGAACATCTGTTGTGCAGATGACTTGAATGGCATTTCTTGCTAATTCGCAACAGGAAATTAATGAGCTGTTTGGAATTGGCCAAAAAGGAAAGTGAAGCAAATGTAGTGAAATTAAATGTGAAAAGACTTGGGTGGTGTTGGTCGGAGTTGAAGGTGATGTACAGGTGAGTGGAGTAATAATGAATAAAGTATACACTTTCAAGTGTTTACGAAGCTTGTATAATGAAGAATCGGATTGTACTGATGATATTAAAGTATGGCCAAGAAAGTAATCCATGATTTGATGAAGATCCATGGCAGGCACGGGAAATCAAGCATCATCTGAAAATAGGATTTAATGAGCACTTTGGTCTGGAGTGTGATGTTGCATTGACATGAGAACTGGGCTTGGAAGAAATCAGAGAAGCCGAGTATTGTGGCATTTGAATACTGGTGTTCGGTGAGAATGTTAAGAATTAGATGAATAAACATACTATACATGCACATACATTGAGAACATGTGCTTTCACAGCACGTCGCGTACACTTTCCACCGGTACTCCAGGGGTCTCCGTCTGGCCATCCCCCATCCAAAGGGACCGCCTCAGGTTAACCCGAGGAGACCACCATCTGGTAGACAACACCACAGCACCACCCTGGCCACCAACCGAGGGAAGGTAACCAACTGCAGGAGGACATCTGCAGATGCAGTTGGCACCAGATATGGATGGCTGTTGGCTCATGAGGAGCTCCTCTGCCCTTTGGATAAAGATGAGTGATAAATGGGTGATTTGAGAGAGAGAAAAACAACTTGATATCACCAATGGTAGCACTGCTGCATTATGATTTTAAAAGTGGTGAAAACCAAGAAAGTACATTCATTGCACCAGACAAGAGAATGAGCAACTGGTGATGGAATAGCGAGGTGAGGAAAAAGGAAAACAATGGATTGAGAATACCGAGAAATGGAATTACTGCTGAGCACAATTTATTGCGGAGGTGAACAAATGGAAATGGATCGTGTCCAGTGTGTCGGCGATAGCCTGAAAAGGCTGAGACTCAATCAAAATTATCATATCATTGCGAAAAGTCTGTTGGAATTGCATGGCATGTGTGAATCCTTCGTGCTGACTGTGATTTCTTAGTCTTAGCTCGTTTGCTTTGTGAAGAGGAATAAAAAGTGGATGGAAGAGTTGCTGAGTATATGGTGGAACACTGGCTATCCATAAGAAAGAAAATTCCTTTTGGATGTATGATGGTGGGCACTGTGTCAGAAGATGTGCTAATATGTTTAATTGGATGTGGATGCAAGCAAAATTGGATGGAGTTGCAACACAGGTGGTGGTGATGATGGTGGTGGTGCTTTTTTGCATTTTCATTGGGTTTCTATTCTTGTTTCCTTTATCATTTCCAAAACTGTAAATAAATACTTTTTTGGCTCCAAAATAGTTAGCAAACACACAACAGGCCAATTATGTAGACTCAGTGTGAAATTTCAAAAAAACAATAATGAATAAGAATAATAATGCTGCAATAATAATAATAATAAAAATAATTATATATTCGAGTGTAATTAAATTTTGTTTTTTTCAGGCGGTTAAAATAAATGCTGGAACATTTTGGTACAATTTTATGTTTGAACCGATACTAATGTGTTGGGTATGAGGTGAGAATGGGGAAATATGTACTTTTATTCTTAAATCGGGGTGACAGGATGGGCTTGAGGTACGAGCACTCGCCTCCAAGATGTCGAGCCTGGGTTTGAATTCCGACCCAGCTATAAACTGTCATCCTGGTGTTTCCCAGGCAGAGAGATTCATCAATGTACGTGAAATCCCTCGGATGGACCCCATGATGTCCTTCGTGAAGAGTAGGTGAGCTATCACCAGCACCATGAACAAATTCCAAAATTCCTGCCCTGACTCCTGCTGGGAAGGCATGCTTGCTCAGAAAACTGCTTTGGTGGCACTGATGCTCTGTGAAGAATATGGAAAGAGAGAGAGAGAGAGAGAGAGAGAGAGAGAGAGAGAGAGAGAGAGAGAGAGAGAGAGAGAGAGAGAGAGAGAGAGAGAGAGAGAGAGAGAGAGAGAGAGAGAGAGAGAGAGAGAGAGAGAGAGAGAGAGAGAGAGAGAGAGAGAGAGAGAGAGAGAGAGAGAGAGAGAGAGAGAGAGAGAGAGAGAGAGAGAGAGAGAGAGAGAGAGAGAGAGAGAGAGAGAGAGAGAGAGAGAGAGAGAGAGAGAGAGAGAGAGAGAGAGAGAGAGAGAGAGAGAGAGAGAGAGAGAGAGAGAGAGAGAGAGAGAGAGAGAGAGAGAGAGAGAGAGAGAGAGAGAGAGAGAGAGAGAGAGAGAGAGAGAGAGAGAGAGAGAGAGAGAGAGAGAGAGAGAGAGAGAGAGAGAGAGAGAGAGAGAGAGAGAGAGAGAGAGAGAGAGAGAGAGAGAGAGAGAGAGAGAGAGAGAGAGAGAGAGAGAGAGAGAGAGAGAGAGAGAGAGAGAGAGAGAGAGAGAGAGAGAGAGAGAGAGAGAGAGAGAGAGAGAGAGAGAGAGAGAGAGAGAGAGAGAGAGAGAGAGAGAGAGAGAGAGAGAGAGAGAGAGAGAGAGAGAGAGAGAGAAGATATATGTTTTTTAATGGCCCCAATTATTATCACTATCATGTGTGGTCGGTCAAGGAAAGCTATTGGCACAAGTCTTTCATGAACCGGCTCACCGGTCCTTATGTCTGATTTAAGATGATTTGGGCTGGAATTTGTCATTTGTTCAGAGTGCTATCGCTCACTCTTCAAGAAAGACAACACACAATCATTAATGTCTACCGACTAATGTTAGTAGACGGGACACCCGGCTTAACATCCATCTGATGGAAGATGCACTTTGTGATGCAAGCTGTCCGTGAACCTCCGACCTGGTAGTTTATAATCAAGTGGAGAATCAAATCCACACTAGACTGTTCATCTGGCACATAATGAAGGCATCACAGAAATATATTCAACCTAATGATATTTGATGCAGAAGTTTATGCCTGGTATTGGCTGAATGGTGAGGGTGGTGGGTTTCGGATCCTATGATCCTGAGTTCAAATACCCCTTTGCTGTTGAATTAACACCAGCTGGGGTTGACTCTGCCTGTCATCCTTCTGAGGTTGGCAAAATGAGTGCTAGCTTGCTGGTATCCTGTGTCGGAGTGGTGCCCAGTCCATAATTGTGCCCAATAGCCAAGGAGACTGCTTATGCAGCACCAACGCTCTGCACAGAGGATTATAGAACAATAAACTTTAAGAAGGAGGCAATAAAATGATCGACGTACAAGGTGAATCCAAAACATTTAGAGCCATAATTTGAAAAAGCGATACTGGATAAGGACTATAACCTCTGATTCAAACGGAATTGGTCAAACTATGCATGCAGCCAAAGAAAATTCCAAATATATTCTTACTTATATCCACAAACTCATTATACTTTAAAACTTGCATTCCTACATCTGTATCAGAGCTCTTTCTGTCCTTTGTTGAATGAGGATGAATGGCTAATTTATTTCAGGAGATATCAAGTCAAACAGTTTTAAACAATATTCACTCAATTCTTATCATAGTTTAGACAGAAAGTGAGAGGAGGCAAGAGTGGGTGGTGGATGGAAGGTGCGATGAAGGGTAATGATTAGTCTACAAATAGCACAACCAAAATATATTCCAAGTTGTCGCACCACTGGTGCATTGAGACGGAATATAAAATGAAAAAAACCCAAAAACTAAATAGATATCTGCAATCACAAAGCGTTTGTTGAGGGTAAGCCTCTCCTGGATAACCCTTGGCGATCGCCCGCAGCTTACCTTACGTTCACGATCCAATGATGGCATAATTTTTTTCGGACCGCCATATGACCTTGACTTTCAGTATTTCCGGATAGAGTGTAAATAAAGAAAATGTGTCTCCATCTACAACCTATCCATAAAACTCAACGTCATGAGAATCGGAGGGAAATTATTCAAGTTATGATGAAATTAGTGTTTTTGTTAATTACTTCACAATCAAAAAAAAAAGGTAGGCCAAGAAAACTAATCAAAAAAATCAGGTGCACACCTTCAGTGCAGGTACACTAGCATGATGCAAAAGCATTTTGGAAGGCCAAGTGGTCTTTAAGACTCCACATTGGTAAAATTGAACAATGACAGAAAGTGCATTATTTTATCGGATCGCCATTTTACCTTGACCTTTAACCCGGAGGGGTATGATGTAAATTATGTGTAAATTCGCCTTGCTCTAGGCTATCTAGAGAGAGCAATTTAGTTCTCAGACAAACCTAAGTCGAGATTTGGTGAAAAAATGTTTATAATTGGGTAATGACCTTAAAATGAGGTCAAAGTCAAATAAAATTAGGTCGATACTGAAAACCTTTTGTTCCCATTATTGATGCAAAATTTCATTCTGAAAGTTCTCGTGCATTAACAGAAAAAAAGAGAAAAACCGAAATGGTCTTACATTACTCTGAGGGATGTAAAACCTTCACCTTCAACTTGGAGGGGTGTGATGTGAATGAAACATAAATGCGACTTACTCTCGGCTATCTCGAGAGGCCAATTTCGTTCTCGTTGGACAAACTTTAGTCTAGTTATCGTGAAAAATGTTAAAATGAGGTCAAAGTCAAATAAAATTAGGTAAACACTGGATACTTTTTTTCCCATTATTGATGCAAAATTTCATTCCGAAAGTCCCAGCCGGCTCTGAGATACAGCTTGGAAATTTGGAGTGTTGAGAGTGCAGGAAGAATTGTTTGTTTGTTTTTAATGGTGATTTAGTACTGCCAATGGTCAAAAAAAACTATGTGGTACCATTAAAATTTGGGGGCACAAATTGAAGAAACAAACCCTGCAACAACAACAGGCCTTCCCTACCATACAGGGTGAGGCTTAAATAGCAAATTAATTGTAAAAGAGTCCTTTATTTGAAGTAAAGTTCAAGCTATCACATCATTATCGATATAAGCTGAGAGGAGGAATGTGACATTTGACGATAAAGACTAGAAAGGAAGAGGTATTAAATTAACAACATTGTGATTTATATTCTGATTCGCCATACCTTGTTACAGAGCATCACTGTTTCTTATCAAGGGTTATGCTGGGTGGTTTTCCATTGCCTCCCCAGCAGTAGTTAGGGCAGGAATTAGTAATTTGTTCACAGTGCTGGCAGGACCTCACCTACTCTTCACGAAGGACACCATGGGATCTTTAATGCCCAGTTTCACGTTCACCCAAGGGACAGCACACACATTAATGAATCACCCTGCCTGTGAAACACCAGGATAGTAGTTCATAGCTGGGTCAGGATTCAAACCCAGGCGAGACGGCTTTGAGGCGAGTGTGCGTACCCCTGGGCCGTCCTGACACCCTGATTTTTGTATATTGTGTTGTTAATATTCTGTATGTGTTTTCTTTCATATGACACTAAAATAAATAAACAAGGTATTAATTACAATGCCTTGAATAAAAATGATGTGCGAGCCTTTCTTGCATAAAGAAAATCATTGAAAATTAATAGATTCGTTCATCAAGTCTCCCAACAACCCCCTCCAAGTGAAACACTGCTCACCTCCATTCATTCGTTCCTCTTTTCTCCTGCCTATGGAACCAACTTCCACATTCTTTTCAATCTCATTCTTCCCTCCAAGTCTTCAAGACAGCTCTGCACCACCATCTCAGATGATCTTTTCCACCACTGTCAACCCCCTCCCTACCCCACTCCCAAACTTGTTCCTAACTGAGGGTTTGCTTTTGGATCCACATATTCCAAGCCTTGCATCCTCCCCTACGCCTCATTCTCCCCACATCCCTTATTTTTCCAAGTTTCCCTATATTTTGTCCCTCAGCCCTGCTGCTCATGTGCTTCCCCTCTATTTCTAGTGTTCTTTTTGTTCTGCGTCATCCTGATTCATTCTATGTTCAGGTTCTTCCATGAGCCTTGACTTTGTATACAAATAAGAATGACCGCAGTGTGGTCACAAACTGTGACAAAGTATAAATTGTTTGCCTCCTCTGTCCACTCAACCCCTCTTGATTAAACGTTACTAATAACTTTTATTTGACAAACTAGTGTGGGCCTGTAGGTGCGTGCCCGTAGGTGCGTGCCAGTATGTGCAGCTTCGTTCCTTTGCTCTCGTAAACGACGACTGGATTGGGGCATTTTTTCAATTAGATCGGAACAACCGTATCATAAATGGTCATAACTTGGGAAACACCTGGGAAACACTCAGGTCCCCAGCGTCAATTGTGACGTCCTATCAAACGAAGAATTGTGATGCCCTCTCTCTCTCTCGCCCACCCCCTCGCTCCCCCCTAGTCTCGCCCCTCCTCTCTCCTCCCTCCTCTCTCCCCCTCCTCTCTTGCCCCTCTCTCTCGCCCCTCTCTCTCGTCCCCACTCTCACCCCCTTCTCTCTCAGCCCTCCTCTCTCCCCTCTCTTGAATTGTGACACCCCCTCTCTCTCACCCCCCTCTCTTTCCCCCCTCTCTTGCCCTCCTCTCTCCCCCCCCTTTCCCCTCCTCCTCTCTCACCACTCTCTCTGTAAATGTATTCACAAAAAACAAAAAAACAAATAAATAAGTAAATAAACATTAATTGTGATGTCATTCGTGACGTCATAGCACCGTGTCCTGTCATTGGTTTTGTAAATAAATAGCCATAACTTGGGCACAGCTTGTCCGATTAATATCAAACCTTGAAAAGGCACATACTCAGGTCCCCAGCGTCGATTGTGACGTCATACCAAACGAAGAAGAATTGTGGTCAATCGTGGAAAAAAATTAATAGATAAATAAATAAACATTAATTGTGACGACATTCGTGATGTCATAGCACCGTGTCTTGTCATTGGTCGACAGATAAATGGCCGTAATTTGGGAACTGCTCGTCCAATTGATATCAAACCTCGAAAAGGCACATCCGCGGGGCCCCGGCAATATTCCTGGTAAGTTTCAATCAGATCGGACCGTCAATCGTGCAAAAAAAAACCAACAACAAATAAATAAATAAATAAACATTAATTGTGACGTCAGAGCACAGTGTCTTGTCATTGGTCGACAGATAAATGGCCGTAACTTGCGAACCGCTTGTCCGATCGATATCAAACCTCGAAAAGGCACATCTGCGGGGCCCCGACAATATTCCTGGCAAATTTCAATCAGATCGGACCGGCGGTCATCGAGAAACGGCGGTCGCAGACAGACAGACACACACACACACACACATTGCTGGAATTATAGATAGATGATGAGATTTTTTAGGGTCCCTCATCGTGATTAACACTCGACCCAAACAAAGCCAATGGAAATCTGACGCAACAAACCCGGACAGTGTATAATCAGCAAAGGCGAACAGCCCAAATGTGTTTGGCCCACCACAAAACCATGATGGTGGCCATATCATTTTGTCTGAGTGCCATGGTGGGTGGAGTCAAGCGACCAATGTGGGTGTGGTCCGGCAACATTGGTGTCCGACCAATGGGCGCACATATCAAAAATCGACCCCCAACAAAAAACAAGAACAAGAACAACAATATGGAGCTCTTGTAGACCTGTGACATGTGGTAAAAAAAAAAACAACAACAAAAAAAAAACAGAAGAAAAGATGTGTTCAAAGGAAGTTGAAAAATTCCAAACAATCCATGTGGAAGCATGGTCTGTGTGTACTCATTGATGACAAACTTGATTGGGAAAGGTGGAGGTGGGATTTTCCTGAGCCAGAAACGTCTGGATGAAACATTGAGCCACTAGTGCAAAGCTCGAGCCGAATATCAACCTTCTTGTGTTGAAAGGTGCCGAGTTTGGCTTTATCTGCGATCGCATACTCCACAGCAAGTTTTGGATCTGTCCATAGTGTTAATCCTTCGGAAGAAGATGGTGTCCTGTAGGTGACCTGTCCACTGTGCTAGTTCTTCTAAAGCCGTGCCAGGAACAGGCCATGCAGCAAGCCTGCTTGGGCTGACTTGGCCTCAGAAAGCCAGATATGCTGCACCGCTCCGTTGTATGCTTCAGCAAATGTTCTTTGATGCACCTCTTGTGTTCCTCACCTACATGGAGACAAAGGTAACCCTGGCTACAGAAAGAAAACCACAAGACCATGATAACCTCAAAACGATGCAATAGGCAAGCAAAAGCCTGAAAGAGGGTTCTCTTTGCATGCATCTTGTATTTTGTCTTTTGTGTTAAACGTATTAAGGGGTACACCCTGCACAGAAAGCTAAACTAGGAATTTAAGCTCAATGTAATCCATCCATCCAGTGGGACCATACTCTGTGCAGAGCGTTGGTGCTGCCTAAGCACTCTATTGCTGTTGGGCATAATCCTGGATGGGTTGCCACTCCGACACAGGATACCAGCAAGCTGGCACTCCTTTTGCTGACCTCAGAAGGATGACAGGCTGAGTTAACCCCACCTGGTATTAATTCAACAGCTGAGAAGGATTTGAACTCAGGACCCTGGGATCCCAAACTCACCACCCTAAACCATTAAGCCAACACCAGGCAATGTAATAAATGCTTCATAATTCGGGAAAACTATTCATCGTGTTGGTTGTGTCGGAAAAAATACTTCCGTAGGAACTTCCTGTTGATTTGTGAAAATATAAATAATCTTAAAGGTCACAATATGTGGATTTCAAAAATACATGTTGGCATTTTTTTTTGGATAAAAACTAGCTGAACTACGGCCGTGCGATGATGACCATATAGGGGAGACTAAATGCGATAACTTTTAACAAAAATCTTTAACTCCCAACAGCATTGAACGGAAAAAGTACAATAATTCCCATCTAGAATTGTTCAAATCACACACAAAAAGGAAAATATACATTTTGCAAACATTGAAAAGTTGAATTTTCAAAACAATTAAAATAATTATACGTACATTCAAAGTTGGAGTAACATATCCAATCAATTGAAAATAAAATTAACAGCATCATCATCATCGATCACAATTTGTTCTGGGTCCTCATTTCCACAGTTCCGACAGAGACACAGGGCAGTGAAAGTGAGTCCTTTGTACTTGCATGAGCATATGTCTGTAACGCAGTTGCTTTTACTGCAGGAACACTTTTGTAGTTCCCGGACAGCCTGCGGGGGCTGGTTTCAGCTTTGTAGTAACTGGTAAGAACACACCATCTTGTTGATAGCATCCATTTTGTGTCGGATCCAGGTGATCCTGTTGAAGAAGATGTGCCCGATAGCAAATGGATGCCTGGAGATGAGCTCGCAATACATGTTCATGTAGTGCAGCACTTGTTGGAGGCAAGTGTTCGCTTTCGGCCTGTTACTTACAGAAAATAGACCAGCGAAGGTCTTTCAGATTGGAAATAGCAACTCCTGCAAGCAATGGTCATGAGAGGAGAGTAGCTCAACAAGACCCTTGTTTCTAGTGTCATTATGAAGCGTAAATGCCAAGCCAATGGCCTTCGAGTTTTTTCTCTTTCTGTTTGGATTTTCTGAATGATGAGGTGTCACATATATGATTGTGGTTCATTTGTCTGTCAGATTTCATGGCACACATCACATCTTGGCAAAAAATCTGGATGACACGATCTACTTCTGTCGTACGCCGAGGGCCATCTTTGTTCATCATCGGAACACATGTTATCCATCGTAGAAGAGTGAAAAGAACTCAGGCAAATCACTGTTATTACTTGTGAACTCAAGGCCTAACTTATGTGGCTTTTCCTTCATGAAATCATTGATCTCATTTCTTATTCGGCTGGCACATTTGTAGATGTTGTCAATGTCATTTTGGTCAACCTGATGTGCTGCCACAGCATGGGTGATTTCATTCTCACAAGCATCAGGTGAACACAACACAGAGGGTTTGTTCAATTAAGTTTGCCTGACTGCTTCTAGGTGAGGAAGTTGTTGCAGAATTATAGATTTTAAACCCTTTCTGTTGTATGCTGGAACATTTGTTTCCTTTGCATCACCCAAGAGCTGGAAATATGTCGACTCTATCTCTTCGATTGATAGACATGCTTTCCGTGAAGTTGTGAACAAGTTCAATGAACGATGTCTCTTGCTGAGTTGATGCGTTGATTTGGTCGAGGTTTTTCTTTGTGCCTGCAGACCTCTGTACGTTTATTACCCAAAAGCTTTTATGGTATTTAACGTCAACAGCATGGGCTTCAGCTGGATCTATTGCTGTGTTTGCACATACACAGAGATCTTGTTTGTCACCACTTTCTACAGATTCTTTGAGAGCCTTTCCAGCATTATGAGACCTTAACTTGAATAACTGATAAGCTGTATCCTTCTGACAGAAGAAACACTTCTCTTTGTTGAATGGTTGGGTAGTGGATCTTGTAAAGGTCTGGTCTGTGAGATGAGATTCATTCGATGATGATGATGACGTTGATGGTACATCAGCAAAAGACGACCTCCCTTTTCATTTTGGAACAGATGTTCCCACTGTCACCGATTTGTTGTACCTCTACTCAGCACGCCTTTTCTTGTCTGATGAGTTGCATCAGCATCACATTTTCGATGCCATCTGGTGTTCTCATCTTTCAAACTAATGTGAGTTTCACCTTGTAGCCAGTTTGATACAGCGATGTATGCTGAATGCTGTAACTTGCTTCTTCTTCTGATGCAGCTCAATAACTGTTCAGAGGAATCATCTTTGGGCTGAGTAACAAATGGATCTCCATCAAATGCCCCCTTCTTGACGTACGAAGCACAGTTCAAAATATGTGTTGGTCTTTCTTCTCTCTGGGTCAGGAGCTTCTTATACTGGCACGCTTGTACATCCTTATGCATCCGAAGCAGTAACTTAAAAATAATGTATCAATTATGATTTTCACCTTTCAAAATCAAGTAAACGGTAAACAGTGATTCAATAACACACGGTAAATATTTATGCATTGTTTGGTAATTACAAAGAGTAACTTAATAAAGGTTAAATGTTTTTTTATGTAAAAATTCCAACACATCATATGATTTTGGCGGCCATCTTGAATTTCACTGAGAAGAAGTGCTCAAAAAAACAAAATCGCAACATGAATTCTTGGATTCAGCACCTCCAAATTGCCGAAAATAACTATTTCATAAAAATCTACACAACGTTCCCAAACAATTACACGACCAACCAGACTGCATATAAACTGTGAGCTGTGTATTGTTTTTTTAAAAAACAAAGTCAAGGCTAATGAAGAGTTAGACACAGAACAGATCAGGACACGAGAACACAAGGAACAACAGAAAGGGAAGGGATGTAACAACAGCAGTGTTGAGGGACAAAATAGAGGAGAGGAATGAATAAGAGATGTGCGAAAGAATGAGGAGTGGTGGAAGACAAGATGTATACAGGAGCAAACTCTCAGGAAGGCAAAACTGGAGATTTTGAAGGAGATCTGCTTGTTGGGCAGGGAATGGGGCTAAAAGGAAAGATCTTGGTTTTGAATGGGATGGTGAACTGAGATGCTGGTGAACAAACGTTTTCAAAACCTGGAGGCAACAATAACATTGAAGAAATGTGGAAGTTGGTTTCACAGTGGGGAAAAAGAGGAATGAATGAGTGGGGGTGAGCAGCGATTCTGGATTTTGGGAGTTTCACCAGAAAAGGGTGATGATGGACCGTGTAAACTCTGGAGAAACATAGACGAGACAAAGCACGGAAAGAGCAGAGGGTGCAAAACGAGAAAGGAGGTTGTAGAAGGCAGAGAGACCACTGATCTGTTTGCAATGGGAAAGTGATAGGCCTAGAGACTCAGCTCTTAATCGCAGGAGATTCAAATAATCTTCAAGGCCTTGGTTTCCATGGTGAGCTGCTGAGCAAGGTGTGAGGCAGGTGAGCCAGACCAGAGGGGGGAGCAGTGCTCCATCAAGCTGCGGATGAAGGACTTGTCGGTGGATAGGAGTTCAAGTGTGCCAAGGAAGGACATTATATGACAAAGGATGCCCAGTTGTCGACAGGCTTTGGTAAGATGTTACCGAGTTAAAGATGATGAATGCACATTTGTAATATGTGAACAGCTAACTTTTTTGGGGGGGGGGGAGGGGCGGATGAGAATGATACGTGCACCTTTGGGGTTTCCTTCCCTTTGATACACATATGGTCCGGGGAACCGCATGCGTCCTCAAATGACTACAACCAAGCTTTGAGCTTCACGAGTCTGGACGAACGTACAGGTCAGTCCATTCTTCGATTCCCGTCGTGGTGTCCTCTCATATGATGGCTGTCCAGAAGGTTGATTTCAAGAGCTCAAAAAGCTCAAAAAGAGTTTAATTCTTTCCAGATACACAATATTAATGAGTTTTAATCAAGCTGATTACGATCGGCTCTACATGTTAACAACCGCCCTGGACATCAACACCTCGTTCACTCAGAGTTAAATCAGCACGGGGACGATGGAAACACACAGCTCGTCACACATCACCCATCTCTACGTGTCGCTCTCACGGGATTATACAGTAACAGAACAATCCCGAGTCTTCCAGCAAATGTGATTCTCATCTGAACTGGAAGTTTCGTCTGAGAACGTTCTCGCACCTTCACGAATCTCACCAGCTAGTTTGCAGCACAATACCGCCATGTACAGTCAAGATTAGCTCATTGCGTCAAACAGTTGGTTCGCGGGCGCCAGCAGTGACCACTATTTTCGTGGTGTCTGTGTGTCTGTCGTCTGTTTGTGACTCTCTCCAGAGCAGAGCTCCGTGAAGTTTGATGTGATCTTGATGAAACTTGGACACAAGCTAGGTATCATGGTCCAGTTGTGTCTTTTTGTATGATGGGCGTCCCACGCCCACTTGAACTTCTTATTTATTATCTTGCCAAAACGAAGTTTTTGCAAGATATGTTAGTCAGCTTGTATGTTTTTTTTTGTTTTTTTTTTTTTGTCTGTAATCACGTATAAAAAATTCTGCAGAGCACAGTTATCATTGGAAATTTTTGTAACTTCGCATATCAGAGGCCTATAGAGGTCCCTTTCAGCGCATAAAATTTTGAAGGTCAAGGTCAAAGGTCAAGGTCACTGTCGCAAATCAGGGAGTCGACGAAACCCTTATTTTTTGAGTAATTTTGATTGGATCGTCTTCAAACTTCATGGGAATATAGTTCATGGTCTGGCGCTCAGCTGATTAATTTTTGGTGGCGATTGGCCTTGACCTTCATGGTTAACGCCTGAGGTCAAACATATTTGACCCTAAAGGTCAAATTTTCAAGTTTTAGGAACCATATCGTGTAGTACCTCAAATTGAACACCTCGATGAGTGCTTTCTAGATATGTCAAGCTTGACACATTATGATGTCATTTGGTGACGTTATGAGGCAAACGCATATTTTTCATGGTTACTCTGTAGAAAGATTCTCATCGGAATCTCTCGTCGGCAGATATTCCTCAAGGAGTCGCTCCTGGTGGATAGCAGTTCTGTTCACCTCAGTGTGACCTTAAAGAAGTCACACGTGGTCACCTTTTGGGAAGATACGGGTCACCCTGCGGGTGACATTGGTTTATTATTTATATTTTTATTACAATTATTTACCGATCCATGCACACGAAACTCATAACATGTAACCGTCAATTTCAATCGTTCATTTATATCCATTTATGGGTATTTAAATTTACCACAACATCTACCTTTTAACTGACACGAACCATCTGCAATGTAAACTGCTTGTGATTTTGTGTACATTGCTGAAAATAAAGAGTAATAATATTGCACGTCTGGAATTCCTTTGCTTGCTGAGCACACACATTTATAGTTTAAGACTTAGATTTAGTTAAATACTGCCACCACCACAACAACAACCAAATGGAGCTCTTGTAGATCTTCCAGAAGTCACCAATAAAAATGGTACGAGCTGCGTCCTTGATTGAGGCTCGGCATTTCAAAAGGAGAGAGCACGGACAAACAACCATCGGTTGGAAATAATAGCACAAGCTTGGACTGGCCTAATGGCCCCTCCTGTGTTGAACTTCCTTGTAAGGTTCCTATTATTTATTACAAAACAAAGCACAATGCAGGAAGGAGGTGTGACGAACCTTTTTTGTTCTTTAGGAGGCACATGGATGTCAGTAAGGGAAGAGAAATAGCTGTAAGGACTGGGATAAAAGTATATTGGAATAAATGGAAAGAGTTAGGAGGTATCCTAAGAAACAAACATATTCCAAGGGCAGTGAAGGCAATTGCGTGTTGAGCCTGTGCAGTTGTGAAACTTGGACAATGAGCATAGAAGATGAAAGAATAGAGAGAACAGAGATGAGGATGTTAAGACTGATGTGTGTGTGTGTGTGTGTGGTATAATAAATATGTCCTTTACAAGGAATTTCCATGCATGAGGAGGCCATTAGGCGCATTGAAGTCTGCACTATGAGTGCCAACATGTGGTTGCATCTCATTTTATTGGCCAACTCTCAAAAATAGGGGAAATGGTCGTAATACAAATATGTTGATGATGATGGAGTTTAGCATTTGGCCAATGTATCAGCACACAAAGGCATACCCTTCATAAGTGCACAGTGGGATTTTTTCATAGACCAGTGAATTCTGCCAGATGGGTTTGCCAGGTTAAGAACCCTCCACCCCCCCCCCCACACCACCACTCCACCACCACTCCAAAGAACTCACCATCGATGCAACGACCTGTCAAAGATGGCAGTGGTTGTGTTGGTAATCGAACCTAGACTATACATGAAACATGAGAATGCAGATCAGAAGAAACGAGAAGAGCACTCTAACATGTCGTGACATCACCAGATATGCCTCCAGCCAAATTATTACATCATTATAATACAGTACTTGTAACCATGTTTGATTTAAATCCCAGAACTCAGATTCAAAGTATTAAATTGTTTTGGTTACAAGACCATGCGTCCGATCAAGTTAAAATTGAAAATATAATTTAAAAGAGGATTCAAGAGACATTCATTTTAAAAAGATTTTTATTCAATCCAATGTGGCTGCCAGACCATGTGACCTATTAATTATTTGTGAACACCTGGGTATCACCAAGGCTTGGGAAACATGTGGGTGAAGTTTCCCCTCGACCTGTTAAGCCGTTCTGGAAAGGATGTTTTTTTAAACGTTTTTAGGGTAAATCCAATATGGCTGCCAAACCATGTGTTCCTACGACATCATAGGTGGAGAAGTTTTTGTTACTCATGGATGGGTGATCATACCTGTAAAGTTTCACCTCAATCTGTTTAGCCATTATGGAGAAGAGGATTTTTGAAAGATTTTATGTTTAAAAAAAATATATGGCTGACGAACCACGTGACCAATGATGTCATTAATTTTGTTCCCCCATACAATTTAACCCCAGATGACGCTCAAAAATGTTCATACTGATCAGATAAAGCATTCGACGTATGCAATCATGACGTCATAATGAAGCCACCCACGATATCATCAAAAAAATAACACTTATTCCACATGAGGAGTACTTGCCACGTGCCAAGTTTCAATATTTTCCGTGGAGCGGTTTCGGAGATACAGAGGTCCAAAGTTTCTCCTTTTTTCCGACATGGGTGACACACGAGGTGACCTCTGACGTCATGATTATCAATAAAACATTTCACGTAAGTAGTCGCGCCAATGGTGAAAATTTCGTGTCAATTGGATAAGTGGTTGCAGAGAAAACAGAAAATTAGCATGGACGTACGTACGTACGTACGTACGTACGTACGTACATACGGACGGACAACCTGAAAACATAATATCTCCGGCGACTTCGGCAGCGAGGGCATGAAAAAAAGAAACTTGAAAAGAAAGGTGTTATCGAATATTGTAATCGGTAACTTCAGTGACTGTGTTTGGTTTTCATAATCAGGTTGCAGAATCGTGAAAATTCCATACGGGTTGCCAAAAAGACAGATTGAATTGCAAGAAAAGCTAATGGAATCGCAAATAGAATTGCAACAAAGACGGATTTCTTAAAAATATCAACAGAAAAGACGTTCAAAATATGATGTTTCATGCTGGCAACGTACACACTTAATTGCTGTTCTGGATATAAACCGCTGCTGCAAAAATGTGTTTGAAGTTGAAACAGAAACCTCCACAAAGATTAAGAAGCAGATTGGGAAAGTGCTAATCTTACTTATTTGTTTTCATCATCCCTTTCTGCCGAGAAAATAATTGCAATATGACAAAATTTCGTTAATTCCCATAAACTATTATTTACAAACTGTTATTAACTCCAGTGCAGAGACATTGCAAATGGCATTGAACATTAATTATACATACAATGCAGAATATTAATGGAATCCACCACCACTTTTACGCCGACAATTATTCACACCTTCTTGTGAGGGTGATATGGGAATGTTTGGCCCAGTCTTTCACGAACTGGCTGCATAGGCCTGACGTTTGATTGAATGTGATTGGGTCAGGAATTTGAAATTTGTTCAGGGTGCCAGTGATAACTCGCCCACTCTTTGTTGAAGACACCGTGGGATCTTTAAGGTCCACCAATATATTTATATACATGTATGTGTATGTATGTGTAAATATATTTACATATATTTTTTTCACACATATCTATAAATATATATTGTTGCGAATTCGCGCCCGCCGGCGTGCGATCGGCAGCTCGACTCGAATGGCGGCCGCCTCGCCCACCGGAAAGGACAATTCTGTCGTGACCCTCTCGGAACAACGCTGGGAGCTAGTCAAGGGTGGGGGTTTAACCCAACCATGACCGTGCCAATTGCCCACCCGCGCAGGATAGGGTTGCTCGCCAAATTCGATCTACCTAAGTACCTGCACGGATGGTCGACCGGGCGATCATGCCTCGCCGCAGGCCGACTCTGGACACGAACCGCTTAAGCAGTCCGTTCCGTGCTATCGGGATAATCGAGCGGTGTTATCGTCGGCCTCGACGGTTCCGATTAATTATCGGGCGTTTTAAGCCCACTACGAACCCTGTACATGAAGCAGGATGGAGGATCAATAAAGAAAAGACGAAGCGAAACGGGAAAACAGTTCACACAATGCACATTTATTACGCGACACATGGAAAGCACACATATACAGCCAAGCAGTCAAAATGCACCTATATCAGTAAAACAAAACAAAAAAACGACGCAGAGTTACAACCGAATATGCGCACACACGGCAACACTTATACAGTTCTACTTTACAGATGGCGCCAACACACATTTACTCAAAAGCAAAGGAAAGAAGCCACCCTCATAGACAAAGGGGCAGACGGGCCTGTAGGCCAATATGTGCGCGGGACCTGAAGTAGCGGCCAGGTCCGCGAGACCGGGTGGGTCCTACCCGCGTCCTCGTGGCGCGTTGGTGGACGAGCCACAGACGTGGCCGCGTGGCTGTGCCCCGGCTGCGTGCTCCTTCGTGGGTTTCGTTGGCACGACGTTTGGAGTGGGGTGGGAACGGGGCCCCCTTTGTTGCACTATCTCAGCACGGGGGGAAAGGGGGAATTGTTGATGCTCTGGGGGAGGGAGAATGGCTGGCTGGCTTAGGTCCCGCGACGAGCGATCTCCCACCGCGACCTCGTCACCGACCACCGTCCTTCTCGCCTCGGACCCGAGCTCCTTGGCCTCTTCCCCCAACTCTCCTCAGCCGACTGCAGAACCCAACTCAGTACCTTCGCCACCCGACTCCACTCTCTGCCACACTCTGCTGCTGCCACACTCTGCTCGATGACACTCTTACCAAAACTCTCACTCTCTGCCACGATTCGCCTGGTGCTCGCCGTTTTATAGGCTGGCAGGAGAAACAATATGCAAATTTCCGGATCAGAATGACCTCGGGGGTGGAGCCACGCTCGCCAATTGGATGGAGGAAAAGTGGGCGTGAACCTCCCCTGATCCTAGAATTTGCATATATGGATTTCACATAGACGCGCCTGGAGGCGGGGCAAAGCCGCTCCGCGCTTGCTGATTGGACGGATCAGAAGTGGGCGTGAACCTCCCCTGATCCTAGAATTTGCATATATGGATTTCACATAGACGCGCCTGGAGGCGGGGCCAAGCCGCTCCGCGCTTGCTGATTGGACAGATCAGAAGTGGGCGTGTAGCATTCTTGATCCGAATTCTCCCTCAGAAAGGCCGCTATTTGCACTCGCGGCTCGATGCGTATCGCTTGAACAAGCCCAAGAGAGCCCGACGCTCAGTGTTGACAGGTGGTGCAGGAATGGCCGTAGAAGGAGAGAGGTGAGGGTGGTGGAGGGTTTATCGGTGGTGGTTTGATGGTTATGGCGGTTGATTCAAAATAAAGATAGAACAGAAAAACGCCTAACTCAAAGCGTCGCAGCCCGAATATATATACACACATACATATATATTGTTATGAATTTGGAATTCAATTGCACCAACATACAGGTTCCCTTAGTCAGCTATGTAGATAAGTGCTTGTTCCCTAGATAGCTCACCTTTTGTTGTTTAAATGTTCAGAGATCGATTAGATGCGCTGCGGATCGATTTAATAGTTAGGGAGCGAACAATGGAGACGTCCCTCCCCCTCTTCTGCGAAGAGGAAGAAGAACCCTGCGGTGACGTCAACAACTCCCTCCCACCCTTGGTTGAGCACGAGGGGTGGATCACGAGGGCATGAGTCATGCCGGGTGCGGGGAGGAGGTGCAAAGGATAAAGAGGACATCTTTTCTTTGTTCGTGTGAGAGTCCCGTGGTAGGGCTGCGTTTGTGAGCTGAGTCCCGTGGGAGTCCCGTGGTAGGGCTGAGTTCGTGGGCTGAGTTCGTGGGAGTCCTGTGGCAGAGTTCGTGTGCTGAGTCCCGTGGGAGGAGGAAGCTTTTTTGCTTCGGAGAGAGCAGTCGTTCAGCATGCCATCGGGTCCTGCTTGGCTTGAGGCCTTCGGAGGCTTTTTGCTTCGGCTGGCTCAGTGAGATTCGGCTGCTGCTTTGTTTTGGAAGGAACTTCAGCCGGTTGTTCGGCTCGAGCTGCGAGTGGAGGCTTCTTCCTCTTCTTCCTCTCCTTGGTTCATGGAGCTTTTCGTTCTCCATTTTGTTTCCCGGCTTGGTGCGATGCATCGGCCTCTTCTTGGAGTTGGATCCTCGGGGAAGCGACGATTGACAGGAAGGATCGGTGCCTCGTCTCACCGGCACGTGTTGAGAAGCGTGGGAGGATTTGCGGGAGCTCGGGAAGGATCGCGGCGATTGGATCCAGCTCGCTCTCGCTGGAGCCCGGGTCCAGACAAGTTGAAGACCACACGAGGTGGAAAGGTTCGAGTCAAGCTCTGAGTTTCAGCTCACCTGTCCTCCGAGCTGGAGCTTGTGAGTAAAGGCCTCAGCCACCATTTCGTGTGTGTGTATGTATGTGTGTGTGTGTGTGTGTGTGTGTGTGTGTGTGTGTGTGTGTGTGTGTGTGTGTGTGTTTGTGTTTGTGTGTGCGTGCGTGCGTACGTGTGTCTGTGGGCCTGTCTAATAAGTAGGAACTGCTGTTAAGTGTAAATGACTGTATATAATATGTAGACGGTTGTAGTTATTTTGTCATGCTTTTGTTGCTTGTATAATTGCATATGTGTTTTGCCTTATATAATTGCATACGTGTTTCATTATAATAAATGTCCTTGTGTGAATGTAAACCTGCTCGTTTCGTCCATTCCCTCATTCACTGAACATTTCCTGTGTTGGGAGTTTGAAAGCCGTTGGTTTGCCGTAATAGGGGGACATTTGGACCGACGGTTCTCGGCGATTACGCCGCTCGGAATCGCGCACGGACAAGCTCGCCTCGGTGGTTTGTTCCATCCGAGTTCCGTCGAGGGTGGAATACCCCGGTAGTTGGATCACGTGGGTATTTAGGTACATTGAAGATTGGCAATCGACCCTACCCCAAGTGATCTGCCGATTGGCTATTTTGGTTCTTGTACAAGGACCCGTCGCTCGGAGTTATCCGGGCGGCGATCTATATTCCGGGCGATCGGTCGGGCCGACTCGACTTGCGGCTCCGTTCAGAGCGGTCGGTTGGCGGCTGACCCCCAGGCCCGTAACTATATATATATATATATATATATATATATATATATATATATATATATATATATATATATATATATATATATATATATATATATATATATATATATATATATATATATATATATATATATATGAAGCCTGGTGTTGGCGCAGTGGTTAGGGCAGCGGCTTGGGATCCAAGAGGTCCTGAGTTCAAGCCCCGTTGAGCCACTGAATTAATACACCAGGGGGTTGACTCAGCCTGTCATCCTTCCGAGGTCGGCGAAATGAGTACCAGTATACTGGGCTGGTGTATACCCCGGTTAAAATAGGTGTACCATATCCCTGTGTCGTAAGAGGCGACCAGGGTTGCGTCAGGAAGGGCATCCGGCGTAAAACATGTGCCAAATCACTATGCGGATCATAATGGATGATCCGCTGTGGCGACCCCTAACGGGAGCAGCCGAAAGAAGAAGAAGAAGAAGATATATATATATATATATATATATATATATATATATATATATATATATATATATATATATATATATATATATATATATATATATATATATATATATATATATATATATATATAGTTATATATATATATATATATATATATAGTTATCCATATATATATCCTCATCCTCATCCATATATATATATATATATATATATATATATATATTGCTAATGTCCTCATACCTTGTTAATGAAGACCATAGTTGAACACTCGCCTGAGTCATCCATTTCTCTCTCTGCAAATATATACTGCGATGCACTTATCCAATTCTCTTTATAAACTCTTTCATTGCTCTTACATCTACGACCCTCCCTGGCAAGCATGATTTTCTGCTGAATAATAAATGTCTCGTTTTTGTTCAGTTCTGCTTTTGCTTACTCTCAATCTGAGCGTCCAACACTTATCACCATCATCATCTCCAAACGATATCTGCCAAAACCGGCTTTGTAAACTCCTTTCAATATATCAACACTTAAAGTCTGTTAGCAAAAGTATTGGGACAGGAACGGAGGTCTGTCGGTGTGGAAATATTTTAGCATAAATCTCATTAACTTTACCTCCGTTCTTGACACCAACTCTAATTTGCATCAAGTATTTGAACTGCAGAAAGTAACTTTGAACCAGAATTTCTCTTTCACCAGTTGGAGTACTTACATGTGTTAAAGAACATTCCACTGGGAATGACGAGGATTTTCTCCACTTCTAAATGCCCCTACATCACTCGGGCTTTCCTTATATCATTGGGGGCATCATCTGTCAATAACTTTTGCCTGCTTGTCTTATTTTCAACATCAGATTAAATTGATATCTTCCATTTCCTAAAATCCTATCCATAGTTGAACTGAGAAGTCGCAATTTTAAGTAAAAGTTGCAAACCTCGAGTACCCGCTAAAAAAAATTTCCACATTGAAGTCATTGAGCTCTTGATGTTCATTGCATCTCAATGAGACGCGTCTTTCAACATCTGATGCACACTTTTATAAAGCACGGGCTGCCTTACATATTGGCAAATTATGAACATGGAAATAGGGAGGGGGCAGTTTAAATTTGGGTGTGCTGGGCCTATACCTGTGGTCCTTTATTCGTACACAGTGAGTAACTGCGAGTTTCGATCAGTTATCGCCAAGAAGCGGACATGCCACTGATGTAGTGTCCCTGGATCCTAGAACAGGAATTTGGGATTGGTTGAGGTGCCAGTCATAGAAGGACACCGTCGGATCCCTAATGTCCACAAACTAATGCCGGCAGATGGGATGTCAGTTTAAGTTTAACGCCAATCTGAGGCACACACATTGATCTGAGGTGCTGCCTTGTGAAACACCATGGAGACAGTTTATAGCTGGGCCAAGATTCGAATCAAGGTTCGACAGCTCAGATGTAAGTGTGTATATAATCGAGGCTATCTATCCACCAGTTCAGTTTCTTCTCTAAAATAAAAACGATTTGTCTGCTATTTCTTTATCACTAAAACCTCTGCGGACTGCAACCAAACGAATTTCCTCGTTTCTGAAACTCCTCATATCGCAGCTATGTGGTGATGAACCGAAGGCACACCAATCATTCTTCGTTTCTCCACACCCAGGATGCAGGAGATCTGAGGGGTATATTGGGAGATGGCGGGGCTGAGATTGTTTTAAAAAATGCACAATGTACAGTGATCACCCACCAAGTAGAACCTTACACACACTGTGCAACGGCATGCATCTTGCTTCCATTAAAAAAACAAGGACAAATGTGTCCAAGAGCCGCATCCAAAAGGTTTTGTCTTCACCAGAAGAAGAAGAACAAGAACAAGAAGAGGAAGAAGATGAAGAAGAAGAAAAAAAAACAACTTCCAATATTTCATCACATGCCTTGATTGAGCCACTAGCGAGACCCGTCATGGACGATCGTCGTTCATGACGAGAAAATCGTGTATTTACGAAATTATAACACATTAAATGGAATAATCTATAAATAGTAACGTGAACTTTTCGAAACTTTAAAGCAAATGTCCGAATATATTTAAAAGTTCATGATAGATGCTCTCAAAAGGCACCGTCAATGCGAGGATGTGTACAGGTGTTTAGTATTTAAGGAGATCCGGATCCTATATATATAAAAGAGCCGAATCGTAAAGGTTTTGTCAGAAGAAGAAGAAGAAGAAGAAGAAGAAGAAGAAGAAGAAGAAGAAGAAGAAGAAGAAGAAGAAGAAGAAGAAGAAGAAGAAGAAGAAGAAGAAGAAGAAGAAGAAGAAGAAGAAGAAGAAGAAGAAGAAGAAGAAGAAGAAGAAGAAGAACGCGCAGCTCTCTTAGAGCCACGTCGCGAGATGCAACTAAAAAAAAAACTCATTCCTTCAATAGCCAGCGGTTCTCAAACTATTTACCATTCGAGCCTGCACACGTGGTCCTCTAGGTATTGTGTGGGTTGAGACCTCATAATATGCATCAGCATTAGGTACTACATGGCATCGACAGAAGGAGCTTTAAGAAATATTTAATATAAGGATAATTTCATTTTGCAAAATGTGGTTATCAGTCAGACGATATTAAACAGGTATCAGGAAAAAATAAAACCCAAGGACTGCTTTTAAATTCTTACTCAACATGCAAGTGAGACTTAAAAACATACAGGTAGTGGACAAAAAAAACCGGACACACCTGGGTAAATGTGGGACACCAATCAGTGGCTTCCACAAAAGTGTGGCCCATGTGTTCAGCAAATTACATCCCAGCTTGCTTAGGGTCATGTATTAAAATGCTGCGCAAGCCTGGTTGCTGATAATTATGGCAAGCATGGCTGCAAGAGGAGACCCCTCCACCGCCCCCCCCCGCTCCCCAATGCCTCATCCACAGATCACGTGTGGTCACCCAATGGTTTGATGATCATGACACTGAAATTATCCATATGTCATGGCCTTCTCAGTCACAAGGTCTGAACCCAATCGAGCATGTATTAGGCCATCAGCTGTCAGCTGTATCATGCAATTTCATTCCACTCATCGGGGGGGGGGGGGGAGGGGGGGTAGGCAAAACCTTGATAATATGATAGTATATATCCAAATACATACGTATCCAAAAGTTCTCCACTCAAATAGCTGCAGTTCTTGTGTATTTTCATCTTGAAAATCGATGCATTCCCCACGCTCTCTCATTTGAATTTTCTCCACTCGGATCACGTGTGGGCCACGTGACGCCTCCACAGCCAATAGATCGGCTGACACCATACGCAAATTACGTCAGACTGTCATGTGACCAGCTAAGTTGTCCAAGATGGCAGCTGATCGGCGATTTTTGATGAATATGGCCAGTGAGGACGCTCCCCAGTGTATTATTCACCAGGACAATGTAGCGAAGGAAGAAGTCAAACGTTTTACGTCTGTAAGATGGGATAAATGGAGAGAAAGTGAAAACAAATGGCTCGTCTTAGACGGTCACGAACGACGTTTAGCCGAGAGTGCCGTGCCGCGAGGGAGGACTAACTTCGATCATGGGCCTATTGTACCCAGAGTGCCGGTGTAAAGATTTCAAGCTAACCCCCCCCCCTCTTTCAAGTTACCTCCCGGTAATCTGAAATCGATTTCAAGTTACCCCCAGGGGTAGCTTGAAATCGATTTCAGATTACCCCTTACGATTTCAGATTACCCCCCCCCCTCAAAACATTTATGTGTTATTTATTTACAAAAAAATAGTAATTTAATTGATATTGAAAACTTATTAGGGAAAAACCATTGACCACGTGACCGCCTTTAAAGAGTTTGCAATGAATTTTGATTTTATTATGAATGATTTTATTTTAATATTGTTATTAATTGAAATCAGTATTTCTCATACAGTTATAGTTTTTGCCACATTTTTATGAAATCCTTCTTCGATATAGTTGATCCAAGTAGACATACTGGAATATCTTTTTAACCAACTCAGACTATATTTACAATTATGGAAACAACGCAATAAAATCAATGTATAAGAAAGGCAATGAAAACAGCTTATTTTAATTCACAATTTCGTTGTGGTGGTGGTGGTGGTCGTATGGTAGCTTAGCTGCCGGGGTAGCTCTCATTTCTTGAAGCGTGACTGTGTCGCTGATGCAGTGCCCCTCTACCAGTACACACACTGGAACTGGTACTCATTTCGCCGACCTCGGAAGGATGACATGCTGAGTGCGTAGCCTGGTGTTGGCTCAGTGGTTCGGGTGGTGGCTTGGGATCCTAGGGTCCTGAGTAGTGGTTAGGGTGGCGGCTTGGGATCCTCGGGTCCTGAGTCGTGGTTAGGGTTGTGGCTTGGGATCCTAGGGTTCTGAGTAGTGGTTCGGGTTGTGGCTTGGGATCCTAGGGTCCTGAGTAGTGGTTCGGGTGGTGGCTTGGGATCCTAGGGTCCTGAGTAGTGGTTAGGGTGGTGGCTTGGGATTCTAGGGTCCTGAGTTCAATCCCCGTCGTCCGCTGAATGAATGCACCGGGGGGGGGGGGGGGGGTTGACTCAGCCTGCCATCCTTCCGAGGTCGGCGAAATGAGTACCATTTCCAGTGTGTGTACTGGTGGAGGGGCACTGCATCAGCGACACAGTCGTGCTTCAAGAAATGAGAGCTACCCCGGCAGCTAAGCTGCCATACGACCACCACCACCACAACGAAATTGTGAATTTAAAATATGCTGTTTTCATTGCCTTTGTTATACATCTTATATATTATTTCCGAGTTTGTGGTTTCGTGTCGCGCTATCTTCGACTTTGTTCTGCGCTCGAGTAACGTGATATTCGGCTTACATTATTTCAAAAACCATATGAGGTGCATGGTACAAAAAAGTAATTAAAATGGTTCTGAAACAGTGAAATCGTATTCCACTTACTGCATGAAAGTAAAATTACTACTTATACTCTGCATCAGTTCCTTTCTCAAACACACCCACCCCAACATGTCGCGCAGAGCGTGGGTTATGCTTGTTGATTTTATTGCGTTGTTTCCATAATTGTAAATATAGTCTGAGTTGGTTAAAAAGATATTCCAGTATGTCTACTTGGATCAACTATATCGAAGAAGGATTTCATAAAAATGTGGCAAAAACTATAACTGTATGAGAAATACTGATTTCAATTAATAACAATATTAAAATAAAATCATTCATAATAAAATCAAAATTCATTGCAGATTCTTTAAAGGCTGTCACGTGGTCAATGGTTTTTCCCAAATTAGTTTTCAATATCAATTAAATTACTATTTTTTGAAAATAAACAACATAAATAAATGTTTTGAGGGGGGGGGGGTAATCTGAAATCGTAGGGGGTAGGATGAAATCGATTTCAAGCTACCCCCGGGGGTAACTTGAAATCGATTTCAGATTACCGGGAGGTAACTTGTAAGGGGGGTAGCTTGAAATCTTTACACCGGCACTCCGGGTACAATCGGCCCATGATCGAAGTTAGTCCTCCTGCGCCGGCACTCTCGGCTAAACGCCGTTCGTGACCGTCTAAGACGAGCCATTTGTTGACACTTTCTCTCCATTTATCCCATCTTACAGACGTAAAACGTTTGACTTCTTCGTTCGCTACATTGTCCTGGTGAATAATACACGGGGGAGCGTCCTCACGCCATATTTATAAAAAATCGCCGATCAGCTGTCGGTGATTTCCTCCCTGCAGGAAGCTGCCATCTTGGACAACTTAGCTGGTCACATGACAGTCTGACGTAATTTGCATACGATGTCAGCCGATCTATTGGCAGTGGAGGCGTCACGTGGCCCACACGTGATCCGAGTGGAGAAAATTCAAATGAGAGAGCGTGAGGAATGCATCGATTTTCAAGATGAAAATACACAATGACTGCAGCTCTTTGAGTGGAGAACTTTTGGATACGTATGTATTTGGATATATGCTATCATATTATGAAGGTTTTGTCTACCCCCCCCCCCGCCTCCCCGATGAGTGGAACGAAACTTGATTTTCAGGCACTTTCTGAGCCATGGCTGATGGCCTATATGGGATACTAGCAGACCACCTACCCTCCAGGCAATTTGGTTCCAAGCATTCAACACGTTCTTGTGACACAGACCTTTATTTGGGCATTATATAGGCCCTTCCCCTTCCTGGTGCAGCACAACATAATACACATTTACATGGAGAATTTGTGCCTCCCCCCCCCCCAAACACCACCGGAAAAGATAAAACACCCCGAAACATGAATTGGGATCATGCTGATCCGATGTAGTAAGTCTGAATGTAATCAGCCCAGAACTGTAGGAGATGTGCGACAAACAAACAAATAAAAAAACCAATGGTATCTTGCCAAAAGGTGACCACGTGTGACTTCTTTAAGGTCACACTGAGGCGAACAGAGCTGCTATCCACCAGGAGCGACTCCTTGAGGAATATCTGCCTACGAGAGATTC
Organism: Eptatretus burgeri; assembly: GCF_056783735.1. Classification (NCBI taxonomy): domain Eukaryota; kingdom Metazoa; phylum Chordata; class Myxini; order Myxiniformes; family Myxinidae; genus Eptatretus; species Eptatretus burgeri. Next base: position 51,420,081 of record NC_140975.1, on the reverse strand, counting down.
CGATGAGAATCGTTCTACAGAGTAACCATGAAAAATATGCGTTTGCCTCATAACGTCACCAAATGAAGTAATAATGTCTCAAGCTTGACATATCTCATCATCATCGAGATATGTCTCTCATCGAGACATATCTCATCTCAGAAAGCACTCATCGAGGTGTTCAGTTAGAGGTATTACACGATATGGTACCTAAGATTTCAAAATTTGACCTTGGGGTCAAAAACTTTCGACCTCCAGCACTAACCATGAAGGTCAAGGCCGATCGCCACCAAAAATTAATCAGCTGAGCTCCAGACCATGAAGTTTGAAGACGATCCGATCAAAATTATTCAAAAAATAAGGGTTTCGTCGACTCCCCTGATTTTCGACAAAGTGACCTTGACCTTTGACCTTGACCTTGGAAATTTTATGCGCTGAAAGGGACCTCTATAGGACTCTGATATGCGAAGTTACAAAAATTTCCAATGATAACTGTGCTCTGCAGAGTGATCGATATGTGATTACAGACAAAAAAAATAAAAAAACATACAAGCTGACGAACATATTTTGCAAAAACTTCGTTTTGGCAAGATAACAATGGTCTGTGAGTTATAGTGAGGATTCTGGAATGACGCCTGAGACAGTGGTTTCCATCTCCATGAAGCAGGTGTGAGTTGATTGACTCTCTCATGGAAAAATGGTGCCGCATCCCTCTTGCAGAATCTCAGACGCTGTTGGACTCTATGCCATGGTGCATACAGGCCGTACTGGCCGCATGTGGTGGCTCATGTCCCATTAAGTCACTTTACATTTGTGTTTCCATTAATTTTTGTCCACTACCTCGACTGGGAATAAAGGATAAAGAAAAAAAAACACCATGAAGGTGTATGGTGAATGTGGCTTGGAAAAATAAAATGGTAGATCGGAAGAATAAGGAGGAAGAAGAGTCGGTACAGGAAGTCACGTGGTCATGTGGGGTACAATGTGAGGTAAAAGGTATTTTTTGTTGTTTTTTTTTTAAGACGTGAAACAGAGGGTATAGTTGGAAGGGATAGAAGGAGGGTGGAAGGAAAAGTGGAGAAAATAAAAACTGATAGTAATAAGGAGAAAATACAACAAACACGATTGTGCACACAGATGGAAAGAAGGGTAGGCCTCAAGAAAACCCGACATGAAAAAAACGACTAAAACTCAACACTTGGCACAAGTTTTAATGCAAGATCGAACTAGAAACACACAGTAAACACAGAGATAACAAAATGGCAGTAAAAACATGACCAAAACGACCATAAAACTTATCTTGGAGAAAGTCGGTCAAGACCCTGAAGAGGAACTGCCACCGTTGCTCAAGAACCAGAGCCGGAAATCAACCTTAATTGTTACCTGAGGATTAGAACCATTCTCCAGCTTTAATGAAGAAAATTGTTTTCCCTAGTATGGACTGCCTCTCAACCACACCTGCTTCACGACAAAATTTCCCTGTTTCTCTCAACAAACCAACAGGACTCAAACTTACTGAAACATGACTGAGTGGAGCAGAAATGTTGCATGTAGTCAAATTAACAGAAGCCATCAAAGGACAGATGTTTCAACCTTTGAGCATCAATGGCTGGAGTTTGATTCCATTCTAAACATACATACCAATAAGCTTTCACCTTTTGTTAAGAAGAATTTAGTGACAACTTCAAGTTACCATACCCTGGGCTCATGAAGTCAAGCATCATGTGTACACCAGTGCCACCATGTGTAGACAGACAGGTCATTTATGACTCAGCAAGGTTTTTGTTTGATTTCGTTTTATTCATGTATAATGTGTATATAATATACAAGGTTCTGGGCTTAATGGGGAGCTCAACAACAGAAGCAGTAGGTTCATGTCTTACTAAAGGGTCTGGGAGGAGTGGGTGGACATGTAGAAAGAGGAAAGGATGAATAACAGAAAAATGAGTAACAATATATGTTTTTTTTAAACGCTTTCAAAATGTTTCTTAAAGTGTCTTACCCTGCTTGTTACTCCATCAGGAACAACCCATTCATTCTTCTTCATTAAAATCTCTTCCTTCTTAGCTCGCCTGTTCGAAGAACAGAGAGCTATAGCGATACCCCGGCGTGAGCATGAGCGTGAGCATGAGCGTGAGCGTGAAAATGTTAAAGTTTTTGGTGCAAGTTATATTTTCCTTTCTAATGTTTTTATCCACCACACTATTTTACTGATTACAATATACAAATACATATATTGCTTTAAAATTATTTGGATCAGACTTCACTTCAATGCTTTATAAAAAATATTATTAGACTCGTCTTTTTAAAACGATAAATGTATAAACAGGCGAGCATTGGGTGGCTTTGACACCAACTCTCTGGTCTCTTTTACATTGTGGCTTATTTCCCAAAAAACACCTCATTTCTAAACGTTTAGTTCATCCAGCCTCCCTCTAACTTACAGCCAAATTTTTCCCCATGCCTTCAACGAAAAAACATTCTCAACACCACCCCACCTTTGCAACCTGTCACATATTATGCAGTCGGAATCCTGCGGCATCAATTTTGCAAAAGCTGTGTTCAAATGACAAACATTTCCACTTCATGTCGATTCATAGTGTCAAACCCTCCATGTCAGTACCATCCCCCCCCCTGCTCTCCCATCATCCTGTCCACTCTCAACTTCAAAGTCATCGTGCCCGCTCTCGGGTCCCCCTCACCACCCCCCACCCGCTCCTCCCCCTCACAACTTCAACCCCTGCCCCTCCTGGCTACGCCCTCCCCGCACCCCACTCCAGCTTTCACCGATGCCCCGTACCCTCTCCTTGCTCTTTTCCACATCCCTATGACCTATCAGCAGCTCCTCTCCCCTTGTCCCTAGCTGAGTGGACATCAAACATTTTTGCGCTGGGTTTTTTTTACATCAAAAGTGTATTCCCTGACAATTTTTTAGCATAGATACCAAGTAGATATCATTTGTGTCGTTGGGTGAATGTGATTTCTAATTTTTGGTCATGGACAAAAAAGTTTGGGAACCACTGCTATCGACACTGTGTATCCATCACTGCTAACATTAATTCAACATGGGAATCCGTCCACAGAAACCTGCTCTCTCTTACGCACAGATTCATCCCATCTTATTTCAGTTATCTTATCAATCCTACTGCTCTTGGTACTCTGAATCCTGTGGTGAGGTAGTTGCTTTGAAGCAACTTTCATTCTCCTGGAAGGCAAATCTAACAGAAGGCAATCTTAGATTATTCCAATTCCACAATGCCCCAAACGAGTGTGTGCCTACTCTCAGGAGAGCCAGAAAACAACATTTGTCCAATCACAAGCATGAACTTTCAAACTTGCCTCCCTCCTCTAAAACCTGGTAGCACCTTGTCAAGTCTGTCTCTGATGGAGTATGCTCCCCTTCCATTCCTTCCTTCACTTTAAATGGCACCACAGTCGATTCCACTCGTGAGAAGGCCGAATGCCTCAATGATGTGTTTGCTTCAAAATCTTGTGTAATTAACCCCTCTCTTTATGTACCCTTCCTAATCATACCGAGCTGCTCCTGGATTCTGTGTATTTTGCACCTGTAAAGGTGGAAAGTTTCTGACAACCCTCGACTCTGACTCTGCAACTGGACCAGATGGCATCAGCTCATGTGTCCTAAAAACCTGCTTCACTGTTCTTGTGCTTCCTCTCTCTGCTATTTACCATTTGTCATCTTCAATCTGCTTGGAAATCAGCCAACATCACAGCATTACATAAAAAGGTGCAAGAGTGGATCCCCTTAACTGCAGAGCAATTAGCTTACCTCCAATAAACAACAAGGTCATGGAATCCAGCATCACAGTTGAGATAAAGAAATCATTCCTTTTCTCAAACAGCCTCATCTCAGATCCAGTTCGAATTTAGACGTGATCACTTCACCTTGAACATGCTGCTTCGACTCACCTAACAATGGATGGAGGTCCTCGATATGAGGCATGCGATCAGGACCGTCTCTCTGGACATATCTCAAGCTTTCGATACAGTCTGGCATCCTGCCCTGCTCTCCATAATGTCTGCTGATGGAATCCAAGGCCAACTCCATTCTTGAATTTCTGACTTCCTTCCGTCTCATAGGCAACATGTGGCTCTTAATGGAACCCTTTCTTATCCTCTCCCCATTAAGGCTGGAGTGCCCCAAGGCAGTGTTTATTCTTAATCTTCATCAATGAGCTCACTGACTCTGGAAAACCCTCTTTACTCTTTGCTGATGACTTCACACTTTGCCGTGGCACCTCTCACCCTTCCGAGACAGGCAGCAGCCTCTTCCCTTTCCTCAGACCCTGACAAAATCACAAACTCATCAAACACTTGAAATATGTCTTTCAATCCTGAGAAATCCCACATCTCTCTCTGAGCTCGAAGGAGTACTGCTCTCCCATCTCTCTGTTTCCCCTGCCTCACATCTAGTTCTGCTTGATGCCATGGAAACAAAGGCTTTCAATATCATTGGAATATCTCACAATTAAACTGAGTCTATGGGTATATCACTTCACCATTGTCAATAGGTCGGTGGTCTCTGTCTTCTTCCACCTCGTTTCTGGACCTGCACCCTCTACCCTCTTTTTGCTCTTTATTTCTTTGGGTTCCTTATTTAGTCTTCCGTTTCGTTATGTTTGTACCACATTATGCTTCGTCTCGTTATGTTTTCGTTATGTTTGTATCAGGTTTGTATCCTGATGCTGTGTGGACTGTGCTTCCCCACTGATGGACCTCTGGTAGCTTGTACATGTTGCTGTGTTTGAGCCTGGGGAGTAACTGCTGAAATCTATCTGTCCGGTTCTTCCCGACATCTTTGTTCTTTGTTTTTTCACATTTCTTTCAAAAAAATTTTCACAATTATCTTTAATCATTGGAATTCTTGCTTTTTCTTCTTTTTCATCTTTGTTACTCTCTTTTCATCTGCTTTTTTTTAATCGATCTCCCCAAGGATAAGTGAATTCTTGCAGAAATTTTTCTGTAAGGCTCACTTGCCTGCACCTGGATGGGTTTGAGGATTGAGGAGTAGCGGCTGAAACCTGAATCCTATCCAGGTTCCTACTGATGACTCCATCTTTGCTCTTAACTTCTTTGAGTTTCTTCTTGGTCTTCTGTTTCATTTGCTCTCCCCCCCACACCCCCTCAGGTATCTACAGGAAGCACGTGGTCCACCAGCTTTGTCTGTCTTCCTAGTGAAACTGCCGAAATCCAGAACCAATGCTCACCTCCCCTCATTTATTCCTCTTTTTCCCCCACCTGTGGAACCACCTCCCATACTCTATTCGATCTCATTTTTCCCTCCAGGTCTTCAAGACAGCTGTGTTCCACCATCTCGTCATTCCCCATCAAAACAATGTTATTTTCTACAGCCGTTAAACCACCCCCACCCCTGCCAAAAATTTTGCTTCTGTATCCATATTTTCCACCATTTGCGATCGACCTCACCTCTCATTGTTACCTGCATCCATTGTTTGTCCATCTCCATCCACTTTCTATGCCTGGTGTTGGCTTAATGGTTAAGGTGGTGTGCTTGGGATCTGAGGATCCTGAGTTCAAATCCCACTTAGCTGTTGAATTAATACCAGGTGTGGTCGACTCTGCCCATCATTCTTCCGAGGTCAGCAAAAATGAGCACCAGCTTGCTGGTATCCTGTGTCGGAGTGGTGACCCGTCCAGAATTGTGTTCAATAGCCAAGATGACTGCTGAGGCAGCACCAATGCTCTGCACATAGTTTGGATGGATGGATCCACTTTTTCCCTCCACCATGCTGTTGGCACTTTCCCCTTTGTTATGCTGTGTCCTGATTTGTTCTGTGTCGTCATAGCTCTTCCACGAGCCGAGAGCATGGATAAAAAATAATTTGGAGAGGAATCAAGTGAAGGTTATTACAAAAATAACATTATTACAACAAATTAATTCTCATATCAACTCAGATTTTAGAAGCTGAGAATTTCTCATCAAAGCCTTAATACTGCTTTGAACCTGCAACCTGTGGGATATTGGGATATGAATTAATCTGTGGTCCTCATCATAAGGACACCACAATACCCAGTATTCTGTTAGTACAATACTCACCTGTCATATATATATAAATATATATATATATATATATATATATATATATATATATATATATATGTATATATGTATATATATATATATATATATATATATATATATATATATATATATATATATATATATATATATATATATATATATATATATATATATATATATATATATATATATATATATTATTCTCTTGTTTATAAACTGAAGATTATTAGCCTCATGAGAGGAAAGGGTATTGCATTTGGGTTATTTTGTTACTTGGTGAAAAAAAATTCTTTCCAAGTATGTTGTTCTGTCGTGTTTATCTGTCTGTCTGTTCGTCACGATTCTTGGCCACAGTTTTCAAGCAATCGTGAAATTGTTTGTGTATGTCGGTGACCGGCCAACGACAGCAACAATTAATTTTGGTGAAGATCCGTATTTGGATTCAGATATGAGAATTTTTTTTCAGTGATTCTTCACCATTGAGAGATTGGGCCAAAAACGATATTGTGTGATACCTCAAAATGTTGTGGACAGATTTGGATTAAACCTGGTGGACATGTTGTGTGTGTGTGTGACGATGATGAATTTATTCGATTTTTGTGAAAATCTGAATCCGGATCCAGATCCGATAATTTTTCAAGTATTTCTTCACCATTGAGAGATGGGGGCCAAAAACGATATATAGCACAATATTTCAAAAGGTTATAAATGGATTCCACAGAAAGTTTGTGGACAGGTTGGGAGTGTGACAAGGACAAATTTATTCAATTTTGGTGAAGATTCGAATCCGGATCCGATAATTTTTCAAGTGATTCTTCACCACTGAGAGATGGGGCCAAAAACTATGTATCACATGAGATCTCAAAAGTTGTGGACAAGTTATGACAAAACTAGGTGGAAGAGTTGGTTGGGTGACAAGAACAAGCTGATGCAATTTTGTTGAAGGTTGGGATTCAGATCCGACTTATCAGTAGCATACAAAATGTAAACGATTCAGCCTGGTGGAGGTATATGGTCGACCGAGTGCCGTTCCATTTTGCCAAGTATCACTTCATGAGTGATTTTTCATTTGTCTGTTTGTTTGTTTGTTTGACGACAGAACTTTAATGTTTTTCTCTGCAAACGCTTGTCGGATTGACACAAAATTTTCACCACTACTCATGTAGAATGTTTTAATGATAATTATGTCACGTGGTGTGGCAGTCATGTTGGAAAAAGAAAAAATTTTGGACCTCTGCATCTCAGAAACTGCTGAAACTGAAGCTTGGCACATGACAAGTACTCCACATGGGGAATAAGTGCGATTTTTTTATGACATCATGGGTGCCTTCATTGTGACGTCATAATTGCAGAAGTATAAAACTCTATCCTATCAGTATGAAAACTTTTGAGTGTCATCTGGGGATGAATTGGTCCACAGAAAAAAAAATTGCAGATGTCATCCCGCATGTGATTCAGCAGACATATTGTTTAAACAAAAAAAAATCTTCTCTGAAGCGGCTGAACAGATCAAGGTGAAACTTTACAGGTATGATCGACTATCCATGAGGAACAAAACGTTCACACCTAAGACATCATAGGTCACATGGTTTGGCAGCTATATTGGATTTACCCCAAAAACCTATTTTAAAAATCTTCTTCTCCATAATAGCTGGACAGATCAAGGGAAAAATTCATACACATGCTCCCCAAGCCTTGGGGATACCAGGTTGCTCATGAGTAATTGATAAGTCACATAGTCTGGCAGCCTTATTGGATTGAGTCAAAATCTTAAAAAAATAATTTCTCTTGAACCGCTTCATCGATTGACATGAAACTTCACATTTATGATCTAGTACTGATGGGAAATATATCTCTTAATTTTCAAACTAATCGGATGTATGGTCTGGCAGACAGAATTGTTAAATTATTTTGATCTGTTTTCTTTTTGAATAAGGCTCACTTGGCTGCACCTGGATGGGTTTGAGCGTAGATGAGTAGCAGCTGAAACACAAATCCTATCCAGGTTCCTCCTGATGACTTCATCATTGCTTTTTGCTTGTTCGGGTTCCTTCTGATGACTCCAACACAGGACTGTACCGATTTGGTCTTCTATTTGATTTGAATTGAATTTATTTTAATCCCATTCTGAATTCAGTTGAATAATAATGAAAAACGTCATGGGTCAGGGTCAGGTGTCCGATCAAAGCGGGTTTAAATCGAAGCGGGATGCCTTGGTACCCGGTCATTACTGCCAGCAGTTATAAAGTGGCAGTTCTAATTATGTCTCTTATTAATTAATTACGTAACACACCAATACACAAACGCCACACAAAACTTCACAAACACGACACAAAAACAAGTCCTGGTGAGGGTCTGCAATCTCTGATTGCTCTTTTTCTTGTTTGTTGATATTTTTCTCTTTATGAACAAAACGTGGAAAAATTATTCATCAATATGCATGAAATTTTGCCCAGTTATTTATTTTTCTGATTGGGAGTAAAAGGCCTTGAAGAAATTGAACAACTACAGACTATGTAATGTGATGAATGGGTTGGAAAGAGCCTCGAGGAATACACAATCGCCTCTGAGTTACCCAGCTTGGGTTTGAATCTTATCCCAGCTCTCAACTGTCACCCTCGTGTTTCGCAGACAGTATGAGGCATCAATCTGTGCACGCTCACTCGGATGAACATTAAATTGGATGTCCCGTCTGTCGGCAATAGTTGGTGGATGTTAAAGATCCCACGGTGTCCTTTGTGAGGAGTAGGAGTTATTGACGGCGGCCCGAAAAGATTACAAATTCCTGTACTCTCAGACTTGTATCGTGCATCAGCGTGGTGACCCATCCAGGATTGTAACCCTTGCTAAGAGACTGATTTGGCAGAACTGATGCTCTGTTTTATAGGACGGTGGTGCGTTCGTGTGTGTGTGTGTGTGTGTGTGTGTGTGTGTGTGTGTGTGTGTGTGTGTGTGTGTGTGTGTGTGTGTGTGTGTGTGTGTGTGTGTGTGTGTGTGTTATTTAGACCTCGAGTCTTAAATTTAACAATTCTTGTGATTAATTTCAGCTTTATATAAACAATATACTTGACGTATTATGCTAAAAATGACAAAAAAAAATACACTCAATGACCAACATAGTGACTCTTCCCGACTAAAAAAGTCTTGGGAAAGAGACAAAACCTAAATGCATATATATATATATATATATATATATATATATATATTTATATATATATATATATATATATATATATATATATATATATATATATATATATGCAGATTGTATATGTGTATATACTACTGCAGCATAGTAAACCAATTGTTTGACTTTTCATAAAAGCACCAAAATTGGTACATATGTTGACTAATGTATTCGGAACAATTCTGGATATGGAGACACTCGAGATTTTTGCCTTGGTCAGCTTTGGCGGCCATTTTCCAAAATGGCCGACATTCTACTTTAACAACATGGGATATCTGTCATTGTTATTCTCTTTGTAGGTTTCTCAGAGGTGATAAATACTCCATGTGATGTGCATTTACAAAGGAAAACAAGACAAATGTCATTTTTGTTGATTTATTATATTTACAACCATTGTATTGGGGAAAAATGGTCATTTTTATGGGAAAATCCATTTTCGCACACAGCATCAGTGACAGGTTCAGAAGTATTTTGTTGTGGTGGTGGAAGTGGTGGAAGTGGTGTTATAATTGGTAATATTGATGTCGTAGTAGTAGTTAGTAGTATTAGTGTGGTCACAAGGTGTTTTTTGTCTTTGTAGAATATGGAGTGATAATCATCAGGAGCAGAATCAACACGAGTGGGAGTGACCATGTCAAAGAAGTTCCAGCTAGTGCATTCTTCCATGGACCGTGCGTCTGTTGGCCCATCCAACACAAACTGGGAACTGTGTGCCATATGCCAGGAGGACACAGCAGAGTCCCTTGTTTGCCTAGAAAATATGAAACGCCCAAACACAGGGAGTGGGTACAAGACACTGGCCGGGAATCTGATGCAGTTTGGAGAGTTGGGCTTACGACCAAGAACACTGCAGCTTGATAGACTTGATGAAGGAGAGGGCATCGAGGCCGCACTGGTTGCTCACAAAGCTGTCTATCATAAACGATGCATCCTTCGTTTTAATACAACAAAGTTGCAAAGAGTATAGAAGAGGCCAGCAGGAGGCAGCTCATCTGGTGAAGGCAATGCCATGCCAGGAAAGCGCAACAGGTCACTCAGTGCAGAATCAAGTACCTCTAGTCAACCTTCATGCTTCTTCTGCAGACAGTCTGGTGTGGACACCTTACATGAAGCCACCACCTTCAAGATTGATCAGCGTGTGCAACACAAATTGGAGACCACGAACTGCTGGCACGGCTCAGCATGGGTGATATGCGAGCTCTTGATGTCAAGTATCATTACAAGTGTTTAATGTCTCTCTACAATCACGCAAAGTCCTCTGTCAATGCTGAAGACAAGACTGGTCATGAAAGTGTGGTCTCCGGAATTGTGCTGACAGAACTTGCCCTTTACATTGAAGATACTCACCTGGAAGAGGACACATCTCCTGTATTCAGACTTGCCGACCAAGCAAACCTGTACGTGAACAGAATTGAGCATTTTGGAGTTCCCTTGGACACGAGAGTGAATACGACAAGGCTGAAAGAACGCCTACTAACCCAGCTCCCAGGCATATGGGCACAGAGCAAAGGATGAGATGTCATGTTGGCATTTGATGACGACATTGGCGAGGCACTTGGCAAAGCCTGAGAGCTGGACTGTGACAGTGAATTAGTTCACCTCACTCGAGCTTTACAGATAGTTCGTCGATACATGTTTGAGGAAGCCAACTCATTCACTGGCTCATTCAAGGAAGGCTGCCAGCAGGAGGCTGTGCCACCTGTGCTACTTTCACTGGTAAATATGGTGCTGCATGGACCCCCCATCAACAATCAATTTGATGCTCCTTCAAGACAGACAGCTTTGTCCATTGCACAGCTCCTGAAATTCAACGGTGCCAAGCATTGCCAGGAGCAGAAAAGAAGCACCTCTCCTGTTGGTACAAAGACACAAGAACATCCAGCTATCAGACATGCCACATCTCAAGAAACTCCTCTGCCAATGTACATTGGCCTGATGCTGCACGCTGAGACTCGCAAGAGGGAACTAGTGGACAAGATCTTCAGTTGTGGTCTCAGCATCTCATACGACCGTGTCCTGCGTTTCAGGAGAGCAGCAATTTACAAATCAAATAATGGCTTTTTTACCGAAAATACTGGCTCATAATATTTGAATGCACCTTTTCATGGTCAATTTACTGAATTTTACACTTTCCTTATTTCTACCACCAATACAATAAGAAAATAAGAGCATATAGCCAATTTCGCTAAAGTAGAATGGTGGCCATTTTGGAAAATGGTCGCCGAAGCTGACCAAGGCACAATCTCGGGTGGCTCCATATCTAGAATTGTTCGGAATACATTATTCTACATGTGTACCAATTTTGGTGCTTTTATGCAAATTTGAACAATTGATCTGAAACATCAGACTACGCTGCAGGACTAAGATATTCGTTTGCTTTCAGGAGTGTTTGTAACATTGTATTTTGTGATATTAATGGTATAATATTAATTTGTGATTGGAATGATGCTGTTTGGAATGAAAATGCAGAGAGATTGAGTTTAAAGTACAATGAGGAAATTATGTGAGGGGTTCCACCCTTGACATTCACGGATTCGGAATTTGCAGTTTCGCCATTGTGACATCACAGAAATATTACCCACCTTATTTCTGTTGGGGTCAACTGCAGTAACTTTTTTGCCCAAGTCCTTCATGAACCACCTGTCCATGCCTGAGGGTCACCTGAAGGTGTCACAGGAGTGTGCAATTTATTGGTTCATAGTTTAGCATTCGCCATTTCCGCATTGTCTGTTTGCTTTTGGGATCCCTCCCCCTGCATTGCATGGGTACCTCGCTCGTATATATAAATATAATCAATATCCCAAGATAGGTGAAGAGCACCACAGTTCACCCAATTCATTTCCAGCCATCCTCCAATTTCTACCTATGTCACTCTATCCCTCTATTCCAGATTGCAGACAATCCCAAGTAATTTATATTTTGCAGATATTTGCAAACAGCTTCATGAAACTCCAAGACATAATAACAATTTATATGAGTGAAGAGTTCAATGATTCAGGTCAAGTCAGGAATGGAAGCATGTGCCAGAGTAGCGCGTTGCTGCGTCCACTTTCCCCCGGTACTCCAGGGGCCTCCGTCTGGCCATCCTTCAGGCAGATGCCTGGCCCATCCCCATATCCTTGAGATGCTGATCAACCTGCTGCAACCACGAGGCACGTGGTCGGCCCATTGGCATCCTCCATTCATGAGTCCCCCTCGATGAGAGAATTTGGTGATCAGGATGATCGTCAGGAAAACAAGCCACATGTCCATACAGCCGCATCTGATGCTCATGGATTATGCAGATAACAAATATCGTTTGAGTCTCTCTCAGCAACCGCTCATTGGACATAAAGTCCGCCCCATGATAGCGAAGCATTCTCTGAAGAGACCTGGTACCAAAGGAATTAAGTCTCCATCTCAGATTCCTGGACAGAGTTCATCTCACATATATAGAGCAAGACTGGAAACACCAAGGATCTGAAGACTCAGACTTTCATTCTCCTGCACAGGTACCGACAGTGCCACACCCCATGATCAAGTGAATCCATGACTCCCCAGGCATGGACCAGATGCCTATTGACCTCTGGCTCAGCCAATGGAGACAGGATTATCAATTCCAAGGTAAGCCAATCTCTCCGGGACCTCAACGTCCTCACCACAAACAGTTCACATCCAAGATGAATTGAAAGCTGGATTTTCGTTTTTACCCAGGAAACCCATAATTCCAGTGGCTCCGACTCCTCATTCAGCACCTCGAGGGCCCCTAAAAGGATACCCAGAGTCTCTGCAAAGATGACTACATCATCTGTGAAATCAAGGTCAGAGATCCTGACATTCCCAAACGATGCACCGCAGCTTGATCTCTCCGACATCCTCCCCAGAATCCAGTCGATACAACCGCTGAAAAGTGTGGGGGCCTGTACACACCCCTAATGAACTCTAGTAACAACTGGTAGTAAGTCAGAGATGGTATCACCACATCTCACAGCATGCTCAGTACCAGAGTATAGTTCAGATATAAGATTGATCAGTTTTAGTGGCACCCCATTAAGACCAAGAATCCTCCAGAGGGCATCCCGAATCACTGAATCGAATGCTTTGCAGAGATCAACATAGGCTGCAAGCAGCCCTTGCCAAAACTCTCGTCTGCATTCAGTGAGGACATGAAGAGCAATCATAGTCAATTGTTGACCTCTTCAGTGTAAAGCCTGACTGCTCTGGGCACTGGAGCTGAAGCAAATGGTGGCAAACCTTATCAAGAACGACTCGAGCAAAGACCTTGCCCGGCACTGAGAGTAGCATCACCACTTGGTTGTTCTTGCAGTCCCGGCAATCACCTTCCCTTTCCAGAGAGAGACAACAAGGCCCCTCTTCCAGTCAGTTGGGATGATGCTGTGTTCCAGGCAGAGCACAGAACTGCTTGCAATGACATGCGTACAGCATTTACACCAGCCTTGAGAACTTCAGCATGGATGCCACAGATCCCGGGAGCTTGACCCCATTTCAACCGGTTTACCGCTGCTTGTGTTTCGACAAATGAAGGTGGATCACAGTTGATTGTAAGGTCAGCAATAAGGATAGTATCACCTGTGACATCCAACTCGAAAGATGGTGGGTCAGCCTGGTACAGCCGCTCAAAGTAACCAGCCCAGTGGTTTCACTTCGGACTCCTCTGTCAAGAGCCAACCATGCTCTGCTCTAACTGCAGTACACCAAGGGATGGGTTTGGAAGAAAGTAATGTGTGAATTCCCCTGTAAGCAGGACGAGAATCACTTGACCCCTGGTGATGCTCTGCCCCTTCAAAGATTCCTTGCACATCAGCCTCCTTGTCCGGCCTCAGTGTACGTACAGTTTTCTGCCTCAACTCCCTGAATAGCTCCGCTTTGCTATTACGCCTGGCCCTGTAACTGGTCAATGGTATCCAGTGTCCCTTGAGATACAAATTTCTTCTTCACCCTGCAGTGAGTTCCAAGACATCCACCAGCAACATCAAGTATTATGGTGGTCTTGAAGGCACTCCACAATTTTCAGGATTTCCCAAAGCACACAGACCCCCAAAATCCCCACTCAGCCTGTTCACAAACTCCTCAGCTACCCTGTCATCTTTGACCTTTTCAACATCCAGCCTAGGCTGGGATGGTACCATTCTCCCAGATTTAAGCTACAACTTCAGAGTTGCTACAACTAGCATGTGGTCAGTATTGAGGAACTGAGCACTCTGGTAGACCCTGCAGTTCTGGATCATCCTTCAGTGACTATGAAGGAGCACATGGTCAATCTCCTTTGCCACACCACCAGCATTGGAATACCAACTCCTTTGATAAGCCTGTGGGCACTGAATCCATGAACCAGCCACCCTAAGTCCATGACTTCTTGCAAATTCAAGGGACTTCGTGCTATTCTGGTACACAGTTCCAGACTCATGGGAACCAACACATGTCTCATAACCATGCCTATCACTGCCAGACCCATGGGGACTAATACATGTCTCATAATCATCCCTATCATCTGGTGGACAACATTTCAGCACCACTCCGTCAAACACCACCACAATCATCTGACCCAGGAAGTTTACACCGTGCTTTTCCTCCTATCATCAAGAAATGGGGGTCCTGAAGGCTTTGCCCCAATCCCATCATCCAATGTGCTGCCCTGTGAAGGGCAGCAGCAAAGGAGGTTCTCCCATGGAGTGAGTTTTCAATTCACATTGCATTTGTGAGTTTTGCAGAATGAAGGGTTTTATGGTGGCCGGACTGCAAATCCTGACACCAACCTCCTAAAAAAATAAAGTAACCCAACTGCAGTAGGACATCCGCAGATACAGTTGGGCACTGGATATGGATGGCCATTGGCTCACATGGAGCTCCTTTACCCATTGATAGTTTTTGTTTTTAATCCTGCTGGGTGTCCAGATCCATACACCCTCCTCACCAGGAAATATGGTGGGAGAGACGGTTTAGTAACCGACAACCTGACCATGAAACAGGTTCGTGCAGGTTTACATGGTTCCTGTAGCAAGTCACAGATCTATTCTGGTCCGACCTGACAATGATAGTCCAATGATCGACTGTCATCAATATCAGTGTACGTTCTCTTTACAGAGCATTGGTGCTACCCTCGCAATCTCTTGGAGGGTTGTACTGGGTGGTCTCCCGTTGCCTTCTCAGTCAAAAGGGCAGGAATTTAGACTTTGTTCAGGCTGCCGGAAATAACAACCACTTGCAAAAGACACCATCGAATGTTTTTAGGATGCACCAACGACTGGTGTTGGCAGGCATTTCTTCTGGTTTGACATCCTTCTGATGGAAGGGGAACATTTTTGTATTGCTCTGCATGTTAAGCACCAGGGTGACAGTTTATAACTGAGTCATGATTGAAATCCTGGCGAGAAAGCACAGAAGTGAGTGTGCATACCTCTAAGCTATCCTGCAATTCCAGAATAATTGATAGTACAAAGTACATGGAGGAATGGGCATCAAGTTTGTGCTTAATTTGAACGTTTTACCAGTATATGTATCAAATGCTTTACTTGTGTCCCTTCCTTACATTACATGTTCTAGTTTGACCTGAAATGACCATCTATTGGGTCATGTAGAATAAGCAGAACTGGGTCAATGCCCATCTGCAATTTAAGATGGATGGGTTGGTTCACTCAAGAGAGCAAATGTTCTGCACAAAGATGCAGGTCTCAGCACTCTCAGGGTTCAGATGATTCTTGTATCCTGCTCAATAGCAAAAGTTGTAATGCTGACTTGCTATTTAGCCATGACTACTTTATCATTGGTCCATTAGCTGTGTAAGGATTAACCTCTTTCCTGTGAGGGTCTCACGTTAAATGAATGCTTCTTCTTCTTTCTCTTCTTCGTCTTCTTTAACAGCTGCAATTATTCCCACGTTATTGTGGGGTTAGCCAGGGAAAGCTTGGCCCAAGCTTGAATGAATGCTAATTTCCTGAAAATAAATGCTGCTCTCAGCCTAAGTGAAGACATAGTGAGATCTGAATGGTTCCAAAAGGAGAGCGAAGCGTCGTCGAGTTTAATTATAGCTGTTGATTTAGAGTGGGACTCAAGATTGGAATCAAGACGTGCAGAGCAAATGTGAAATTCGATAGTGGGCTTGTTTTCAAAATGAGCAAATGAAGAAGTAGATTATAAAGAAGTAAGTGCTCTTTGCTAACAGATAAAAACGACATGCAGAGCTTACTGGTTAAATATTTTCCAAGGACTCTTTAATGCAATGTCAAAAGTTATCCTGTGTGTTCTGGAGTAGGCCTCGGCCTAGATTTGGATTACATAAAAGTCTCAGAAATACGTCATACCCATAGACTACTCCAAACTAGGAAGTGGTGTAAACTGCTGTGGTTCATTCATACGGTCATGGCTACCTGGTGGTCAGCAGAGATGATGGTGTGAGAATAAAAGAGATAGGAAACTTGGGGAACTGAATTTTAGCTTAAATTTTTACACCAAGGAATGTTATTTCTTGAAATGAAAGATATTCATTGATCATTTGTAACTGACATTTCTGTCGACTCGAAGAACTATTCAGAAGCACTTCAACATTTTGTACAGTGCTTTTGTTCAGTGAAGAATGATTCATGAATGACTTCTTTTCCAGGTCTCTTCAGCAGAAGAGCAATCTTATGTTGGCACATGCCTACTGACATTCAGGTAAAGTGCTTTGCGATTTTTTTAATCAAGATATTTTGGAGAGCATTTGTTTGGTGGTGAATGTTATCATGCACTAGCTCTACACTTGGATATATAATCATGGCTCACTCTACTCTTTCTATCAAGGAGGCCTGTTGATTGGCTTGGATTTGGACAAACTGCTCATTCAAGTTTGCACCAGCTCTGTCACAAAGATTATCTTGATGAAAGTCTGATTCATTGCTTGCCACTGCTTACACACCATTGTTAAAGACCTCAGTTGCAAATTGGACCATTTTTCATTCATCGGTTGAGAATCCAAATGACAGAAACAAAAGTAATGACAATTAGAAAGCATCCCAGAATGCAAATCCCATCAGCTTCCACGTTACACTTGAACTAATCTTGACGAAAACAACACCTAAAAAATAAGAAGTACAATTTTTAATATCTATCCTGTGTGTTCTGGAGCAGACCACACAGGATTTATAATGTTCTCCATATTCTCATAATAGAGGTTGTTGAAAATTTGATGACAAAAGCTCAAATAGTTTAAAAAAAAAAGTTATGGCCTGGACAGACAGACAAGCAGTCATAAAGAGGTACTTACAAAATCAGTCGCTGTGACCTTGACCTTTGGACCTCAAAAACAATCGACTTGCAGCTTTTGATTGGTGAATCAATATGCAAATTCTATCAAATTTCAAGCCAAATTAAAATTGACCATTTTGTGATTCACCAATGTATAACCTTTGAGCTTTTGAACCTATTATTAATTAGCTTCTACATATTCTCATATTAAAGGTTTGTTGAAAATTTGATGACAAAAGCTCAAATGATAAAAAGTTAGGCTTGCACAAAACACCACACACCCACAAACAGAAACACACACACACACACACACACACCCATCAGAACACTCAGAAGAGAATGGTACCAAAATCATCCCCCTTGAAGGAAATCAATATCATGAGTTTTGCAGCAGCACAGCTCATTCAAAAAAAAGTAGCAAGAAAACAACGCCGAAAGAATCAAACCAATTGAGAAAACAATGGAGCTCTGGAATACCATCTTGATATGACAGCACTCGGAAGGAAAGATTGAAATACCAGGAGTGAAGAGACTTTCACACCGCCTGTTTTGTCTGGCTCTGGGTCCATCCATGCTGAGCAACCTCATTGATGAGAAAGAACAGGGATACACCCGAACATGCAACAAATAACGTTCAAGGAAACAAGAAAGGTGACACATATACTGTACCTGGACGATATGAAACTGTTTGCACTGAACAACAACTTAAATTAGTGAAGCGGTACTCCAACGACATTCAAATGGAAATTAGCCAAGATAAGTGTGCCAAGTACACATTCGTGCAAGATAGACCAATAAAAACAGACAACATAACAATCGACCGAAATACAACAATACAAGAGCGAGAGAACGAAGCATCATACAAATACCTTGGAATAAAACAAGGCCACCAAATATGTCACGAACAAAATGCGCAAAACAATGATCAAAGAATAGCTGCATAGAACAACACTGATCCTGAAAACATACCTCTCCTCGAGAAACAAAATCAAATCCATCAACCAACGAGCAGTACCAAATTCCAATACAGCTGCGGAATATTAAATTGGCCAGAGGCAGAATTCAATAAACGAGATATCAAAACAAGGAAACTCTTCACCATCCACAAAAATCAATCCATCCTGAGAATGTACTAGCCAAGACAAGAAGGAGGTAGCGGCCTGATGCAACTCAAGCAAGTGCACAGCATGACAACTGTAGGATTGGCTGCGTACGTGAAACGTTGAACAGACTACCAAATCCAATTTGTATGCAAACACGAAGACTGCATTCCAGAAATGGTATCCCTAACCAACCGAGCAAAAAAATTCCAAAGACAGGTGCGAAGAGATGATGTCACAAAAAACAGAAATTGCAGCGAATACAGCCCCGATTGCAAAAAAAAAAAATGCAAAAAGAAAAATATAAAGTGAAATATCAACATATACAGGGTATTTCAAAAAGAGTGATGCACTTTAAAATGTTTATTTACAAATAAATAGAAACCTCAGGAACGTGAACCAAACATTTCTTGAAAGCTTATGACATGGTATTTTCTATCACTGATTGCTATTGCAGTCAGTCACTGCTCGAGTTAGTGAGAGCCCAAGGTCCGAAATCCTTGTAATCGACGTTCTTGATGTGTGCCCCTCCTCATTTCAGACAGGCATTTATCCTGATTCCAAAGTTCTGTCCTCATGTGGCACTGTCTCATGTGGCACTGCATGGAAATAGTCCGACACCTCCTGCTTCAGATCATCCAGTGTGGCAGCGCAGTTGGTGTAGACAGAGCCTTTGGCAGCTCCTCAGAACCAGTAGTCCAGAGGGTTCCAGTCTGGGCTATGGGGTGCCCAGTCATGAGCGGTACCCAGGGCACCGAGGTGGTTTCTGAAGAGCAACCGCAGGAAAGTGATGGTGTCACCAGCTGTATGCGGGGATGCACCATCCTGCATAAACCAGATTATGCTGAACTGGTTTGGGGTGAATTTTTGGGCTAGATCATGATGGAACTTCTGGAGCATGGCCCGGTAGTGCTCACCATTGATCGTCACCGTCCTGCTGTTGTCATTCTCAAACTAGTAAGACCCTAGCGTTCCCCACCTGGCATTGAAGGTGCAGAAGCATGTGACTGACCTTTGGCCCTTTCAGGTACCTCTCAGTGATCTCCTCAGGAGGTTCTGCCCCCCAGAAAATGTTGTTGTGGTTGTTGATGGCACCATTCAAGTGTAAATGAGCTTCATCACTGAACCAGATCAGGTTTATCCAGTTTGGGTACCGCTCCATCCTGTCACTGAGCCAATTGCACATATCAAATCTCCTTCTCATGTCATCTTGACTCATTTTATGCCTAATAGAGATCACCGAGCCACGTTCGGAGACAAACACCGCCTGGATGCATCCAGAGAAAAGCAACGCTCAGACACGTCTGGAGACAAACACTGCCTGGGCACATCCGGAAACAAACTCCCGTCCAGACAAATGCTGCTGAGACACGTTTGGAATCAAACACCGCCTGGAGGCATCCGGGCCCAAGCTGTCCAGAGACAAACTCCTGTCCGCATAATCTCTGGGGAAAAACTCCCGTCCAGACAAAAAACACCGCCCAGATGTGTCCGGACTCAAACATCACCCGGACCCATCCGGAGCCAAGCTGGCCAGAAACAAACACCACTCAGACAGGTCCGGAGACAAACTCCCATCCGGACATAAACACGGTCTGGACACAAATTCCATCTGGATATATCCAGGGACAGACAGAAACAGACAGACAGGGAGAGAGGGGGGAGGGGAGAGTTAGAGAAGTGTGGGAGAAGGGTGTTGCACTGTATTGGGAGGGGGTATTGCAAGGATTGGACAAAGAGAGAGAAAGAGAGAGAGAGAGAGGGGTGGGGGGTATGTATCTAGCAGAGAATATGCTATGCTTTCTGAAACACACACACACACACACACACACACACACACGTGCTTGGCTGATATTGGCAATTTTTCGGGAATCGGCAGGTTGGAGTCAGTGTGATTACCAATTGCAGAACTCACTGTATACAACCCAGAAACCTTGAGTAGCTTTCACCGAAAAACAATGTTACATTTATATCGACATTTCAGCGATAAGTTCACAAACATTCCTCTTTATAAGCAGCTGCGTGTGATGGATGGAAAAAGAATTGGCTCGGTAATATAGAAAACATGTTAACACAGCAAACAGCTCGGAAATCGGGTGTTATTTCACAAGAACTCGCTCAAAATGAGTGACGGAGCATGAAGCACTCGCTCAGAATGAGTGACGGAGCACAAAGCACTCACACAGAATGAGTGACGGAGCATGAAGCACTCACTCAGAATGAATGACGGAGCATGAAGCACTCGCTCAGAATGAGTGATGAGCACAAAGCACTCACACAGAATGAGTGACGGAGCATGTAGCACTCGCTCAGAATGAATGATGAGCACAAAGCACTCACACAGAATGAGTGACGGAGCATGAAGCACTCGCTCAGAATGAATGACAGAGCATGAAGCACTCGCTCAGAATGAATGAGGGAGCATGAAGCACTCGCTCAGAATGAATGACGGAGCATGAAGCACTCGCTCAGAATGAATGACGGAGCATGAAGCACTCGCTCAGAATGAGTGATGAGCACAAAGCACTCACACAGAATGAGTGACGGAGCATGTAGCACTCGCTCAGAATGAATGACGGAGCATGAAGCACTCGCTCAGAATGAATGAGGGAGCACAAAGAACTCACACAGAATGAGTGACGGAGCATGAAGCAATTGCTCAGAATGAATGACGGAGCATGAAGCACTTGCTCAGGGTGACAGAGCATGAAGCACTCGCTCTAAATGACATGGCAAGGCAACGCAAAGCATCTGCAGTAAGTGAACAATTCGCTCAGAATGAGGTAGCATGGTACCTCTATCGACAGTCGACAAGTGGCCTAAGCACTCAAGCAAGGTCAGGTCAGGTATGGGAGCATGTGCCAGAACAGCGCGTCGCTGCGTCCACTTTCCGCCGGTACTCCAGGGGCCTCCGTCAGGCCACCCCCCAGGCAGATGCCAGGCCCATCCCCATCTCCTTGAGATGATGGTCAACCTGTTGCAACCATGAGGCACGTGGTCGGCCCACTGGCCTCCTCCACTCATGAGACTCCCTCGCTGAGAGAATCTGGTGAGCAGGATCAGCGTCAGGAAAACGAGCCACATGTCCATACAGCGCAACTGATGCTCACGGACTATGCAGGTAACAAATCTCATCCGAGTCTCTCTCAGCAACCGCTCGTTGGACACAAAATCAGCCCAGCGATAGCCAAGGATTCTCCGAAGAGACCTGGTACCAAAGGAATTAAGTCTCCGTCTCAGATCCTTGGTCAGAGTCCAAGTCTCGCACCCATAGAGCAAGACTGGAAGTAACAAGGACCTGAAGACTCGGACTTTCGTCCTCCCGCACAGGTACCGGCAGCGCCACACCCCATGATCCAGTGAATCCATGACTCCCCAGGCCCGACCCAAACGTCTATTGACCTCTGACTCGCAGCCAGCAGAGACATGAATATCACTGCCAAGGTAAGTGAATCTCTCCATGACCTCAACATCCTCACCACAAACAGACACAGACAGGACAGCAGCATCCAAGATGTCACCGAAAGCCTGGATCTTAGTTTTGACCCAAGACACCCGTAATCCCAATGGCTCCGACTCCTCATTCAGCACCTCGAGGGCCCCCAAGAGGATGTCTAAAGTCTCCGCAAAGACGACTGCATCATCTGCAAAATCAAGGTCCGAGATCTTGACATTCCAAAACGATGCACTGCAACTTGATCTCTCCGACATCCTCCCTAGAATCCAGTCCATACAAGTGCTGAAAAGTGTGGGGGCAAGTACACATCCCTGACGAACTCCAGTAACAACTGGAAATAAGTCAGAGATGGTACCACCACACTTGACAGCACTCTCAGTACCAGAGTAGAGTTCAGACATCAGATCGATCAGTTTTGGCGGCACCCCACGAAGACCAAGAATCCTCCAGAGGACATCCTGATTCACTGAATCGAACGCTTTACAGAGATCAACATAGGATGCAAGCAGCCCCTGCCGAAACTCTCGCCTGCGTTCGGTGAGGACACGAAGTGCAAGGATACGGTCAATCATTGACCTCTTTGGTGTAAAGCCTGACTGCTCTGGACGCTGGTGTTCAAGCAGATGGTGGCGAACCCTATCAATAATTATCCGAGCAAAGACCTTGCCCGGCACTGAGAGCAGCGTCACCCCTCGGTAGTTGTTGCAGTCTTGGCGATCACCCTTCCCTTTCCAGAGAGGGACAACAAGTCTCCGCTTCCAGTCAGTTGGGATGATGCCTGTGTTCCAGGCAGAGCACAAAACTGCATGCAACTTCACGAGTGCAGCATTTCCACCAGCCTTGAGAAGTTCGGCATGGATGCCACAGATCCCTGGAGCTTTGCCCCGTTTCAACTGGTTCACCGCAGCCCGTGTTTCCACAAGCGATGGTGGACCACAGTTGATTCGAGGGTCAGCAACAGGGATTGTAACACCTTTGATGTCCAACTCGACAGCTGGGGGATCAGCCTGTAACAACCGCTCAAAGTAACCGGCCCAGCGGGCCTTCACTTCAGACTCCTCTGTCAAGAGCCTACCACTCTCTGCTCGAACTGCAGTGCTCCGAGGGATGGGCTTGGATGAACGTAATGCGCGAATTCCCCTGTAAGCGGGACGAGAATCACCTGTCCACAGGTGATGCTCTACCCCCTCACAGATTCCTCGCACATAAGCCTCCTTGTCCACCCTCAGTGCACGTACAGTTTTACGCCTCAGCTCCCTGAACAGCTCAGCTCTGCCATTCAGCCTGGCCCTGCGACTCTGGTCAATGGTATCCAGTGTCCCTTGAGAGACAAAATTCTTCTTTGCCCTGCGGTGAGCTCCAAGGCATCCACCGGCAACATCAAGGACGGTGGTCTTGAAGGCGCTCCACAACTCTTCAGGATTCCCCAAAGCACCCAGACCCCCCAAGTGTCCACTCAGCCTGTTCGCAAACTCCTCAGCTACTCTCTCATCCCTGAGCTTGGCAACATCCAGCCTAGGCTGGGATGGTACCATTTTCCAGGATTTAAGGTGCAGCTTTAGAGTTGCTACAACAAACCTGTGTCAGTATTGAGGAACTGAGCACTCCGGTAGACCCTGCAGTTCTGGATCATCCTCCAACGACCGTCAATGAGGACATGGTCAATCTCCTTTGCCACACTGCCAGCGTTGGAATACCAAGTCCAGCGATGAGCTTGTGGGCACTGAAACCATGAACCAGCCACCCTAAGTCCATGACTTCTTGCAAAGTCAAGGAACTTAGTGCTATTCTGGTTCATAGTTCCTGACCCATGGGGACCAACACACACCTCATAACCATCCCTATCAGTTCCAGTCGATGCATTGAAATCCCCCAAGACTAGAAGTGTATCTCGTCTGGGGCACTGATCAACCACAGACTCGAGTGTGGCGTAGAATGCATCCTTCACGGTGAGATCACTCGCCTCAGTCGGAGCATAAACAGAGACCAGGGAAATGACACCTAAGGAGTGGCGAATCCTTAATCTCATAATATGCTCATTGACCGGTGGTACCTCAATTATCATTGGGGTCAGCTTATTGGACACAGCTACAGCAACTCCTTGGGTATGGTAACCATCAGAGCGACCAGACCAATAGTAGGTGTAACCACCCACCATTATCTCGCCGCAATCCGGTCTCCGAACCTCAGAGAGAGCTGCAATCCCGATGTCCAAACGCTTGAGCTCAGATGATAACAGAGACAGGTGATCATCCTCTCTTAGGGATAGGACATTCCAGGCACCCACCCGAAGGGACCGCCTCAGGTTAACCCAAAGAGACCGTCGTCTGGTGGACGACACCTCAGCACCACTCCGACACACTCTCCCGCAATCCGACCCAGGGATTCAAGCAAGGACTTTCATTAAATGGTTGATAAGGATCAGCTGGCCAGGCTGTTATTGAATACCATATTGGATCCCTTTAACTTTAAAGCCGGTCTTCACTGCACATACAGCAGTTGGTGAAATAAAATTAATTTGTTCAAACAATGCCTTTATTCACAAAGTAGTTGCTGCTTAATTCAGATCAACCCTGGAGTTATTGCATGAAGCAAAGGTAACTCGCTCGAAAATTAACATTGCAGAAAATCCACGATGTTGCCTGCTCATCGTTAAGAAATCATTGTGGCCTGTTCCAAGTCAGGCGTGGTTGAGCAGGCCAAAAAACATGGCGGCTTCAAACCCCAGCGAGGTTACATCGGATACACCTTTAGACCCCAAATACAGCAGTGACCGAGGATTCACCTGATAAAGGATATAATTAAATAAGGCCGTTAATTATCTTCACAAGGGATGTTTCAATTAACCCAAACACCCAATTTTCACTCATGCACTTCCTTGGAGGTTTCTTAGTGTACATGCAAAGTTTCAGGCTGCTCGGTTTTGTGGTTTTGGAGTTATGGAGGAGACACTCTGACACACATTGACATTTATTAGTATAGATTACACCCCTGCAAGGAAGATGTGGTCCAGCAGTCGGAATTTTCTGGTTATCCAGTGCACCAAGATGAGGACTTTATGCGATCGAGCATTTTGGAGTTATGCTCTGAGATTATGGAACTCTCTGCCTTTAAAAATCCGCACTGCCTCATAAGTCGCCATTTTCAATCTATTTTGAAGGCTTGTCTTTTTGTTGCTGCTTTTTCTTAATTTCTACCCGTGTTGGTGTCATTTTCAATCCCTCACTCATTTTTAATTCTTTCTCTTCTTTGTAAAGTGCTTTCAGATTTTATTTAAAATGAAACGCGCTAGAAAGAAAATATATTGGATGAAATTAAGGACAATCCCACTTTGAGCAACCCATCAGTAGTCAAGATGTGCTTCATTCAAAGAAGTAGGGCATCTCTGTCATGCCAGAGCAGTTCAAAATCATCATCCTGAAGGAAAACAGTCATGAGGGAGGCCATGATAGCCTGACTTGAGAGGAAGAAGAAGGACAAACATGACCTGCATGCTCAATTGCAAGAAGCACAACATGGAACAAAATAACATTGTATCACAAATGTCAAGGACACTGAATGCCAACATTTTAAAACACATCTGAAGCAAGAAGCTTAACAACTAAACAACAAATAGTTATAAAATTGGAGAAAGAATTAAAAGTCATATCAGGCAAACCTGTCTCAACCAACAACCGCTCTAGGGGGGAGGGGTGGGAGTTTGTTGAAGTGTGACCATTCTAAACTTGATATTCAGCCCAAAGCATTGGCGGTACCAACCTCCATCTGGATTAAAACTCTGACATGGCTCAGATTGCCAGTGGTGCAGCTGTCTGTACCGCCTCTTGCTGCTTCGATGTATACACAGAGACAGGCACACGGCCGGAAGGACTGTTGACTCAACATGTTTGCAGCCATTCTCTACTCAGGAGCACTCCAACAAGCAAATGGAGCTTCAAGAGTTGAGACCACATTTCGAAAACCCCTCGATTGTGTCACCATTGGAGTATGGCTTTGCATTCATAGTCTGATCGATTATCAGAAAGCGATCTTGTCATTTTATCTGCTGCTTGTCCACATGAGAAACTCGAAGAGTCAATGTCAAGTTTCCATCTGGGAAAGAGACACCAATTAAAACGGTTTTTTTCTATCTACACAGATCCTGCTTGGAAAGCAAAATAGTTGAACCCCATGCACTGGGGCTTGTGGAAATTGTACCCTCCTTCACATTTATATCAACAACAAAGTGGCTGTGGCCTCTACTTTTTCTTTTTCTGACTGCAGCATGTCCCAGAGTGGGAGTACAAGTCGGCGACTCACAGAGCATCAAGATTGGCCCAAGTCTTTCACGATCTCGATGTCCAGGCATGACATTTGATTATAACCTTATTGGAAAGAAATTTGTAATTCCCACATGGTGTCAGAGATATTTCTGGTCTCCTTTTCGTTGCAAGGCACCGTTGGATCTTCAATGGCCATCATCTACAATATGAGCAGAAGAGTCCCAAACCAAACGTCCATCAGAGAGAGAGAGAGAGAACACTCACTGCGACAAATGTCCTGCCTGCAAAGAACCAATTTGATAGTTTATAGTGAAGCCGAGAATCAAACCCAGACTCGACGGTGTGATTGCCCCAAGCCACACCTCAAACATAAGTGGACTACCTCTGCACCATCCCATCAAACTAAAAAAAATGTCGTGGCTGGATACAAGATATTCCCTTTTGCATTGATGCACGGCATAAAAGAGCCTCTTTCAGCCAATATTTCAAGTGCCTCAAGGCATGGTTGGCAACATGACCTAAAACCTACTGATCGCTCTTTTCGAGACTGCAATGTACTGAATGGGAGATGCTTAGCAGGCAGACACGAGCGGGGGAACAGTCGAGCCGGGCTGTGTTGCACAAGCGCGAGCGCGGGCGTACTCTGCCCGCGGCTCCCCTTTATTACGTATGCACACGCACAAGCCGCGTTCGACTACTGCATTCCTACGACGCCTCAGGCGGCGCGCACACCTTATATTCCTTGCAGATACGATGACCACTCCGACCACTCCCACACCACCATGCCCTTCCCCGTAGGCCCGCAGACTCCACCACACTCCTCCCCCCTAAGACTATGATTACTAAAATGAACACCATTATAAGAAGCATAAACAACACGAAGGACTTCGGTATAATAACCATGAAAATAAAATGAAAACAGCGAAGTATAACAGCACACCACATCATATAATGCGTGAAAGTGGGTTAATGGAGCTGCCCCGACCAGATTCCGAAGACACAGCACCTCCCAAACTCTGGCCGCATTACTGATATGAAGCAGCAAGGCGAAAAGCACAGCAGCCCTACACAGCGGAAACGCCCCCAGGCGGCTCATGCTGACATGGCCCTCGCCGAGGTCGTGGCGATCTTTCGAGCCAACCTCCCCCGGCACCATCAAACGCCTCCGGCCCACTCCCCCCAGGCAGACCCGACATAGATAAACATTCCGAGGCCGGAAGCCCGCTGTCTGGAAGCCGTGGCGCCAGCGCCAGCCTTGATCGACCTTGGCCGGGGGCGCTGAACAGCGCCGCTGGCTGTACGCATTTAATGCTCCAAAACAACCCACGCACCACAATCAGTTGAGACGCCAACGCCCGTCTAAACGGCCTTGAGCGAACCCAGAGAGCTGCGCTCGCAACCAGAGGTGGGGGTAACGCCGACCAGTGCACCAGTCTTGGTTCCGAGTCGATCTCCGAGACCCACACGGCAGCTAGATGGCAGCAATTCCATCTAAACCACACTTCAATCATAGGCTCGTTATAAATCACTACGAACATCATTCGAAGTATTGCAAACTCATTTTTCCGTACAGCACGGTCTTTTGATAAAATCCCAGCACATGACAAAGCAACAACTCGCGGCCCGGGACAATGGAAGGCCAACCCAACCTCTTTATTCGCCACCACCGCTTCCAAAGCCCCCACATCACATTGATCATAATACAAATCCCATTGATTGATCTCCGCCAAATCCACTTTCACACAGGAACTGCTGGCATTAATTTCAACAACGTTAAACTGCATCACTAGAGCAAGGAAAAACACATATGCCATGAACAACAACCCACATCCCACATCACGAGTCCGTTTCTTGGTTGTCGACTCGATGTTGTGACTCGCGACTCCCTTCAACGCCACGGGCTAACCGCAACCTGTCGCAGCCGCCCGAACAACACCGGCGCGCATTGCCTCACGAGTGCTACCGAAACGCGGGAACTCATCGCGAGAGCTGATATGGCTCTCGCCGCCCCCGAACCGCACATCACCGCCGCAGGCAGCAACGAACGGCCGCTCCCGTTGCATCGATGCGGCCCCCGCCACCAGAGCCTCGCCCTCGGTACTCGACGAAGGCCTCGAAGAGAGCACTGGCACAACTGAAGGCACGAACCGGAGATCCAGCCCGAGGTGCGCCAGCCAGTCCTGACCCAAAAGGGCGGGCCCCTCCCCTCGTACAACGAACACCGAGAGCCGGGCACGTCGATCTCGGTAGCGCACCGAGACGTCGGCCCTCGCAAGCGGTGCAATCGCTTCACCGGTGTATGTGAATAACGACAAGGCCGTCTTGACCAGGCGAATACCGCGAAGACCACGAGCCGCCTGCTCACCCATGACCGACACCGCAGCCCCGGTATCCACGCAAAACACGGTTGGTTCGCCATTCACTTCGACCTCCACCGTGAAAGGCATCGCCATCTCCGAACTAACGGAAAACAGACTCAACCGTGGTTGCATCTCCTGCTCCGGCTCGCCGGCACCGTCATGCCCCGGTTGCAGGCCCATCTCCAGGTCACTGGGGTCCTCCCGCACCTCATCATCCAAGACCCCAACGGAGGCCCCCGCCATCCGACACACACGCTTCAAATGTCCCACCTTGTGACAATGCAAACACACGGTGTTCTTATACGGGCACATTTGTCGCAGGTGCGGACCCCCGCACCCCCAGCACCCCCGGAAAGCCCCTTCGCTCCCGGTGCGACCGTGCTGCGGTGCCCCTCGTCCCGCACCGCCAGGCGCGCATGCGACCTGCGGCACTTGAGCCATCGCGCGGACTCCGGGCTGCACGACCTGCGGAACTTGTGCGGTCACCGCGTGGACCTCGGGATTAGCCGACAAGCCCCAGCTGGAGCTACTCATTACGTCCTGGCCAGCAATGGCGCGGACATCCGTGAGTGTCTGCTCGACAGACGAAGCAGTCGCGACCGCCGAGTCGAATGTGATGTCGGTCAACCGCAGGATGGCTGCTACCATCTTTGCGTCTCGCAGACCAGAAATAAAACGATCTCTGAGCCGTGCCGGATGCTCCTCTGTTGTGAATTTGCACGGCACAGCCGAATGCTTCACCCATGCTACGAAGTCTGCAACGCGCTCCTCGCCACCCTTAGCGAGGTGATCGAACTGGAACCGCGCGAGATGTAACGACTTCTCTGGCGCCAAGTGGGTCTTCATTTTCGCCACGATGTCCTGAAACGATAGCCCGTCATCACTGGGTCTATTTGGAGCCACCAAATCACTCAGCAGCCGGTAGTGCTCCGTTGATAGCGAGGCGAGCAAGATCGCCTTGCGCTTCTCTTCATCCTCTACATCATTCGCGCGAAAGTAGCAACCTAACTGTTCAGAAAACAACTCGAACTCATCTCCTCCGAACACGGATACGCGTCCGTGCGCCGTGCCCCGACCTTCTGCCATGCTCGTGCTGGCGAGACCCTTGGCTCCGTAGCTTGGAACCGCACGGGTTACTTGCCGTCCTGCACACGCCGATCCGAAGATCCTCGTCAGCCAACTGTAATGTACTGAATGGGAGATGCTTAGCAGGCAGACACGAGCGGGGGAACAGTCGAGCCAGGCTGTGTTGCACAAGCGCGAGCGCGGGCATACTCTGCCCGTGGCTCCCCTTTATTACGTATGCACACGCACAAGCCGCGTTCGACTACTGCATTCCTACGACGCCTCAGGCGGCGCGCACACCTTATATTACTTGCAGATACGATGACCACTCCGACCACTCCCACACCACCATGCCCTTCCCCGTAGGCCCGCAGACTCCACCACAGAGACCATCTGTGGATACACGTGCTCTGCAAAATAACTACACGAGACTGTTGGTACAATGCCGAACTTGATACCGGTGTCGGGAGTTGCAGCAGCTCAACTGACAAAGTATTCTCCTTGTACAGAATGGGCCAAAAGTCACTGAAGGTCTTCTTTTTTGTAACTTTTTAACGTTTAATTATTTATTTATTTATTTTTTATACAGATAAAGGTGACCAGGGAGATTCATTATGAATAAATTTACCAATGACCAGTGCGTGAAGATTGTTGAATTTTATTACTCCAGTGGGGACATCAATAATTCAATCTCAAAGAAAATTTTGCAATCATTTTAATGTTTGAGAACAACCATCAGAAAATACGATTCGGAACTTGATTGCTCGTTTTGAGTCAAAGGGATCTGTTTATGACTCAGCCCACAGTGGAAGGCCTTTTTCTTGTTTCACGATAATGATGATAATGCAGTGTCTGTGACTGGTGAGCGATACAGGTCAATGCTGGAAAATTTATTGTTTCTGGAAATAATTTTTTTTTTACCAGAAATGTGGTTCCAGCAAGATGGAGCTACGGGCCATACTGCGAGGCCAATAATGGACTTGTTAAGCACAGTTTTTGGTAACTGCATAATTTCAAGATTTGGAAACATTAAATGGCCTCCATGTTCACCAGATTTAACAAGCACAGATTGTTTTTTTCTGTGAGGGTACCTTAAAGATCGTGGATATGTCAACAAGCCACAGACACAAGAGGAATTAAAAAACAACATTTCTGAGGAAACTGCAGTGATTGATTAAAGAGTTTTGTCCTCTGTAATGGATTACATTTGGGAAAGACCAAGACTTTGCCAAGAAGCCAATGGGGTCATTTTGCATGACACTATTTTTCACAATTAATCAAAAAAAAATTCCATATGTTAAACTGTTAATATTAATTAATATTTAAAAATAAAAAGAATATTTTAAAGAAAAAACCTTCAGTAATTTTTTGCCCACCCTGTATGTATATCAAAATGATATGGCAATTAAAACTCTTTGGATGCAGTTCGTGCAAGAAACAAGAAAGACATTTAAATAAAATCCTAAAAATAAAGTAATCCAAAACAGAATCCAGCATAAATTAATGTAAAAAATAAAAAGTAGAACGGCACTCTTCGATGTTGCGACGTCACCAGATATACCTTCGCCCACATTATGACATCATTATACATACCTGTGCCAAGTTTGATTTAAATCCCTGAACCCAGACTCAAAATATTAAATAGTTCTGGTTGCCAGACCATACATCCAATCAGGTTGAAATTTAAAACATATATTCCCCATGAATACTCGATCAAAACTATGAGGTTTCGCATCAATTGATGAAGTGGTTAAAGAGAAAGAATCTTTTAAGATTTTTGTTCAATCCAATATGGCTGCCAGACCATGGGATTTACTAATTATTCATGAACACCCCGGTATTCCCAAGGCTTGGGGAACACGTTGGTGACGTTTCCATTTAATCTTTTAGGCTGTTCTGGAGAAGAAGATTTTTAAAGGTTTATTCTTCAAAAAATCAGAGCTGCCAAACTATGTGACCTATGACATCATAGGTGAAGAACTTTTTGTTCCTCGTGGATAGGCGATCATACCTGTAAAGTTTCACCTTGCTCTGCTCATCCATTTCATGGAAGGTTTTCGAAGGATTTATGTTAAAAAAAATTGCTGCCAAACCATGTGACCGATGATGTTATCAATTTTTTCCCCCATACAATTTATCCCGATATGACCCTCAAAAATTTTCATACTCATCGGATAAATAATTTGATGTATTAAATTATGACGTCATAACGAAGCCACCTTTGACAACAAAAAAACCACACTTATTTCCCATGTGGAGTACTTGACATGCCAAGTTTTAATTTTTTTCCCATGGAGCGGTTTCGGAGATACAGAGATCCAACGTTTTTCCTTTTTCCCAGCATGGCTGCCACACCATATGATCTATGACATCATAATTATCATTAAAATATTATGCATGAGTAGTCACACCTTTGGTGAAAATTTCGTGTAAATCGGATAAGCGGTTGCAGAGAAAACAGAGAAAATTAGCATTGATGGACGTGCGTATGTATGGACGGACAGACAACCAGAAAACATCATGCCACTGGCGACTTCATCAGTGGAGCCATAGAAAATACCATTAACGGGACACCACTTAATTCACTGATAACACTGGAATTAATGAATGAATGTAACCAATTATCAATGTAATCAGTTATCTAAAAATGATTGCTTTTTAAGAGTAACTATCAATATGATATTATGGAGACATTTCCCCTATATGGACGATTCAACATCTTTTGAGACATGTTCCTATGAGGCCAAGGATTTGACCCAAGAAGTCAGTTTGACAAACTGTTTTGTTGTATCTGTTGAGAAATGTTTTGAAATTATTCTGCTCCAATGCTACGGTGTGGCAGTGGCACATAATTTGAAAGGCAAGGATCGTTCCCAACAGTATTCACAGATGCACTTCATCTATAAATTGTCTGTCACTTCAGATTTTCAGCTGGCTAAGGGGACAGTCTTCAAAGATCTACACTATCTTATATGGGAACATGCCGTTTATGTCTTCAGCCTGTCAGTACATACACAAAAATGGATTCACTCAGGGTCACTTAAGTTTCTTTAACAATAACAATGTTTGTTTGTTCAGTGCAAATAAATAAATAACACTTCCTCATTATGACTCACACACCTGAACTATTCCCAAACCTTTATCCATTCATCTCCTTGCGCGTCCCCTACTGTCTTTACTGAGAGGCTTCGAGGATTTTGTTTTGCATATATTAGCTCATGTGGCCTTTTTGAACATGTTTTAGACTTATGCACAGGTAAGCAATGATGAATATGTCGAATGTCTCTTGTTAAAACATTCTGACTTATCGCATGCTAAGCAGTGTTGCTGTGAGTTATGATCCGGTGATAAAGATATCTCCAAGAAGCAAAAATCAGTGGACTGAAACAATGCACCAACTAATGTTTTATAGTTCGACTTATATATTTGTTGTGTATATTTTTTAAAGCCATTGCAAGTAAACAATCTTGAAAGACTTAAGCAGCTTGGTGGAAGCGCTGTGACAGTTTACTAACATCTTACTTAAGGTTATTAAAACAAACAGGATAACATTGTATGATCTTCATACCTGTCATGCAATCATAGCACACTGCATCGTATGGGCGACCTTAAGGCAACTTTGTCTGTGGACCCACCATTCGGCAGAGTTCTGTGATTAAAAGGTGGAAAACTCAATGATGCACCGTACCCAGCTGCTGATCCATGTGGTCACTGAATCAAGCAGTCAGTGCACTGAAGGAATTCTTCAAATCACAACATATTTCTTGATAAAATGTGGGTACATCTTATTACATACAAGCAATAGGTGCTATACAAATACTCTAAAGTTGCTTTCAGTAAGGAGACTCGCCATGAAGTCTGTAAGGAACTCTCAAAGACCATTTCATCATATCCTCCTAGATCCCTTCCTCCGTCCCCCTTACACCAGCATTGACATTGACACTGACTTTTTCTCCACCAAAGTGAGGAAAGCAGCAGGAATTGATCACATCTATCCTGGATTTTTGAAGAAGTTGGGACCTCAAGAACATGATTGGTTGGCTTCTCATTTCACTAACATCCATGCAACTGAAGTTATGCCATCAACTTGGAGAGAGGCTAAAGTCATTGCCATCCTTAAGCCAGGGAAAACTTCTGCTGATCCATCTTGCTATTGGCCCATATCTCTGCTGTGTACGTTGTTTGAGTGTGTCCTTCTGGTCAGGCTCTCTCTACTGGTAGCGCTCAACCTTCCCATGGAACAAGCTGGCTTCAGACATGGTCAGAGCTAGGTTGATCAAGACTTGCACTTCCCACCCACATTGAGACCGACTACCCATATGCACTCAAGACAGGTGTTAAACAAATTGACTTTTCATCAGCGTATGATACCATATGGCAACATGGTGTTCTGCTGAAAGCTGCCAGACTTTTCCAGTGTCAAGCCACAACGTGTGTCCTTTCTTCTATGCTTAGCAATCTGAGATTATAGGGTTTCACTCAGAGAGCAAACAAGCTCCATAAGGAGTCTGAATGATGTTCTTCCCAAAGAGTCTATCTTAGCTCCAATCCTCTTCAACATATACTGTATGTGAGCAACATGCCTTGTACCACCGGCAGAAAGTTTGTCTACACAGATGATTTTGCTCTTGATACCCAAGCAATGAACCTTGAGGATCTCAGCAGTACCCTGTTCCAGGACTTAAAGACAATGGAGCAATGCTTCATCTACAAGCGCTTCTGCCCAAACCCAATTAAGACTACAGTTACTGCTTTCCATCTCAGCAACCGACTGGCTCACAGCCAACTCCAGGTTTCCTTTTGTGGCCAACAAACCATTCCCCAAGTGCCTTGGAGTAACCCTTGATCCACAAACACATAAAATGGGTCACAGGAAAAATCAAGACCAGGATAAAAATCATCAATAAAAAAGAAAAAAAATGTACATATAAATATGAATTCATACCTTTAATTGAACAAACCATAAATCAACGTTTCAATCAGCAACATGAAACAACCGTGCATCCGCTGACCTTTCTCAAGAGTAAAGAAATAATTCTAAATCATCCATATATTTAATTGAATTGTTGTGCTATAAAATCAATCACCTCAATAATGTCTTTTTCCCCCACCCCCAAACACCCCTTGTACACACACACACACACACACACACACACACACACACACACACACACACACACACACACACACACACACACACACACCTCTACCCCGCAGTATGTGCTGCTGACGATTTGTTTGATTTAACATGCCAAAATTTGAAAGTAACATGTCCAGTTCCAGAATGGTGTTGATTGGTGGGTCTGGCTGTGTCCACTTGCATTTTTGCATTGGCATAAGGCAGAGCATAGATGGGGGGAAGGTATAAAACAATTTCTAATGTTGAGAGTTCCCAAGAGCACAGTGAGCTCAATCATTAGAAAATGGAAAGAATGTAGAACTACCCAGACTCTTTCTAGAACTGGCCGTCTGACTAAACTGAGCAACCGGGCAAGAAGGACCTTGATCAGGGAGGTGACCAAGAACCTAATGACCACTCTTACAGAGCTACAGAGTTCCTCAACTGAGATGGGAGAACCTGCCAGAAGGACAACAGTCTCTGCAGCACTTCACAAATCTAGGCTTTATGTGAGAGTGGCCAGACAGAAGCCACTCCTGAGAAAAAGGCACATGACAGCACACCTGGAGTTTGCAAAAAGGCACGGGAAGGACTCTAAGGGCATGAGGCAAAATATTCTGTGGTCTGATGAGATGAAAATTGAACTCTTTGGCCTGAATGCAAAGTTTTGCGTCTGGCGGAAACTGAGCAGAGATCACCCATCAAACACCATCCCGACTGCGAAGCGTGGTGGTGGCAGCGTCATGCTATAGGGATGCTTTTCAGTGGCAGGGACTACGATAATTTTAAGGATAGAGGGAACAATGAATGGAACTAAATATTGAACCTAACTGGAACTGGAACGAATGGAACCTAACTTGAATCCCATTGGGAATCTGTGAAAAGACTTGAAGACGGCTGTTTACCGACACTCCCCATCCAACTTGACAGAGCTTGAGGAAATCTGTCAGGAAGAATGGGAGAAAATCCCCAAATCCAGATGTGCAAAGCTGAAACAGACATACCCAAGAATACTCGAAGTTGTACAAAGTATTGACTCAGGAGGTTGAATGCTTATGTAAATTAGATTTTTCTCTGTTTCATTTTCAATAAATTTGGAAAAAATTTCAAAAACACGTTTTAACTTTTTCATTTTGGGGGATTTTGTGTAGATTGGCGACAAAAGAAATTAAATTTTATCCATTTTAAATTCAGGCTGTGACACAACAAAATGTGAAAAAGTCAATGGGTGTGAATACTTTCTGAAGGCAATGTATATATTTATGGGGGACAGGGATGGGGGGGGAGCGAGCCTATGTCCTTATGGCTTACGCTGTCTCAGAGCCAATTGTGTGTGTGTGTGGGGGGAGGGGGGAGGGGGGAGAGGGTTGGAGAACAGCAGCCCTGGCTCCCAAGCCTGCAAGCTAGCCCTAAGGTTTTGGAAGCTTGAGCTTGAGGATGAGCGCAAGGAGTAGAGTACTACAAAATGTAGAACAATTGACTCTCCAAAAATTGTTTATATATATTGAATTTAACTTGAATAAAATAAAAGTATTAGCATTGTTTCTTATTGAGTGACGAGGGAGTTGAAAGTATGATTGACGGAGATAAATACAATTTCAAGAAGAATGTCTCCCTCTTGTGCAGTAGCTATCCATTATCGTTTGGTTTCTCTCATTAACAAAATCATCAAAGATAACGAGGTTCATTTTTGATTTATCCAAATCTTGGGGAGAAGGTATATCATCCGTATTATAACTAAGAATACAAGTTATCGGCTTTGATTTCTTTTTATATCTCTGTGTCTCACAAAATAGTTGTATTATATCTTCAATGTTGTAATCATTTAGTTTGTTTTGAAGTTTAAATAAACCGATTATATCTTCTTTTTGAAGACCAGCATTAAAACCTTGTGAGAGTAGTTGATACTCAGGTTGAAAACTTGACTTTGTGAAAATTATTAAATTATCATAATCTAAAAAGTTGGGAGTAAGGAGCATCTTTAAAAGTAAGCAGGTTTTTCCACATCCACTTGAACCAACTATGAGACATCTTAATGAATTTGAAAGATTTTTATGGTTGCTAAATTTTATCTTATTTTCCCAAATGGGTAAAAAATCATT
Organism: Eptatretus burgeri; assembly: GCF_056783735.1. Classification (NCBI taxonomy): domain Eukaryota; kingdom Metazoa; phylum Chordata; class Myxini; order Myxiniformes; family Myxinidae; genus Eptatretus; species Eptatretus burgeri. Next base: position 51,383,163 of record NC_140975.1, on the reverse strand, counting down.
CATTTATATATTTGGAAAACAGGTTATTTAATTTTTATTGGATTTTTGGGAAACTCCATGTTTTATCCAAAGTTCAGGTTTAATTTCAAGATAATCCATTATTTTGTTTATACAATATTTTGTGTTGATATTTCCCTGAAAATGACAATCGTTAATAATATAAATGATCAATCCACGAAACATGGTTGTCATTTGTTCAGTCTCTTCTCTTGTAAGAAAAGGTGTATTATCACCCTCATACTTTACATTCATTTCTCGAATCAATCTTGTAAAGTAATTCAATTTTGATGTAAATCTCAAAGAATTATATTCCCTTTTATATTTTTTATTATCATTAATTAGAAGATAATCACAGAACATACATTGTTTATAGGCTTTTCACTTTGTGTTTAATCCCCGTCTTTCACACGCAGGACAATTCTCAAATTTGTCATGTGGAGAATCAGGAAATTTCAGAGGCTCAAAATCTCGTAAACTATTCATATTTATAAAGTAAAACTTTACTTCAAATAAAATTAATCTTTGGTATCATCTTCGGTACTTTCATTGGTGCTTTCACAATCATCTATAAAGCTACTTTCATAACTATCATTTGAACACAAACTCTCGGAATCATAACTGTCTTCTGTTCCAACAGAGATTCAATCATCACTCTCATAATCTTCAAAATCTTCAGTGGAATAATGACTCATATTTAATTAGTCGAAAAAACATTACCATCGAAATCTATTTACATTTTTTCATGAACAGATTCAACTACAACATTTTTTATATTAAAGGTAATTTTTAAATGATCCTTAACTACTATTGAACGAAATGTCATTTCACCTGATATATTAACATCCTTTATTTCATCAGGATTTACATCTTTGGGGTTGTTGAAAAAAATACAAATTTCTCCTTGCATATTACAGATGGTCTATCATTTCTTTCGAAAGCTTCATCCATGAGATTTTTCTTTTTTGATACTTTTTCTTGTTTCATTGCTTTTTCTAGTTTTGAATATATTGCCAGAAGGAGAGGAGAAACTTTTGTTAGTAACTTCAATTGATGTTCTTCCAGATATTATATACTAAAAGCCCTTCCACTGAAGGAAATTGAAGAACTCATATTATTCACCATAATTGTTTTTATCCAATCGTTGTCATATTTATCTTTATTCAATTTTACATCCTCGACATATTTCTCAGTAGCTTTTACAAATAAAGACATTAATTGAAACTTATCTTTTGTGTCTTGATACATTGCATTTATGAAGTGAAAAAAGTTGGAAGATAAAATGGTTTTAAGCACAGATTCAGCTATATATTAAACTGAATTTTCATCGAGAAAATTTTATTTTAAGCAAAGTTTTGTGATATAAATATGGTGAATACAACGTACTGCAATGTTTAAAATCATGAATATAAATGTTATAAAAAAACATTTCAAACCAACAAACACACATTCAATCTTTTCAGACAAATATCTCCACTTGACAAAGAAACAAAACGTTGTGATAGATGTGATGATGATATTCTTAATTTTTCTTTATAATAAACACCTTCAATCACACAAACACAAGAACAATGAAGAAAGGGAAGGTGCCACCAAATTCTCCATTGAAAACACTGATGGGGCATTTAAAGAACATATAAAAATAAGATTGTTTCGCTTTCAAGACCCTGGACCATCTTCAAACATGGAAGCTGTTGATATGGTTAAACAAAGTATTGAAAGTATAATTAAAAACACATTAAGTGAAATGAAAACTTTTACGTTTTATATGGGAGTAAAATTGAATATGGTAAGAGAAGGTGATGAAACTACTCCCTATATGAGGACAAACCCTCACTTTATCTCATCATTTCAAGATTTTCTAAGATGTCATGTTGACGAGGAACTCGAGAAACAAGAACAAGATGTTGATCGCACCGCAGTAGGGAGTGAATTTGCGATTACAAAAATAATCTTTTTCGATATACACATCTTAAAATCAGATCTTCTTCAAGCTTCTTCATATATTGATTTACAAAAGAGACAAAACTTAAGAAAGCGGTTGTTAATATTCAAAACAAAGATAATAAATGTTTTCTATGGTCTGTTCTTGCTCACTTACATCCTCCACAATGGAAACCTGAAAGGGTTGAACATTATAAGAAATACGAGAATACATTAAATGTTAAAGATTTAAAGTTTCCAATGTCATTGAGAGATATTCCTAAATTTGAGAAAATGAATAATCTATCTGTTAATGTATATGGATTAACGGACATAAACAAAGTTTAGATATTAAAAATTTCGAACAACTATAAAAATGATGAAACACACATTGACCTTCTCTACTTTACTTCAAAGGAAAAATCACATTATGCTTTCATCAAAAATTTATCAAGATTAACCAAATCACAACTATACAAGAGAAAATGTAAAACGTATCCTTGTAAGAGATGTCTCAACTCCTTTCGCACAAAAGAATGATTAAATCAACATTCAAAATATTGTAGTAATCAGAAATCAACCGCAATGAATTTACCAAAAGCAGGTTAAAACATATCATTCAAAGATTTTAACAAATCTATAAAACATCTGTTTGTGATATGTGCTGATTTTGAAAGTATCCTTGAAAAGATAGATACTGTTTCACCAAATCCAAATAAATCATACACAAATAAATATCAAAAACATACTCCTTGTGGTTTCTGTTATTATATCAAATCATCTGTTGGTGATGAATACAAATTAGAACTTTATAGAGGAGAAGATTCCTCAGAGGAGTTTGTAAGACGATTGGAAAAAGACTGCATAAGACTAAGAGAAATAATGGTTAAACCTAAAAACAAATGTCATAAACAAAGGGAGAGAAAAAGGAATTTAGAAAGAACAGTATCTGTCATATTTGTGAGGAGAAAATTGAGGGAGAGGTCAAAGTTAGGGATCATTGTCATCTTACTGGAAAATATAGAGGTCCAGCTCATTTCCGTTGTAATCTTAATTACAAGCCCCCAAACTTTATTTCTGTCTTTCTTCACAACAACACTCACTATGACACACATCTATTTATAAATGAACTTTCAAAGACATCTGGAGATATTTCTGCCATTCCGAACACAGATCAAATATACATCTCATTTACAAAAACAATTCATACATTCACATCAGATTTAGTTTGAAATTCTACATCCAAAAATACGTCTCATTTACAAAAACAATTCATACATCCACATCAGATTTCTTGACACATACAAGTTTATGGCAAAGTCCATTATCTAACTTGGCATCAATTATTAAAAACTTACCGAATCTTAAATCACATTTCTCAAATCAAGAAGAGATTGATCTCTTATCACAAAAGGGAATATATCCGTATGACTACATGGATTAATTTGAGATGTTTAAAGAAACACAATTTCATTCAAGGGAAAGTTTATATTGCAAGTTGAATAAAACTCATATTTCCGATAGAGATTATACACAAGCTAAAAAGGTTTGGGAGAAGTTTAATATAAAGAATCTTGGATAATATCATGATTTGTATCTTAAAACTGATGTATTGTTATTGGCTGATGTGTTTGAAACTTTTAGAACAGTCTGTCATTATAAAAAAATTCTTACACATTTGACCCCGCTCACTATTACACAGCCCCAGGTTTAGCTTGGAGTGCTGTGTAAAAAATGACAAAACAGAATTTGGAATTAATCAGTGATATAGATATGCTTTTAATGATAGAGAAGGCTAAAAGAGGAGGAATATCTCAAGTATGTATATGATAAAACAAATAAGCAGATAAATTTAATTACAAATAAGTTGGAGGATGTAAAGAAAAAAATTATCCTTGAATGGACTGAAAACTTTGATGGTTATCAATTGAACAATGGAAAAACAATTTACTCCAATCTCAAAATGATATGTGGCTCAGGAGGTGGTCAAACAAGAGCATTGAGAGAAGTTTATCATTTCATTTCTGCTCAACAAAGATACTTTCCCAAGAACCAAGTTCTAAGTTATTCTTTGTGAATATACTCGATGGAAATTAATGTTAAAAGAAAATCAAGTTATTCCCTAAAGTAGAACATGGGCAAATATTCGTTGGTTCGCTGTTTGAGTGGAATGAAAAGATAAAAGGACTGTGATTATGTTGGGGGGAAGAAGTCCTTTAATCAGTAAGTCTCAATCTTTCATAGTCTCAATTTGACATTTGTTTGTATGGGAAGGGGACAAAAATCAGTCTCAATTTTACATTTGCTTGTATGGGAGGGAAGGGGATAGGTGGGGAGAAAATCAGTCTCGATTTTACATTGGCTTGTATGGGAGGGAAGGGGATATATGGTGAGAAAATCAGTCTCCAATTTTGGGCTTTTGCTTGTGTGGGAGGGAAGGGGATAGGTGGGGAGAAAATCAGTCTCCTATTTTGAGTTTTTGCTTGTATTGGAGAGAAGGAGATAGGTCGGGAGAAAATCAGTGTCCTATTTTGAGCTTTTGGGGCTTGAGTCAGAAAGTTTTTCCCTTTTTACCCCATTCATTTGAATGGGCGTCCCTGAAACCCAATTTATCATCTACTGATGTGACATAATTTAATTGTGTGGGCAGAGAAGAGGGGGGGGGGGGGTTCACGTGCCCTCGTTGATCCCCCGCCCCTTGGATCTGTCATTGGTTCTAGTGGTCCTAATTTTTGTTCATGCAGACATGGGTGGATGGCAGCTTTTCATTACACGTTGCACTTGGCTGGGATTGAGAGTTGAAACTTGGGAACATCGTGGTGAGATGTGCTGTCACAGTCATTTAATAGTGACCAAGCTGCGGGTCATTGTGGCAGAGGGGTACATATCGTAAAGAAAAAGTCCCCTCAAACCAAAAAGATAACTAGATCTCCTCTTCTCGTCTAGTAATAAACATACAAGAGCAAATCTGGTCTTCGGTGACATTTTACCCACTTGGAAGGAGAAATGGATGGTGAAAGGAAGGCAATGGTTGAAGAGGTGGAGGCCCAAGCATTAGAAAATGCAGGACTCAGGCATTGCTGTAATTTGTCTCTGTCGAAGCCGCAGAGAATAAGCAATCTGGTTCAACTTATTCATGATTTGGTTTCATCTCAAAAGTGAATGTAATTAGTATGGCAGACAACCACAAAGTGACCCCCCTCCCCACCCACTCTTGACTTTGACCTCTGAAAAATCAAAAGGAAGATACCAGACCAAATGCTTTTCTCAGAATGGGTTGTGGCAAGGTATTTTTGTGCCGAATGTTGTCTGGATTAGCACAACTTATAAAGACTCAGCAGGTGAAAACCCTTAAACTAATAACCAGTTTTTAACGATTGACCTCTTTGTGCAATTTATAGAAAAGCACCAAACAAATGTCTGTCTACTTCAATCTGTAGTAGTTAAGGTAAGGCATAATTTTGTCAATTGTTCTTTGGATTTGGTTGAAACACAGAAGTATGACAAGGAAAATACCTTAATTTTGCAACCTATTTGTACATTTGACCACCTTGCAATTAGATGCAATTAAATGATAAAACATTAAACCAATGTCCACATGCTTTAGGCTGTAGCAGTTGTGGCAATGTAATTTTTGTCCCGAGAGAACTCTCGATTGGTTGAAATATTAATGTTTGGTAGGCCAGAAACTTTAATTCGCAACCGATTTCTATCTTCAACCCCTGTATTCTCTGGAATTTGACTCCAATCCGAATCTTTTCCGAGCATCCCCATAACGGTCGTTTGAAAGCACCTTTGTGTCAACTTTCATATCTTTCGACTCAGATGCAAATGAGTGGCAGGTAAAATATGTGCTTTTTAATATTTCACCTTTGACCACTTAAAATCAGAATGGAACCTAAGTTTAAAAAACAATTGAAAAAAGGATTCTGACTGTATTGCATGCATCAAGGTATCTCCGTGGCAAATTTTAAGATTGCCTTTCAAATGAAAGAATAGTGTGTGGTTGCAATTTCTTGCAAAGAAAGAAAGAAGAAACATTAAAAAAAAACAATTTCTCTCCTCTCCCTGGAGGAAAGGAGACAAATGTAACTAATGAGAGCTGAACAATCATTTACACCTTTACAGCTCATTGTCGGCTGAGTTTGAGTCCATTTTCATCAAATGTTCGATCTATAATAGTCAATCAATGGTTGACAACTGAAATAAAATTAAATGTTTGTTTGATCAGTCGAAAAAGGTCAGCCTATTGCCAATCAATATCCAAAGCTTTTCTGTCTCATTAAAAGCAGCTCTTTTGTCTGCCTGCAGCCTCATCGACTCACTCTGATGTTGTTTGTATTTCCCTTGTCTGCCCCATCCCCTCCACCCCTATATTGGTTTGTTGACCCTACACCCTCCATTTCCCAACTCTTCCATAACCAAGCTCTGCAATCAAAATCTGTGTATCAATCTTGCTGTGTAAGCTACTACCTGTGTCACACTTCCAAAGTAGCAGATGATTTTATAAGCCACAACAAAAATAGTCTTAAATATAAAAGCCTTCACATTAGCGTCTATCTCGTCTGTGTCCAATTTGCAGCAGAGTGATGTGCAAGTTGGCTGGTAGAGCAGCCTACAGGTATGCATACTTGCCTCTAAGGTGTCTAGCCTTGGTATGATCGACGTTAAACTGGGTATGCCATCTGCCAGCATTAGTTGGTGGACGTTAAAGATCCCGCTATGTCCTTCGCGAAAGAAGGTGAGCTATCGCTGGCACCATGACCAAATACCAAATTACTGACCTAACTGTTGCTGGGAAGGCAATGGCAAACCACCCAGTATAACCCTTGCCATGAGACTGCTTTAGCAGCACGAATGCTCTATAACTGAGACTGGTACATCAGAATCATCAGATGCAAGTACAAAATGTCCCTATATTTCACATACAGGGTTTGCATCAGAGAGCATGCCGTCTTTAGGAGAGAAGTCAAAACTGGCAGTCATGTTTGCTAGCACTTGCTTATGAATATTGCAGATCTGTCAAAGGACGCCATTGTGTGCTTGTGCCTTGGCCAAGTTCCAGTCCAAATTCCTGCGGCCAGGTATCAGCAGCATCACTCCATCCCATAATGATGCCACTAGCACACACTCCACACACATTTTCATGATATGAGGATAATATAAATATTTAAAAAGTAAGATATTGAAGATAGCAGTAAATATATAGCACTGTATCCTGTAACAATACAACACACAAGAAAATGTATCATTTCAGAAAGATGAGGTATCACCTGATTAAGCATGGTAAGTCTGTGGCACTCATTGGGGCTTAAAAATAATACATTTATTCATCCAATGCCTGTTCCTTTCCCCAATACCTCTCCATATTCTCTTTCACCCAATACTTGTACTTGTACCACATCTCATTCCCCATATTAATTTTACTTCTCCCATTCTAGTTATTTTTTGGCACTCCTCATATACCCTCTTTCCAACTGTAAGACCATAATCCCATTCTTTCCCTCTGATAATGCCATCTTCCCACTTTCTCAACTATTTTTCTTCTCACAGCAGTTCCTCTTCACACTCTTCTTCAGTCTATTTTTCCACTCTTCTTTATTGGATGGATGCCTGGATGGGTGTGAGGGTTGTGGAGTAGCAGCTGAAACCCGAATCCTATCCAGGTTCCTCTTGTTGACTCCATCTTTGCTCTTTGTTTCTTTGGGTTCCTTCTTGGTCTTCCGTTTCATTAAATATTTCATATACCCACATCAGTCTTTCCTTAACCCACAACTTCCTCCACCAGCCCTTCAATTTTATTCTCTTCCTCTTTTTTGTCTTCTCCATTACCAAAGAGTGAAGAGTTTGCTTGAAGGAAAAATTTTAATTCGTATAAACACAGGTTATCTGACAATTAGGCACAAGGAAAACCATTGTTGTGAAGTGAACAAGTTGAAATCATCGGAAGATTCTGTCATTGCGAAGCTTGCCTTTTTTGTGCAGAAATAACAGCTGAATATTGAGTCTGGTGTTGGCTTAATGGTTAGGGTGGCTGGCTTGGGATCCAACGGTCCTCAATTTGAGCCCTATTTTCCACTGACTTAACAACACGTGGGGTTGACTCACCTTGCCATCCTTCTGAGCTTGGTGAAATGAGTTCCAGTGTATTGGTCGAGGGGCACAGCTTCAGTGGCATAGTTGAGCCCCAACAAAATGATACCTACCTGGCAGCCAAGCTGCCGTATGCAAGAAGAAGATGAAGCTGAATATTGTTACAAAGTAAACATCTGTGCTCTTTCAAAGTTTAATATTGTGAACATGAACCATGAAAAGCAATATTCAATTTAGGTCATAAGAGATGAACTCCCAGTCTTACTACTGTATTTGTGCAGCTGTTCCATAACATAAGGAGAATTGAGAAGATGATAAAATCCTTTTTTTTGTATTGAAAGTCGAGGCTCGTCGAAGAGCAAGAACACAGAACAGAAACTGGAACGACACTCGGTAGAGCATATAACTCCACCAAGCTGAACAGTTTACGTTTTGTATTCCAATCGTAGGTCAGATCCTGATCTCGACCTTAACCAAAATCTAAGTGGCTTGTTCTCGTCACCTACCCACTCAATACACAAAGTTTCATCCAAACCGTCCACAACTTTTAAAATATCATGCTCTATATCGTTTTTGGCTCTATCTCTCAATGGTAAAGAATCACTTTTTAAATTCAAAAAAAATTCTCGGATCCGGATCCGGATCCTGATCTTCACTAAAATCGAATCAAATCGTCCTTGTTACATTCCCAACCTGTGCACTAAGTTTTGTCCGAATCCGTCCATAACTTTTTGAGATATCCTGCTCACACACAAACAGCCAAGTCATGCAGATTTTCTTGCAACTTCAAAGTCGCAGATTGAACAGATACCATTTACTGGAGAGGCGGGTTGAACGGAGCTATAAAGAACCAATCAATGGAATGATTTACCGTTTACAAAAGTAACAAATGCTCAAAAGACAAGTGCTCTGCATTTTGTTCCAAAGTAAGATCTTTAAAATAACTGAGCAGATCATATTTTATCAAAATGTCACTTATTTTCACATCTGATCACACAATGCTCATGACTATACAATATCATGATGCTGGTAACAATTGTTTTGACATCAATAATTTCATAATACGGTATCTTAAAACATACCTGATGATCTTAATGATCGTGATTACGTTTTTTTGTTTGTTTAGTACAATGCTCACCTGCAAAGCCTTCTCTTCAAACGGGAATTAATTCATGAACGACAAGTGATATACGACCCCAAGCACCCTGACATCCGCTGGTAGACAAAAGGAAGGTTTTCTGCCAAGGAACCTTTTTTGATGTCACGTGCATATCATATGGGGTCCACACTGTCCAGAGAGCCATTGTCGAGGCTGCAGTGCCACCTTCAATCCACAGATGGCCACATGTTGGGTAAGAGTTGAACAATTAAATATCATCTTTTCCAGCTGTGGAATAGCACAGAAAGTTGAAGATGTCATTGGGAGGAATATAAGTAAATCAGAGAGTTGGTGTCAAAGCCACCCATTGCTCGCCTGTTTATACATTTATCGTTTTTAAAAGACTAGTCGAATAATATTTTTTATAAAGCATTGCAGTGATGTCTGATCCAAATAATTTTAAAGCAATATATGTGTTTGTATACTGTAATCAGTAAAAAAATAGTGTTGTAGATAAAAACATGAGAAAGGAAATAACTTGCACCAAAAACTTTAACATTTTCACGCTCACGCTGACGCTGACGCTCACGCTCATGTCGGGCGTATCGCTAGAGCTCTCTGTTCTTCGAAGAGGCGAGCTAAAAATGAAACCAAAGTGCATGGAGATAACCCATCAGGAATAGTATCTTGCAACTATTTAACTTCGACTCATGATCCGGAACTTTTCCTCTTCAAATTTCAAGTCAATCGGATGTAAAATTGAGGATTTTGGAAATACCACCTTAGTTGTTGACCTTGGGCCTATGTTGACCTCAAAAATAATTGTCTAGTTGAATTCAGTGACCTGAAATATCAATCCTTTTAAAATTTCAAGTCAATCGGATGATAATTGAGGATTTTAAAAATACCACCTAAGTTGGTGACCTTTGGCCAATGTTGACCTTTGACCTTTTGGCCTTAAAAACAAGGGGCTTCTTCCTTATGACAAACTCTACCATGTGGTGACGTTTCATGAAGATCGGTTTGAAACTGTGACCTATAGGTGATAAACAGATAGACAAACAGACAGACAAACAAAATCGACTGAACAATATACGTGAAAAATCTTCGATTTTGCAAGTGAAAAATGCTCGGGATTTCATACTGTTCACCCCGTTTCCGTTATGAATTTTAAGATAAATTTTCAGAGTCGAAGGTGTTTCTGGCTCAATTAAATTGACAAAGTGTGTCCGTTATGCCGATATATACTTCATTTACATCATCACCTAATATTGTCTTGAATGTTAATTTGTCATTTTTATTTTAAACAAAAGACAACAGCTGTGATTAAAAAAATATCTATTTGTACTGCCGTGTACTGTCTCACCATAGCTTACAAACATTGATTGATATGGAACGGCAGGCTTGATATCCCAGGGCCCAATACTATACAGGCAGGTGGGGCCTGAACTTTGTTCGGCGTTCGATGTATTCTCGAATGTGTTTAGCAGAGGGACAGTGCAGAGGGAGAGTGCAGAGGGACAGTGCGGGCATACTTTTGCCGTGTATCACCATGGCTTGCAAACGAACATCCAAGCAGCTTGTAAAGTGCTCGCCAAGTGGCTTAAGCACTCAAGTAAGCACTCCAATGAAACAGTTGATATGAAACGTCTGGCTTGGCAATCCATAACAAGCTGATTGGTAATGAAACACAATCGCAAAAAAAAAAAAAACATCGCTGGTTTCTTTAAATTTTCAGATTTCACTGCAGATTTTGACAATTATTTAGCTCAAATGATCCAATCCTCAAAAACGAAATCATATTTTTTGACATGACAGGTCATCATGGAAATTCAGCAAGGCCTTTCATTGGGCCAAACAAAAATTGGCGAATTAAGATCGTTGTGAGGGAGCTGGCTGAGCAAGGTGCTGACCAAGGATAAAGCCTTGTTAAAGGAGAATTAAATAATGCCATTAATTATTATCTTCAAAAGGGATGTTTAAATTAACCCAGACACACAATTTTCAGTGATGCACACCCTGGGAGTTCTCTTAGTATCCACACAAAGTTTCAGGAAGTTAGGTTTCATGGTTTTGGAGTTTTGGAGGAGACGCCCTCCTTCTCCTCCTCATGCAGCACAAGGCTGCAGGTAGCATCATTGGCTGAGGGCGCAGCTGTGTGGCTGATGCAATGCCCTATTACCAGTCCTAGAATATAAAACCCATCGCTTCGTTGACGGAAATACCAATCTTTGCTATGATAGCCAATCAATATAGTGCAAGAAGAAAAAGGATTCCGAGGAGTGCAGGGATAAACAGCATCGTAGTTAGCGTTTGCAGTTTCGCCATGTGCCCCCATATACTCATTAAAAATAAAAAATAAAAAATTAATCACAAACCTTCCCAGGCGTTCCCTGAAACCACTGTAGTTCGACTTATTTAAATCTGTTAATCCATTCTCAAGTTATAACACAACAAACAGATAGACAGACACAGTTCCTTTTATAATATAGATACTGGTACTCATTTCACAAACATCAGAAGGATGAAAGGCTGAGTCAACTCCACCTGGTGTTAATTCAACAGCCGACGGGGGCTCAAACTCAGGACGTTAAGATCACAAGCCAATCATCCTAACCACGAAGCCAATACCAGGCTTGAGGAGATACACACACACACACACACACACACACACACACACACACACACACACACACACACACACACACACACACACACACACACACACACACACACTGACATTTATTAGTATAGATAGATAGGCTAAGACGTGTTGATTTTGGAGTGATGGATGACACACACACACACACACACACACACACACACACACACACACACACACACACACACACACACACACACACACACACACACACACACACACACACACACACACACACACACACACACACACACACACACACACATACACACACACACACACACACACACTAATTGGTAGAGATAGATAGGCGAGGATGCCTTCATCACTTTTTTGTCAGGTCAGGTTCGATCTGTGACCTGCTACAGGTACCATGTAAACCTGTACTAACCTGTTCCATGGTCGAGTTGTCGACGACTAAACCGTCTCCCCCACCAGGTTTTCTGGTGAGGAGGGTGTTTGGATATGGACACCCAGAAGGATTAAAAACAAAACCTGCCAAAGGGCGGAGGAGCTCCTTGTGAGCCAACGGCCATCCATATCTAGTGCCCAACTGTGTCTGCGGACGTCCTCCTGCAGTTGGGTTACTTCTTTTTAGGAGGTTGGTGGCAGGATTTGCACTCCAGCCACCGTAAAACCCTTCATTCCGCAAAACGCAAAAACGCAAAAAAATCTGAAAACCCACTCCGTGGGAGTACCTCCTGTGCAGCTAACTTCGCAGGGCAGCTCACCGGATGACGGGATTGGGGCAAAACCTTCAGGACCCCCAATCTCTGATGATAGGAGGGAAACCACGGGATAACATCCCTGGGTCAGATTGCAGGAGAGTGTGTCGGAGTGGTGCTGAGGTGTCGTCCACCAAACGGAGGTCTCCTTGGGTTAACCTGAGGCGGTCCCTTCGGGTGGGTGCCTGGAATGTCCTATCCCTAAGAGAGGATGATCACCTGTCTCTGTTATCATCTGAGCTCATGCGTTTGGACATCGGGATTGCAGCTCTCTCTGAGGTTCGGAGACCGGATTGCGGCGAGATAATGGTGGGTGGTTACACCTACTATTGGTCTGGTCGCTCTGATGGTTACCATACCCAAGGAGTTGCTGTAGCTGTGTCCAATAAGCTGACCCCAATGATAATTGAGGTAACACCGGTCAACGAGCGTATTATGAGATTAAGGATTCGTCACTCCTTAGGTGTCATTTCCCTGGTCTCTGTTTATGCTCCGATTGAGGCGAGTGATCTCACCGTGAAGGACACATTCTACGCCACACTCGAGTCTGTGGTTGATTAGTGCCCCAGACGAGATGCACTTCTAGTCTTGGGGGATTTCAATGCATCGACTGGAACTGATAGGGATGGTTATGAGGTGTGTGTTGGTCCCCATAGGTGAGGAACTATGAACCAGAATAGCACTAAGTTCCTTGACTTTGCAAGAAGTCATGGACTTAGGGTGGCTGGTTCATGGTTTCAGCGACCACAAGCTCATCGCTGGACTTGGTATTCCAACGCTGTCGGTGTGGCAAAGGAGATTGACCATGTCCTCATTGACAGTCGTTGGAGGATCATCCAGAACTGCAGGGTCTACCGGAGTGCTCAGTTCCTCAATACTGACCACAGGCTTGTTGTAGCAACTCTAAAGCTGCAACTTAAGTCCTGGAGAATGGTACCATGCCAGCCTAGGCTGGATGTTGCCAAGCTCAGGGATGAGAGAGTAGCTGAGGAGTTTGCGAACAGGCTGAGTGGACACTTGGGGGGTCTGGGTGCTTTGGGGGGTCCTGAAGAGTTGTGGAACGCCTTCAAGACCACCGTCCTTGATGTTGCCGGTGGATGCCTTGGAGCTCACCGCAGGGCAAAGAAGAATTTTGTCTCTCAAGGGACACTGGATACCATTGACCAGAGTCGCAGGGCCAAGCTGAATGGCAGAGCTGAGCTGTTCAGGGAGCTGAGGCGTAAAACTGCACGTGCACTGAGGGTGGACAAGGAGGCCTATGTGCGAGGAATCTGTGAGGGGGTAGAGCATCACCTGTGGACAGGTGATTCTCGTCCCGCTTACAGGGGAATTCGCGCATTACGTTCATCCAAGCCCATCCCTCGGAGCACTGCATTTCGAGCAGAAAGTGGTAGGCTCTTGACAGAGGAGTCTGAAGTGAAGGCCCGCTGGGCTGGTTACTTTGAGCGGTTGTACCGGGCTGATCCCCCAGCTGTTGAGTTGGACGTCAAGGGTGTTACAATGCCTGTTGTTGACCCTCGAATCAACTGTGGTGCACCTTCGCTTGTGGAAACATGGGCTGCAGTGAACCAGTTGAAACGGGGCAAAGCTCCAGGGATCTGTGGCATCCATGCCGAACTTCTCAAGGCCGGTGGAAATGCTGCACTCGTGTCGTTGCATGCAGTTTTGTGCTCTGCCTGGAACACAGGCATCATCCCAAATGACTGGAAGAGGGGCCTTGTTGTCCCTCTCTGGAAAGGGAAGGCTGATCGCCAAGACTGCAACAACTACCGAGGGGTGACGCTGCTCTCAGTGCCGGGCAAGGTCTTTGCTCGGATAATTCTTGATAGGGTTCGCCACCATCTGCTTGAGCACCAGCGTCCAGAGCAGTCAGGGTTTACACCAAAGAGGTCAACGATTGACCGTATCCTTGCACTTCGTGTCCTCACCGAACGCAGCCGAGAGTTTCGGCAGGGGCTGCTTGCAGCATATGTTGATCTCTGTAAAGCGTTCGATTCAGTGAATCGGGATGTCCTCTGGAGGATTCTTGGTCTTCGTGGGGTGCCACCAAAACTGATCGATCTGATGTCTGAACTCTACTCTGGTACTGAGAGTGCTGTGAAGTGTGGTGGTACCATCACTGACTTATTTCCAGTTGTCACTGGAGTTCGTCAGGGATGTGTACTTGCCCCCACACTTTTCAGAACTTGTATGGACTGGATTTTAGGGAGGATGTCGGAGAGATCAAGTTGCGGTGCATCGTTTGGGAATGTCAAGATCTCGGACCTTGATTTTGCAGATGATGCAGTCATCTTTGCGGAGACTTTAGACATCTTCTTGGGGGCCCTTGAGGTGCTGAATGAGGAGTCGGAGCCGTTGGGATTACGGGTTTCTTGGGTCAAAACTAAGATTCAGGCTTTCGGTGACATCTTGGATGCTGCTGTCCTGTCTGTGTCTGTTTGTGGTGAGGATGTTGAGGTCGTGGAGAGATTCACTTACCTTGGCAGTGATATTCATGTCTCTGCTGGCTGCGAGTCAGAGGTCAATAGACGTCTGGGTTGGGCCTGGGGAGTCATGGATTCACTGGATCATGGGGTGTGGCGCTGCCGGTACCTGTGCGGGAGGACGAAAGTCCGAGTCTTCAGGTCCTTGGTACTTCCAGTCTTGCTCTATGGGTGCGAGACTTGGACTCTGACCAAGGATCTGAGACGGAGACTTAATTCCTTTGGTACCAGGTCTCTTCGGAGAATCCTTGGCTATCGCTGGTCGGATTTTGTGTCCAACGAGCGGTTGCTGAGAGAGACTCGGATGAGATTTGTTACCTGCATAGTCCGTGAGCGTCAGTTGCGGCTGTATGGACATGTGGCTCATTTTCCTGACGCTGATCCTGCTCACCAGATTCTCTCAGCGAGGGAGTCTCATGAGTGGAGGAGGCCAGTGGGCCGACCACGTGCCTCATGGTTACAACAGGTTGACCATCATCTCAAGGAGATGGGGATGGGCCTGGCATCTGCCTGGGGGATGGCCAGACGGAGGCCCCTGGAGTACCGGCGGAAAGTGGACGCAGCGACGCGCTGTTCTGGCACATGCTCCCATACCTGACCTGATGCCTTCGTTTTGGAGTCATGAAGGAGACACTCACACACACAAACACACACAAACACACACACACACTGACATTTATTAGGATAGCTGGACAGGCTAAGATGTCTTGTCCAAGTACAGTATTCCTCCGTTGTCAAGTCTGTTGGTGCGAGCAGGTGCATTCCCATAAAGGGCTCAGAATGATATGTTAATATTCGACTTCAATTTTGGACTGCATTGGAGAACGTATTGAAAGGGTCTGAGAACAATGTTGTCTTCAAAAATAATCAGTTTATTTCACAGGCAAAGATGACTTTAATCCGAGGTTTTAATACCCAGGAATTCCCTTGCTAATTCACAAAAGGATGTGCAAGCAAGCTATAGATTGGAAACTTTCCACAATGCAATTCAAGATGGATTATGACACTGCAGATAGATAATGCACTTCAACACAAAAACACAGCAACTCATTCGATGGATGGAACTTCCTTGTGTTTGTTGAAATGTTACAAAGTCCTCGCAAAGCTGCGTGCAGCATTTTATGTTAGTGCTGCATCGAGTTTTGAATTTCCTTCTGCAGGCAAGGTCAGGGCTTGTCTTTTGGAATGCAGAACGGTTTTTGAGTTTCAACTACTCAGACATTTGAAAAATCATCTCAGGAGAAGCACATCCATGACCTTGATTATGTCATATAAGGCTGTTGTGGAGTCTTTTGGGCACCAGGATTCATCCGTCTATCGAGAAGTGTTTAAAACACCGCGACACCACTGGTCCAAGTGTATCAGGATCCGAGGGGATTATGTTGAAAAATGTCGACTATTAGTGTGTGACCCAACAATGATGTCTTCACGGTTGAGTCACAGAATCTTTCCAACATCCCTCAAGCAAATAACATACTGGACAATTAGGACACATCAGTTTACATTGACATAATGTCAGTCTTTAACATTAGGAGATAGAGGTGTATTTCTACATGGACATTGGTAGATTAAACACCAATTTACACTCTATATATGCCATAAAACTATGATATTGGCACCATTGGTCACATACTCTGCTGGGAATGCCAAACTAGCATCCTCAGGCAAACTAATAAGTGATGGAGGCAGATATCAATTTGATCTGGCCAAAATTGATAGTTGTAAAATTTGAACTACTGATTTGAAATTATGCCCTCACCTTCATTTTTATGAATGACACTTCAATATATGACATATTTATATGAGTGTTAATCATTTCAAGACAAAGTCAAAAAACATCAAACGAGGCCAAAACGAACACGGCATATTGTTAACAGGCAATGTAAAAGTACAATTATATCGACTAATCACTTTGTTTTGCGCATGAAGTGTATACTGTACTGTACAAGTTATTCTAAGAACCTGAGGCATTGGAAAAATGAAACGTACATTTAAAGTTTTAATCATGATGGAGACGGTGGTGGCCGATTGGTGAAAACTTCTGCAGTGGGAAGTACATTTCTGGAAAGCAGGCTAGTCTCAGGAGAACGAACATGTCTCCATCACTTTGACACTATAAGTTGTCAGCAAAAATGCAGCTGGCTCATTAACCACCTTCATGTAAGGGGTAGTCTGCTTTCCTCTTGCGGTCTACCGATGTAAAAAGGCACCAGTGGCCAAAATTTCTGCATATCAATAAAGATATAATAATTCATAACCGAACCACGGTGGATATCAAAGGGATTGCGAGCATTTGTTTTGTGAGTATAAACAAATAGAAACCATAATAAATTAATTATGCAAGGAGGTTGAAGAAGGCTGATTTAGGTTAGGGGCTGTGTGTGTATGTGGGTGGGGAACAGGGAAGGGGGTGAAGGTGATTTTTAGTCACATTTCAACTCTTTCTATATCCTGCCTCTGGAACAAACTCCCACACTCTCTTCAATCCCACTCTTCCCTCCAGGTCTTCAAAACAGCTGTTCACCACCATCTCATGTCTTCCCCCATCCAAAGCCACGATCTTTTCTACCCCCGCTTATCCACCCCAAACCCACCTCCTTCAAATTCCCTGTTTTCCTTCCTGAAAGTCCATGTCGTGTCCATCTTGAATACCCCATGTACCCCACCCCATCCCTCTCTCTTCCACAGATCTCCCGATCTCCCTGTTCCCTACTGTTGTTGTGCTTACCTCTCTCTCACCCCCCCTTGTCTCCTGCTCTATTTGTTATGTGCTCCCTGTGTTAGCTCTTATACGAGCCTCGACGAAGCATACAACCGCAAAGGCAATTTCTGATCTTTCATATAAAGCTGAAATATGAACTTTAGTTTAAGATACAAACCTAGAATAGACAGTTCAATGGCAGACACACTACCTGGTGGCCTGAAACTCGCTTTACCTCTCCCCAGTAAATAATTCGCCCTTTAACTCTTTCAATATACAGTTTTATTGTGCTGTAATCACAATAATGAATCAGTCATTGTACAAGATGTCCCAAAAGTCATTGTGCACTGGAACATCCTTCCAAAATTATGAAGGATTATTAAGAAATAAATTTTACATTTACAATAAGTGTTAAAAATGTCGTCCACATGCACGCAGACAAGCATCCACACGTCCTTGTGTATTCGCGAAGACACGCATCAACTCACCTGAGAAATATTGTTGATAAAATTGGTCATGACTTCCTGAAGTTCTTGAAGACAGGGTTATCTTTACAAACAGTGCGTTTCATTGCTCCCCAAAGATAAAAGTCTGCACGTGAAAGATCTGAGGATCTCGATGGGCAAATCTCATTTGAAATGAATCTGTCTGCAAACAGGTTGCGGAGCAGCATCATGGAGCCACGAGTCGTGAGCACAGTCATATTCCTCTGTTGGAGATATACACTGTTAATTTCATCTTCATTCAGCTTCCCAATGAAAGGATAAATAATTAAGCCTCAATAGCGTTCCGAGTTGATTGTCGAGTGGAAATATATGGGGCTAATTATCCACTTACATGATATGGAGCACCATACACCAACCTTCACATCATCCAGACAAATGGAACCAAGCCTCATCTGAGAAAAAGGTGACTTCCATCATATCACCTCCATTGTCTCGAAACCATCGGCAGTAATCAGAACGCTTGATGTAGTCCATCTCTTGCAGTTCATGCACAACTGTTACTTTGTGCGGATGGAAGTGCAGACGTTTCTTCAGTGCTCTAGCTGTGTGTACTGGCTTGCGACGCATATGCCTGCTGTGACAACTTACAAACCGATTTTCTTGGGCTTCTTCATATGGAAACCGAAATATCATTCAAGTCGTCGTCTGATAACACTGAATGATGTGAAACATCACTGCCAGGAAACTTTTCTACAAACTACTGTCTTACCCTCTCAGTATATTCACCTGCCCTACAAAATACATGTTCCACCAAAAAAACTTTTGTGCTTCAAGTGGAAAAACCATCTGAAAACCGAATGCACTTCTCAACAATAACTGGCTTACAACAACACAAAGTGCTTACACACTGCTGATGGGTTGCTGACATATTGTCCATGTCAAACGTCATGTAGGCCATTTCTACGTTTCAATAATTGGGCTGTTTTTCATGGTTTACATGGAATTTGCAGAGGTGCACAGTGACTTTTGGGAAACCCTGTATCTGTATGCATTCAGGGGGAGAGAGGAACGTGCAAGAAATTTAACAGGGGTAAAGTGACTTTCAGGCCACCTCATACAAAATGAGCTCCTGCTACCCATAATCTACCCATAATACCCATAATCAATGCCTGACCAAGTACAACAACTGTGGAGAAATCGTGTGACCCAATTGTAACCTGTGTCGCAAGTTTAACATGAACCTTCAAACCCCATCCCCACTCCACCCCCAAAGCCTCAACCTCCCCCTCCCAACTCTATCCCATCTTTGCTCTGCCCGACCCCTTCAACCCCAACTCTGTCCTCCCCTCCTCCAGCTCATAAAAGCGAATGGGAATTCCCACATTGAAAAAGCAGAACATTTAACACTTTTCCCTTCCCTATCATATGCTATCACCGATTTCACAAAAACTGCGATCGAAACAGTCATGGCCCATCACGGTCGCCTGTCCGATCACAAATCCCATGAGGTCTGCAGAAAGCCTGTGGAATTACCAGTCAAGTGACCATGAGTCCCGAAACCAATTATCTTCTTCCTGATGCATTACATACACATCGTTAAAAGTAAATAATGACTGCTTGTCAAAGATCGGTTTAGCCATCTTTTGAGAAAAATGGCGACACACACACACACACACACACACACACACACACACACACACACACACACACACACACACACACACACAAACATTTCTGTGATAGTGTATAGAAAACCCCCCAAATTTTTTTTCAATGTTTTCCAAAGATTTGTTTGCCTAACACACTCCCCGGCAAAAATCGATGAACCTCTGAGAGTTTGATGACGATCCGCTCGGCCATCTGTGATAAAAAAAAATGGCGACACAGAGACAGACAGACAAACATCTCTCTTAAACCGGCATTGATAAACTACAAACCACCAATCCAAGCTGCGTGCCAACAAGAAAACATTGCATGCGAGTGCACATTGACGCCAACACGAACAATACCAGAAAAAGTTTTTCACAAATGAGTTTTGTGCCAAATTTTAAAACAATATTTTCAACAATGCACCAAAAGTTAACCCGACTCGGTGGCTTAATGGTTAGAGTGTCTGTTCTAGCTCTGGGATGTGAGTGGCTGAGTCAAATCAAGAACTGGACTATAAATGGTACGTGCTGTTTCATTACTTGATGCTCAGCTTTTAAAATGGATACAACATGGATAACCAACCATAGGTTGGAAACCATTGTGCAGGCTCGGTGGACCGAATTTCCTCCCTCTGCATTGAAATTCCCTCCAAAATAACTCAAATTATTATTATTAGTATTATTATTGTTATTATTATTATTAAAATTGATAATTGTATCATAATCAAATCAAACACCATCTGTGCAAATATTATGTACATCAAACACCATCTTTGAGATTGATAACAATGGCATTACCATCAATAACCTTCACATTCTTGCAATGCACGGACATGTTTAACTCCAGATTGCCGCAGCACAACAACACAAAGCATACTGATGTGAATATTTCAACAGGAATGTTCGAAAACTTACAAATGCCTTCGGAAATGAATGAGAAAGGACTCTGTTCTCATGGCCACGGAAAAGAGTAATGGGTTATTTTTGTGTGCAGGTGAAAAGAAATCTGATGCTGCAATCACTTGTTCACTGTGGAACTATCCCCCTACACCCGACCTGTCAAGTCCTTCAAGACAATGTCCACCAGCACCATCTCATGATGTCTGAATCCCATATCCACGAATATGTTGTATTCTCTATTCTGTTACTCTGACTGATCCATGCACTCATTGACTTCCTTTAACCATTTTGTCTGTATATCGCTCATCATCCCACTGAAGCCTGGTGTTGGCTTAGCGGTTAGGGTGGCTGACTTGGGATCTTAGAGTCCTGTTTCAAGCCCTGTTGGCTGACGAATTAACACCAGGTGGGGTTGATTCAGCCTGTCATCCTTCTCAGGTTGGCAGCATGAGTACCAGTGTCCTCGCGTAGGGGCACAGCATCAGTGGCATCGTCACACTCCATCATCAACAAAATGATAGCTCCCTGGCAAGCAAGCTGCCATACACATGAAGAATAGAAAGAAGAAGATCATCCCATTTATTTTTGGCCCTGCTCTTGATTTGCTGTCCTCTGTAGAGCTGTCACCCAGCTTCTCCATGAGGCTTGACTTGCAGAAAAATCATGTTGGACCAAAAAAAATATAAAAAAAACGCCACCCTGACGTTACATATTACATAAATTAGTCATTTTCTCAATTTTAGTTTCCAGCTCTTTGCTCATTCTGTTTAGTTTCGGGCTGTGCACTTAATTCCACCACCAGCTTTCCAATTTTATATGTGCCATGGAGAATTACAGACTATTCATCTTGGCTGAAGTCAGATGTATATTTTTGTATTTTTGTGCCGCACGTACAAAATGCATCGGTTCAGCATCATTCAGATCCCAAAAGTAAAGTTTGTATCCTTAAACAACCCAATCTATGTTTCTTCTTAGTCCCTATTGTTCCTTTTGTTGCAGTAGCTTACAAAGTTGTTTTGGTATGCCACAAAAATATTGGAAGTGCTGTCACAACATCATGGAGGTGCTTGTGCTTAAACAACAACAAAATGCTTATTGTGTTTCACTCTGAAAAGTGCCACGCAGCAATGAATGTATGTTAACAATATTGATATTGGGATGTTTTGGCAAAAAGATCAGACTTGCTTCTTTGAAAAAGTGCAACTAATGGGGAACAGAAATATATCCACGATGTGGAAAAGACAATCAAACAAGCATAATGGAGAACAGACCCAGGCTCTGCAAGCTTCATTTATTCGTCTCTCGGTTAGAACAGAACAAGTGGTGGGATGTGGAAGGCTAAATAGGGGAAAGACCCAGAATATGTGTAAGGGGAAAAGGGGAAGAAGAAAGTATCTTCTTTTCAAGCTGCCATGGTACCTGTCGTCCACTGGCCATGGTCAGAACCCGGTGCCTCCGCTGAAGCAGGGCAACCTGCAGTGTCACTATTTAACAAGGAGAGTAAAAGATACTGAAAAGCATGGCGCCTTATGCTGGAAAGCACAAATTGTACTCTGTCTTCAAGCACCCGGGACACCAGGCCTCGTAAAGCCTACTCATGCACCTAAGCAGGAATTATAGGCACAGCCACACGGAGCCACACACATGGACACTCACCAGGCTGAGTGGTTCTGTTGGTGCTCTGACTGGCTCGCACTACTTGAGCATTCACCTAGACTGGCTGTTCCGGGTAGTTCTGAGGAGCATAAATGTGCGTTCTATCAATGTGCATTGCACCAGGCCCAGCATTGTTTACCGATGCTCAGTCACACAGACACTCATGAGCCCCTCTTCCCACCACCTCTCACCTCCACTCCCAAGCATGAGCAGGCATACACAGAAGTACATAAACATAAAACACACACACACACAAACAACGCTTCCAACTGTAAGGGCCTCGTTGATGGTCTCATGGAACTGCACCTTGATGCATTTGGCTCAACTGGCAACTTGGCCGTGCCTTGTTTAGAAGCACGGTTGGTAGTGCAAACAAGTACGGGTTGTGCTCTCCTGTACCAAGGCTCACAACCCGTAACCTGTACACACTGAATACAGACACTCACAAACAGCCCAAGCATACACCAGCAGGCACAAACACACACACACACACACACACACACACACACACACACACACACACACACACACACACACACACACACACACACACACACACACACACACACACACACTTAACACCTTGCTTTTATGCATGTTGCTCTATTTCATGCCATCAGTAGTTTGCACCTTATAAGTGACTGCCTGAACCAGCAATTAAATTGGGGTCGCAATTAAATGCATGATTGATCACATTGTAAAGCATGGCTGATACTCTCGTGCCAAGAGTTCGGTATTGCCTTCACCAGCCTACGCTGGTAGTGCTCACTCTGTGCGTTCCAAGTTGCTTTCAAAATATGAGTGCCACAAAATCTGTGCCCTCGGCACTTCTCTTTTGTCCTTGGCACAAATCTCTTTCAATGAATGAACTTCTGGTTTGTTGCACAACCGGTTGTCCTTTGGCCAGCAACCTCATTAGGATTTCTTCTCGGCCAATTGCCTCAGTCCCTGTACACACAGGCCCACACCAGGGTGAAGCGGCACTTGTGCTTGGTTCCTCGATCTTTCACCTTTGTCTCTGAGCACAGATAAACCCACACCTTGGAGATCGTCTTTGGTGTCCTCTGTCCATCTCATACCACAACAGTGCTGGCTCATGGTGACTTAACCATTAGTACCCCCAAGCACTGGCCAGTAACCATAACGAGCCCCTTATGGCTAATGTGGACGATTGTATATTCCACTTTCACACTGAGTGTTCTTCTCTGTGGTCCAGTATTCCAAACCCCAACTGACCACGACTTGCATAGGTTCCACACTTAAAAAAACGATGGCAGTGGTGGCTATTAATCTCTGGCTCCACCAACCCCTGTTTTTACCTTCCATTCTCCATGTCTTTTACCTTCCATTAACGATGACAGTGGTGGAGGAATGGCCTCCCTGGAAAGGTAGTGGCAGCAGAAAAAGTAGATAAGTATAAATTAGAATTAGATAGGTACCTGGAAGTTGTGGAGATAGAGGTGTATGGGGATGTTTATAGGACTTTTAGGTAGTTTGAGCATTGATTATTTATCATTGATGGCCCCTCCCTTGAGGGGAAGAAAAGGAGAAAGAAAAAAAACCACAGAAACTACAGAAACTACAACAAAACAACCTAAAAACAAACAAACAAAAAATATTATTTAATTAATTAAAAACATTTTTTACATTTTCCTCCTTAGATCTTGTGTAGATGGGTTGGTGTAGTGTTCGTGCAGGCATGATTGGATGAATGTCCTCCACCTGTGTTGGATTTCCTTGTTATTCCTTGTTATTCTGGGATTGTCAGCTTTCCCTTTCATCCAGGGCCCTCGCAACAGCTGCTCGAGTGCGTTCCTGGCACTAGCACACCTTTTTTGTCACCTTCTCCCTGTATCATCCATAATTAATGTAAGTCCCTGTACATGTCATTACCATACATTGGCTACACTGCTATATATATATATATATATATATATATATATATATATATATATATATATATATATATATATATATATATATATATATATATATATATATATATATATATATATGTATATATAACAAACACAGAGTAGCACATTGTTGTTGTACTCTGTGCCCTTCCTTCATCATGCTGTGACCAAAGGTTCAAACCCCACGTCTCATGTTGATTGGCCCATTATCTCCTAATACTCTTGCAAATCATGAAAATGGCCATCAACATGTTACAATATGCAAATTATCTCATGTTATCAAATTATCTCAAACATCTGATCCACCTACTTCACTCTTCATAGAATGCATAACATAACTATAAAGTATCTCAAAATGCAAAGCTCGTCCGCGTCTGTTTCCTACTCAAACAAAACTTGGCGAAAACAGCTGTAACATTTTTCTCAGATGGCAAGAAAAGGTATGGCCTGGACACAAACACACACACACACACACACACACACACACACACACACACACACACACACACACACACACACACACACACACACACTTGCAAAACCACTGTCTCCTGCTGCACGGGTGGGCTGACTGAATAAAATGAGCATTCATTTGTTCAATCTCATAATTATATCTTCCATAAAGTTTCCTTTTCTGATCTAGAAGGTGTTTCAAAAGTCTTGGTGCGATTTTAATGCTTTATTTTGAAAAAGGTATATCCATCCATCCATCAGGACCATACTCTGTGCAGAGCATTGGTGCTCTCTCAGCAGTCTCCTTGGATACTGGGCACAATCCTGGAGGGGTCACCACTCTGACACGTGATACCAGCAAGCTGGCACTCATTTCACCGACCTCAGAAGGATGACAGGCAGTCAACCCCACCTGGCATTAATTCAACAGCCAAGCAGGATTTGAACTCAGGATCCTTGGATCCAAAGCCCGAGGATCCAAAGCCCACCACCCTAACCATTAAGCCAACACCAGGCATAAAAAGGTATACGAGGCCACTATATTTAAAATTAACAATCACCCCTCATTCATATATTCGTTCGTCGCCTGGGGTTGCTTGGCTGTATCATTTTCTGGAGGCGTGGCTGTGCCACTGATGCAGTGCCCCAATTACCAGTAATCTGGTACTCATTTCGCCGATCTCGGAAGGATACCAGGCTGTCAACCCTACCTCGTGTTTATTCAATGGCCCAAAATGGTCTTCAACTCATGACCCTCAGATCTTAATGCGACCACCTTAACCGTTTAGCCAACACCAGGCCTATCACCACTCAAAGTCGAGACTTGGGAGGTTTTTTGGCACTTTCATTTACAATGATGGAACGGCGTAGATAAGGTATTCGATGTGACCTCCACAGCGTGCCAGACAAGCGTTCACTCGAACAGCGAAGTTCTATGTCACCCTCTTGTATGTGAGAGGGGAGATGGATCTTACACACTCCTCAATAGATCTCTTGAGCTGCTGGATGTTACGAACGTTGTTTTTGCAAACATTGTCCTTCCTCTTGAGGTCTGGGGAATGGGGAGACCAGATTTGCTTTGTCTTGAAGGAGATTACCCTGCCACCAAACTTCTCAGCCTTGTCAGTGTCTGTGAGAGAGTGCTTGGTATGCACTTTGCATGAACAAATTTTCATGCTCTCCCTCAGGATCCGAAACACAGTATTGTGCATAAGACCAAGCTGTTGTGAGTAGTGAGCTCCGGTGAGAGAATCTCCTTGGACAGTGAGTGACAGATTGTCTCACCTCCTCAATGTTGACTTCTGAACGCTGTCATCTTTCTCCGTGATTTATTAGCCCGGCCGCCGCACAGCAGGAGACGGGGTTTTGCAATCACTTATGTGTGTTATCTCATATTTCTGATTACCTCCGCCAACAAAGCGAAGGAGGCTATGTTTTCACCCCTTTCTGTCTGTTTGTCTGTTTGTCTGTTTGTCTGTGTACAGGATATCTCAATAAGTTGTGGATGGATCTGGATGAATGGGCTGACCACGTGCCTCGTGGTTGCAGCAGGTTAATCAGCATCTCAAAGAGATGGAGATGGGCCTGGCATCTGCCTGGAGGATGGCCAGATGGAGGCCCCTTGAGTACCGGCGGAAAGTGGACGCAGCGACGCGCTGCTCTGGCGCATGCTCCCATACCTGACCTGACCTGACAGTTTCTTTCCTCATATAATCAAGCTATTTGTGTGGAGGAAATTGTAGTGAAGTATTTTTTGTTTGTAAATTTTTGTCACCATTCATTTTCATAATCCCTGCGCCTAAACCTTAATCAAACAAAGACAAATGTGTCCCAGAGCAGCGTCCTTAAGGTTTTGTCAGCTAAAAAAAATAATAATAAATAATAATTTTAAAAAAACAACAACAACAACTTCCGATATTTCGTAACGTGCCTTGATTAAGCCAATAGCAAGACCCGTCATAATGTATTTACGTATTTACGATATATATAGTGTATTTACGAAATAAATAGTGTCTTTCCTCATATAATCAAGCTATTCGTGTGGAGGAAATTGTAGTGAAGTATTTTTTGTTTGTAAATTTTTGTCAACATTCATTTTCATAATCCCTGCGCCTAAACCTTTATCAAAAAACATGGTGCCAATTTTTACCTCCGCCACCAAAGGTGAAGGTAATGTTTTCACCCCTTTCTCTCTGTTTGTTTATTTCTTTCTCTGTTTGTTTGTTTGTGTGCAGGATATCTCAAGAAGTTGCAAAAGGATTCCGATGAAACTTGGTGGACATGTTGAGTCTGTCACGAGGAAGAATTGATTAGATTTTGGTGAAGATCCGAATACAGATCCAGATCTGATAATTTTTTAAGTGATTCTTCACCATTGATAGTGCGAAACAGATATATAGCATGATATCTCAAAAAATTGTGGACGGATTCGAACGAAACTTGGTGGACATATTGGGTGTGTGACAAGGAAGAATTGCTTCAATTTTGGTGAAGATCCGGATCCGTATCCAGATCTGATAATTATTTAAGTGATTCTTCACCATTGAGAGATAGGGCTGAAACGATATATAACACGATATCTCAAGAAGTTTGGACGGATTCAGACGAACCTTGGTGGACATTTTGGGTGTGTTGCAAGGACAAATTGGTTCAATTAAGGTGAAGATCCGAATCTAGATCTGAATACGAGAATTATTTAATTTTCAAAGTGATTCTTCACCATTGACAGATGAGGCCAAAAACGATATAGTACTGTATAGCATGACATTTGGAAAATGTATTGGGCCCGATATGTTCTCCTGGATCAGGCATTGTATGGCGGAGGTATGCATTCTATCAAGTGTCCTAGTTCATTCTGAGATTGTCTGTCTGTCTGTCTGTGTCTGTCTATGTCTGTCTATGTGTCTGTGTGTCTGTCTGGGCTGTAACTTTTTTTAATATTTGAGCTTTTGTCATCAAATTTTCAACAAAGCTTTATTCGGAGATTATGGAGAGAAAAAGTTCACAATTTGGTCAAATGGTCAAAGGTCAGCATCACATAAGTTTTCCAATTTTCATACAATTGAACTGAAATTTCAAGAATGTGCGTATTGGGCCAATGAATTGCTTCACCAATCAAAAGCTATAAGCGGATTGTTTTAGATCAAAAGGTCGAAGGTCAAGCTCGCATAAAATTATCAATTTTCATCCGATTGACTTGAAATTTGAACAGGGTTTGCATGTTGGGTCACTGAATTGGATCACCAATAAAACGCTCGCAGCTAATTGTTTTGAGGTCAAAAGGTCACAAAATCGTCAATTTCCATCTGGTTGATGAGATTTTAGCAGGGTTTGCATATTGGGTCACTGAAGCCTATTGCTTTTGAGGTCAAAAGGTCAAGATAACTTAAAATCGTCAATCTTTTTGTATGTTTACGCTGTTTTCGACATGTTTAGCGGATGGAAGAAGAAGTCCAAATACAAAGCAGAGGTGGATGGGCTTTGCATTTTCATAATCTTTTCATATATGGCAAAATAAATCTCAGAATCTCAAATTTCGTGGTTTTCTATGGGGCACCCTGACGTTCAGATTATGAAGTGTTTTCTTTTTGGAACTTCTTCACATCGTGAAGAATATTGTTCTTGCTGGGTGGGTCTCTCACTTTGAAATATCTGCGACATAGCTACTGGGTCTTGATCACGGACTTCATCTCAAGGTACCATTCATTTCCACCATTTTACTTTGTTGTTGTGCTGCGTCCGACATATTTATACTGGACTAATTAAATTTGGTGGAGACAATTGCTCAACTTCCTATAACAATGCCTGAAAAATAAATAATCTTCTTCTTGGTATCTAACGATCACAATTATTGCCACATCGTTGTTGGGTTGGCAATGGGAAGCTTGGTCCAAATCTTTTACGAACTGGCTAGCCAATCCTGACTTTCACTTAAGGTGAAGGCAGGACTTTGTAATTTGTTCATGGTTATAACGATAGCTTGCTTAATCTTCACAAATGACATCAGACATCTTTTTTTTTAACATCCATCAACGAATGCCAGCAGATGGGACACCCATTCAACATCCATTCGACAGACTACACACACATTGATGAATCACCCTACCTGTGAAACACCAGGATGACAGTTTATAGCTGGGTTAGATTCTAACCCAGGAAATACAGCTTAGAGGCAAGTGTGCATACATCTCGGGCTTCTTGGCCACCCTGCCAATCCCCTGGAAAAAAATAATGATTACAATTAATAATATTCAATGGAAAAAAAATTCAAATAGGACAAAGACTTTTGAAACACAGAATATGAAAAGGCAATCCTCTGGGACTCCATGAACAATTGGGACAATTTAAATGCATGAACAAGTGGGACATCCAGCTTCTTTCCTCATTATTATGATTGATTCAGAGTTATTCTGACTGCAAATACAGCAACATTCTGATTGTCTGCGACATCTTTAATCACGAAAAAAATTCTACATCTCCTATTAACAGCCCGACAATCACAGATTCTAACGGTTCAAGTGCACCATAGCAGAACTGCAATAACGGCTTTCAAGTATATAGTGTCGGAGCAATTGTAGCAAATTTGACTTGAGTATTTTTGGATTGTAAATTTTAGCCACCCAATGCATTTTTGTTCTTTACCTCCCTGTGAAAGCAAAAAATTGTGGAGCCAATTATTTGTTTCATTTTAAAGGTTTCAAATCACTAAATTTTAAAAGTATTTTAATAATAATAATGATAATAATGATTTAAAATAATAATAATAAAGGTAGAAAAAGAAAAAACGCTTTGAAGAACATTTTTTAACACAAAAATGTAATATATTGCACAAATTGCTGTTTTGAGAATTTTTCGAACGAATTTGAACCTATTTTTCGGGCTGGGTCCTACTTTGGGGGGCACAGATGATTAATTTTCCTGGCCAAAATGCAAAAAGTTACTACACATCATAAAGTGGTTTATACCGGCATCTAAAAGGAAGTTTATTCATGAATGATTTATTTTTTAGTCTCACTTTTGTGACATTTTAACGTGATAAGTGATGTAAGCAATGCTCAGGGCTTGCGGGACAGATCCAAGACTTTTTGTGGAGCCCAAATAATGATAATGACACTTGGGTGTATTTGACAAAATACCAGACTGTATTTTACCTCATTATATTCCTTTTGCATATTGATTAGATATGTCTTTACTTTAAATGGTAAATTCTTAAATGTAGTATCGGGATGAATTTATTATACTTTTAGGGCTTTGAAATATACCTGCACTAGTTCTTAAATCTGTTCAGACTTTATATTCTGAAGACCACACTGTGGTCTACACTGTGGTCACACAAGAATGACCACACTGTGGTCACAACCCCCATCCATCCATCCATTAGGCCCATACTCTGTGAAGAGCATTGGTGCTACCTAAGAAGTCTCCTTGGCTATTGGGCACAAACCTGGACAGGACACCACTCCAGCACAGGACACCAGCAAGCTGACACTCATTTTGCCGACCTCAGAAGGATGACAGGCAGAGTAAACCCCACCTGGTATTAATTCAACAGCAAAGTGGGATTTGAACTCAGGATCCTCAGATCCCAAGCCCAAAACCCCAGCCATATGGTCAACACCAGGCATGGTCACAACCTGTGACACAAAATATAAATATTTTGCCTCCTCTGTCCACTCAACTCCCTCATCGGTACCCATGTCTCATGTGTCTATGTGGTGAAAACTGGGTCTGAGAATAAAAAATAGAAAAGTTACCCATGTCTCCGATTACGTTCTCTAATCTGTCTCATTAACCTTGTGCTATGTCTGTCCCGTGTTCCTATTTGAATGAATAAGATAAGAGAGATAAGATTCGTAGTGACTCTGAATGGGGGAATTTACCTTTATATCTGTTACTCAGTTTTGTCGTGTGTGTGTGTGTGTGTGTGTGTGTGTGTGTGTGTGTGTGTGTGTGTGTGTGTGTGTGTGTGTGTGTGTGTGTGCGTGTGCGTGTGCGTGCGTGCGTCCCTCTTCCTCTCTTCCACCCTCCCACTCCTTGTGGTAATACACCTTTTGGTCATAAAAACTGAACGTGGTCATTCGACGTATGGGACTTCACGATTGAGTGCGAGTGAATTTGCTTTAAAAATCCCATAACGGGCCAATTGGGAAACAGGAATTTAAAACACTCTGAAAATAGTTGATTCATCGCAGTTATATCAGAACGAGCTGATTAGTCACACAGTCACAGATGTTTAACCCCAATACGGAGCCTTTCAAAAATTACGTAATGTTATGTTTTTTGGGAGGCCCATACAGGCATGATCAAACATTACTAATCATTTTTATTCAACATATGATCAGATTTTTCAGGGTCCCTCATCATGATTAACACTCGACCCAAACAAAGCCAATGGAAATCCGATGCAGCACAGCCGGACAGTGTAATCAGTAAAGGCCTACTATACAGCCCTCATGTGTTCGGACCACCAGAAAACCAATATGGCGGCCATATAATTGCATTTTTTGTGCGATGGTGGGTGGAGTAAAGTGGCAGATGTAGGTGTGGTCCAGAAGTTGTTTGACCAATGGGTGCACATTTCAAAAATTGATCCCAAACAACAACAAAACAACAACAACAATGTGAAGCTGTTGTGGATCTGCCACAAAAATATTATTTTTCCCAGGTTATGGTTTCTTTGCATGATATGTAATTATGTGCACTTTCTTCTTACCCCAGATGGTGGGGCAACTTAGCATAACAATTGTGCATTTTATGAGGAAAGCACCAAATTTGGCACACGAGTAGCCTATTATATTATGAACAGATTTGGATATTGGGCCATCTCAAAATTTTTGATGGCAGTGGAAAATGGCTGCCACAGCCATCAGCGGCTGAATTTGAGATGGCCCAATATCCAAATCTGTTCATAATATGATAGGCTACCAGTGTGTCAAATTTGGTGCTTTCCTCGCAAAATGCACAATTGTTATGCTATATTTAGCTAAGTTGCCCCACTAAGAGTTTGGTGGCAGTTTCAATGGCCGGCAAAGCTATAATCTATTTGCTTCAGTAAAGTGTAGATGTATTTACAGTACTTCTCACATCGCATTTTGTACATGCATACCATGAAGGGATTTATTTTTTTTCTTACTAAATATGTGTTGTCGGCATTAGAAGAAGATGGCCAAGAGGAAGTCAACAGATTATGAACTGTGATTGAAATGCCAAACTTGTGGTGACTTGGTTATCACTCCAGAAAGGTCATCATAGAGAATTTTTTTTGGAATCAGTGGAGCAATGGGCTAAGTACAAAGACCCAGAATATATGAGAATACAGAACTGGCTGGAACACATTAATGCAACTGAGATTGATGATCAAGGTTTGTCTTAGCATAGTAGTTGTAATACAACTGCGAGGTTTGCAGCAAGGGAAAAGCAACCAGCTGCAAGATTTTCTGAAAAGCATCAGCACAGATGAGAATAGCATTCATCCAGCTTGGAAAAACAGATCCACCAACAGATGAGGTGATCAGAGGATTGGAAGAGTATGTTTGCAGATTGTATCAGCCAAAGACTAAAGGAAATGAAGTGAAAAACCTTTGATGGGGAAATGCTCCGAAAGTGGCAGGCCGAAGCAGAAAGACTGACTTCCTCCAATTGAAACTGATTGGAACAAGCAATTCTCCATGCCGATTACCAGGCAATGGTCTCATGCAATGAGTCAGAAGCTAATCCAATATTCCTAACTCCAGATTCATATGGATGGAAAAAAAAAGGAAATATGTTGGTGCCTATTGTAACACAATTGAAGCCTGCAACTGATGGAGTGATAGAGCTGATCGCATGTGCTTGTGGAACAGGAAAGTGAAGAGGCTCAAACTGTTACTGTCAGACAGCAAATCTGGTGTGCACTGAAATGTGTGAATGTGAAACTGTGGATGAGTGTATCAACATTGAACAAAAAGTATTCATATCATGAAGATTTTACTGCTGATGAAAGTGGTGAATTGTCAATCCCTCTTTCACTCATTTACACTGCTGGTAGACATTTCATTGCCTTTTTTTTTGGAAACAATGTCGAGGCTCATATGAAAGCTAACACATAGAAGGTGCAACAAGGGGAGCAGGAGACAAGATGGGCGGGAGAGGGAAGAACAAAACAGTGTGGAACAGAGACATGAGGAGATCTGTGGAAAGGAGAGGGGTGGGACGAGGTACACAGATTAAACAAGATGGACAACAGGGACTTTAAGGTCCTTAAACGACAGTGACTTTCAGGAAGGAATGCGGGGAATTTGAATGAGGTGTGTTTGGGCTGGATTAACTAGGGAAGAAAAGATCATAGTTTTGGATGGGGGAAGATAAGATATGTTGGTGAACAGCTGTTTTGAAGACTTGGGGGGAAGAGTTGGATTGAAGAGAGTGTGGGAGTTTGTTCCAAAGGCAGGAAAAAAGAAAAACGAAAGAGTGAAGGTGAGCAATGATTCTTGATTTTGGTAGTTTTACCTGAAGGGGATTGCTGGCACACCTTGAGCGCCATGAGGAAATATGGGGGAGACATATCTCAGACAGAGTGAGGGGGTGGGCGAGGTCGGAGAGGAGATGGTAGAAGAGTGAAAGACTACCGACCTGCCTGCAGTGAGAGAGTGAGTGACCCAAAGACTCAGCCTCATCGCAGGAGATACCAATGATCCTGAATGCCTTGGTTTCCGCAGCGTGAAGTCAAGAAAGGTGAGAGGCAGGAGCACCAGCCGAGAGGGGAGAGAAGTGCTCCATCAGACTGCAGACAAAAGTTTTGTATGTGGTCAGGAGCTCAGATGTGCCAAGGAAGGACTTTGTATGATGGAGGATTCCCAGTTGGTGACTGGTTTTGGAGGCCAGCTTGGTAATGTGGCTTTCCCAGGAAAGATCATGGCAGATAGTGAGACGAAGAAGCTTGAATGAGAGGACTTATTCAAGAGGATTGTTGAGAAAGTAGATGCGATGGGAGGATTTTCATGATGGTCCTTTCGGGGAGACAAAGTGAGCGTGTGAGATTTGTCACGATTGAAAGACATGTTCTACGTGTTGGACCAGGTTGTAATTTTAATCAGATTTGGAGAGAGTGAAGAGGCTGCTGCTTGCCGATATGAGGGATGCCAGCTGGTATGGCAGAGGGTGGAGTCATCAGCAAAGAGATAATGATATTTTCCAGAGAGTCAGAGAGATCATTGATGAAAATCAGGAAAAGAATAGGGCCCAGAACGCTACCTTGAGGGACTCCATTATGGACAGGAAGGGGGATGAGGGAACTCCAATGAGGGCCACATGTTCGCTGTGACAGGTGAGGAGGTCTGCGAGCCATGAGTTGAGATGGCCTTGGATACCATCGGAAGAGAGTTTGATGAGCAGGGCAGGGTGCCAGACCGCATCGAAAGCACACAATATGTTTTGGGAGATTGGCTCTGATTTCATGTCTGGCATTGAGGATCTCCATCCATTGCTGAGAGTGGATGTGGTCTTGAAGGTGGTCTTGAAGGCACTCTGCAGGAGTGCATATTTAGGGTAGAGTGACCTGGTCTGAATCCAAAATGATGATTGGAAATCAAGCTATTGGAGAAGAGGAAGGATTTAATTTCTGAAGTGATGATGGAATCCATAACCCAGCTGATAATTGTAAGAAGGCTGATTGGTCTGCTGTTGCAGGGATCTGTTTTTGCTCCTTTTTTATGGAGGGTGGTAATGTTTGCTGATTTCCAAGTAGATGGCAGATGACCTGGAGCAAATGAGAGGGTGAATAGAACAAAGAGAGAGAGAGAGAGAGAGAGAGAGAGAGAGAGAGAGAGAGAGAGAGAGAGAGAGAGAGACAGAGACAGAGACAGAGAGAGAGAGAGAGAGACAGAGACAGAGACAGAGAGACAGAGACAGAGACAGAGAGACAGAGACAGAGACAGAGAGAGAGAGAGACAGAGAGAGAGACAGAGACAGAGACAGAGACAGAGAGAGAGACAGAGAGAGAGAGAGACAGAGAGAGAGAGAGACAGAGACAGAGACAGAGACAGAGACAGAGACAGAGACAGACACAGAGACAGAGACAGAGACAGAGACAGAGACAGAGACAGAGACAGAGACAGAGACAGAGACAGAGAGAGAGAGAGAGAGAGAGAGAGAGAGAGAGAGAGAGAGAGAGAGAGAGAGAGAGAGAGAGAGAGAGAGAGAGAGAGAGAGAGAGCAGATTCAATTCTGGGCAGGCACATTTAATAATTAATTGACCAAAATTAAGAGCATATGAAGACTGGAAACTTTTTTTAATCTTTGTGAAAGATGGCGAATCAGATTGGCAAAGTTTCTGTCATCCTAATTTTATTGTGTTTTCGTGATGAGATACCCCTAGCAGCTACTGGCTACATGTACGTGCGTACTTGTTTTTCTTCAAGCTTGGTTTAGTAGACATTCAAGCATGTTATTGTCTTGATTAATAGATGACATTAAATACATACTGTTTGCACATCAAATGCTTATTCTTGCTGTTCATTTTGAAAAACAGGAATCAAACCTTCGATCTAATGAAAAGTATTACAGGTATGGACCTAAGCTACAAGTGTTTCAATGCCAATGTATAATCTTACATGTCTTTTCCTACTTAACCCTAACGTACAGTTTTCCTACCCTACCGTACAGTTCAGGGTTAAGTAGGAAAAGAGGTCGAAGTCAGAATTATTTTGGGTAAAATTGTCTAAGTTTTAAGTTTTCTTTTATCTCGTCTCATTTATTGTGATTAATTTTGATCTGCTGAACATTTTGATGTGCTATGTTCAAAGATCTTCTTTTGAAAATAAATATTTCCAGATTTTTTCTTGTCTAATTCTTTCAAAAACTGAACTTTGACCCCAAAAATGGACTAAACCTAAAAATAACTAGAAGGGCACCCAGTGGAGCGCATACCTCCGCCACATAACGCCTGATCCACGAGAACATATCAGGCCCAATACATTTTTGAAACATAACCTCCTTCACCTTTGGTGGCAGAGGTAAATATCATGCTATACAGTACGTTATTGTTTTTGGCCCGATCTTTCAATGGTGAAGAATCACTTCCAAAATTCAATAATTCTAGTATCCAGATCCAGATTCTGATCTTCACCAAAAGCGAATCAATTCGTCCTTCCCACACACCCAATCTGTCCACCAAGTTTCGTTCGAATCCGTCCACAACATTTTGAGATATCATGCTATATATGTTCGCACTATCAATGGTGAAGAATCACTTAAAACTTTATCAGATCTGGATCTGGATTCGGATCTTCACCAAAATCTAATCAATTCTTCCTTGTGACACACTCAACATGTCCACAAAGTTTCATTGCAATCCGTCTGCAACTTTTTGAGATATCCTGCACACAAACAAACAAACAAAGAAAGAAATAAACAAACAGAGAGAAAGGGGTGAAAACATCACCTTCACCTTCGGCGGTGGAGGTAAAAATTGGCACCATGTTTTTTGGTAAAGGTTTAGGTGCAGGGATTATGAAAATGAATGGTGACAAAAATTTACAAACAAAAAATACTTCACTGCAATTTCCTCCACACGAATAGCTTGATTATGAGGAAAGAAACTGTCAGGTCAGGTCAGGTATGGGAACATGCGCCAGAGCAGCACGTTGCTGCGTCCACTTTCTGCCGGTACTCCAGGGGCCTCCGTCTGCCCATCCCCCAGGCAGATGATTGGCCCATCCCCATCTCCTTGAGATGCTGATCAACCTGCTGCAACCACGATGCCCGTGGTCAGCCCATTGGTCTCCTCCACTCACGAGGCTCCCTCGCTGAGAGAATCTCGTGAGCAGGATCAGCATCAGGAAAATGAGTCATGCCAATACAGCCGCAGCTGATGCTCATGGACTATGGAGGTAACAAATCTCATTTGAATCTCTCTCAACAACCGCTCGTTGGACACAAAGTCCGACCAGTGATTGCCAAGGATTCTCTGAAGAGACTTGGTATGAAAGGAATTAAGTCTCTGTCTCAGATCCCCAGTCAGAATCCAAGTCTCACATCCATAGAGCAAGACTGGAAGCACCAAAGACCTGAAGACTCAGACTTTCGTCCTCCCACACAGGTACTGGCAGTGCCACACCCCATGATTCAGTGAATCCATGACTCCCCAGGCCCGACCCAGATGTCTGTTGATCTCTGACTCACAGCCAGCAGAGAAATAAATATCACTGCCAAGGTAAGTGAATCTCTCCATGACCTCAACATCCTCGTCACAAACAGGTACAGACAGGATAGTAGCATCCCGGACATTATTGAAAGCCTGTATCTTAGTTTTGACCCAGGAAACAGATAATCCCAGTGGCTCTAACTTCTCCTTCAGTACCTCAAGGGCCCCCAAAAGGATATCTGGAGTCTCCACAAAGATAACTGCATCATCTGTGAAATCAATAATTTCACAGATGCACGCAGCAACCTTATCCATAATTATCCGAGCAAAGACCATGACTGGCACTGAGAGCGGCTTCACCCCTCGGTAGTTGTTGCAGGTTTGGCGATCACCCTTCCCTTTCGGGAGAGGGACAACAATGCCCCTCTTCCAGTCAGTTGGGATGATGCCTGTGTTCCAGGCAGAGCACAAAACTGCATGCAATGACACAAGTACAACATTTCCACCAGCCTTGAGAAGTTCAACATGGATGCCACAGATCCCTGGAGTTTTACCCCATTTCAACCGGTTCATCGCAGCCTTTGTTTCCACAAATGAAGGTGGACCACAGTTGATTGGAGGGTCAGCAACAGGTATTGTAACACCCTTGACATCCAACTCAACAGTTGGTGGATCGGCCTGGTACAGCAACTCAACTTAACCGGCCCAGTGGGCCTTCACTTTGGACTACTCTGTCAAGAGCATACCACCCTCTGCTCTAACTGCAGTGCATCGAGGGATGGGCTTGGATGAACGAAATGTGTGAATTCCCCTGTAAGCAGGACAACAATCACTTGACCACAGGTGATGCTCTACCCCTCACAGATTCCTCGCACATAGGCCTCCTTGTCCACCCTTAGTGCACGTACAGTTTTACACCTCAGCTCCCTGAACAGCTCAGCTCTGCCATTCAGCCTGGCCCTGCAACTCTGGTCAATCATATCCATGTCCCTTGAGAGAAAAAATTCTCCTTCACCCCACGGTGAGTTCCAAAACATCCACCGGCAACATCATGGACGGTGGTCCTGAAGGCACTCCACAACTCGTCAGAATCTCCCAAATCTCCACTCACCTTGTTCACAAACTCCTCAGCTACCCTCTCATCCTTCAGCTTGCCAACATCCAGCCTCTTCTGGGATGGTACCATTCTCCTGAATTTAAACTGAAACTTCAGAGTTGCTACAACAAGCCTGTGGTCAGTATTGAGGAACTCAGAACTCCGGTAGACCCTGCAGTTCTGGATCATCCTTCAGCGAAAAAATAGAAACCGAATTCTTGGCAAACTGGAGATGTAAACACAACTGCAAATCACTCCACTCAGCTGCACAACTACACAACCATAAAACACCACAATCGGCCATTTCTCTCAAATTTTCAACCATAAAAATTCTATGCATGGCAGTCCATCAACAGATCGACCACAAAAGACATCTATGTTGTGCATCAGATCCAGAGGACAGGTGGTTAGCCAGGTAATCTAACCATTTCGTCCTTGTCACACACCCAAACTGCCCCCCCAAATTTCTTCAGAAACCATCCACAATTTTCTCAGATATCTTGCTCACAGCCAAACACACGTACAAGGCTGAAAACGTGACCTCCTAACTCCCTCCACCTTCGGTGGTGGAGATAATAAAATCAAGTAAACAGCAATGGCAGTGTATTTGAATGGGGGAGTCGTGTAAGATTAACCATTACATGGCTTCATGAACGTATAATTTATAGTGTATCAAAGCATCTTCAATGGTGGACTTGCTTATGATAACAGTTTAAATTACAGTCGTAATTCTGCGTTATTCATGGAGTACCATTATTTAGCCATCGTGCGTTTTATGGTTGACTGCTGGAAAATGGACTGCTCGCCATCCGCCATAAAATGTATGGTCCATTTCTCAAAGTGTAGTTATTGTCATTACAAAACATTTACAAGAAAAAGGACAAATTATTTGCATTTATAAAATAGTCAAGCCTTCAAAAGATATCATATCCACAAAGGAATGGTTGTATAACATAATTCGATAGGAAGCAGGCTACAATAAGGATTGACTTGCCTCCACTTTGGTGTAAGACTTAAAAGGTGGGATAGCTATGTTCATATGAAAGAAACGGCAATGATGATTAATTGGGCCCTTTTCATTTAAATGCTTTCACAATGCCCGTTTGATAACCTAATTTCAACTGAAAAGAATAACGGGAGGAAAACACATGTTCTTTGTTAGCCACAGATTCCTTACTGTACGGCTCAGCATATAGAAATTTTGAGAATCGGAGAACAAAGAGAACTTTTGTGAGCGTTTCCACCTACCTACCCACACCTGCTTCTGCCCATTACACCTGCTGCCTGGTGTCATTATTCCATGTGATAAAAGGAAGGTTTAGGATGCCACCAGAAGGCTTGTTGAAGGTATTGCTGGATTAGGCATGTTCGTTTCACCCTCCAAGCAGACTTACAATGAGATGGATTTTCTCTCATATTCTTGAAAGAACACATTTTGAATTACATGTGTGAATTGTGGAAGTAGAGACCTATTCTGATGACATATTAACTTGTTTCATGATATCAAAAACAGCAGGCATGTGAGTACAAACATCCTCGACTCGACTATATTTTCCAGGCTCACTGACAAAACGAAGATAGAGATAGCAGAGAAGTATTCGGCAAAGCCAGCAGGGGCATCTTCAACCTCACTAACTGATGATGTATTGAATCCCTCTCCAACTAGATAACGATTACAAAAAATCATCTCCCAAGAACCTACAGTCAACCCTCACACCGTCAAAGCTGACTTAGTTGGGCAACTTAGCATAACAATTGTGCATTTTGTGAGGAAAGCACCAAATTTGGCACACTAGTAGCCAAACATATTATGAACAGATTTGGATATTGGGCCATCTCAAATTCAGCCACTGATGGCTGTGGCAGCCATTTTCCACTGCCATCAAAAATTTTGAGATGGCCCAATATCCAAATCCTTTCATAATATGATAGGCTACTAGTGTGCCAAATTTGGTGCTTTCTTCACAAAATGCACAATTGTTGTGCTATATTTAGCTAAGTTGCCCCACTATGTACATTAACTGGGTTTTAAATGAAACCAGAGAGATAAAGCACAAGTGGTCTCTGACTGCTTTGGATTTCGAGATGGCCTCTGTGGAGGAGACTACGCATACTCCCTTACACAACGTCCCTGCTTAAATGACAGTAGCATCGGGTGAACTCTGCCAGGAAGAGTTTGTCCAAACTTTAGAGGACAATAATCGAAAGGTGCTGTCCATCAACAGGATATAGTTCATCTTTCATCCATGGGAGGAACCCAACTCCAAAACATTTGCTCTCGGAATGACTTTGAGGCACCTCATGGGGTCTTCAAATCATATTTCCATCATGAATGGTTTTGGCCACTGTGTGTCACATGACAGAGCCCTTGGATCACTCCAGCTTGGATTGGAGGATATTGTTAACCCACGCACGTGAAACAAAAAGCGGGGTTAACCAATTGGTTCATGTACATCTGTCTATCTGTCCTATCAGTTTATGATCGTCAGTTCATGATTGAGGAGCAACTTGTTAAAATTGAATGTTATATTTTGAACACGAATCGGAACATGAATTGGAAGACAAGTCTCTCCTTTTACCATACCTTGGCTCAATATAATTCACCCTGGTCGTGCATGCAGAGAGGAGTGAGGAAATATATTTACTCTGTCTGCCTGTCTGCCCTGCTGTGAAACAAAATTGAAAATCATTCCAAACAGCAAACTAACTATTTAATAAGGACGTTATAATTGACACAAACAGGCACGAAGAACGAATGTGACATGTTGGATAGGGTGATGTCATTGACACTGGGTAAAATTGGCGGGGAAACCCAGAATTAATTAATGTATACACCTTTAAACCTCTTTACATCTTTGTTAATTGAACGAGAAGAGTACCCCGCCCACCAAGTGATCTTGTTCCAATAATGCAACACGCTCTTCTGACGCATACCTTTATTTCGGTGGTGTATTGGCAAATGCCATCTCTATGTCGGCAAAAAAAATAACCTGGGTTACATGCACGGAGCAAAAACATACCCACTGCGTATAATTCAACACACCTCACTACACTGGATGACGGGAAGACAGGAATACTGTTACTGTAATAGGTGGATACTTGTAATACTCTCCCCCACCTGGAGGAGGCGGTATACGATACACATTTACAAAGTGAAGGTTGGGGGGGGGGGGTTGAGGACTTCTGGTTGGAAGGGGAGTTCAGTACTTGGGGTTTGGGGCAGTTGAGGACGTGAAGAAGAAATGGAGAGGGGATGACAGAGTTAGGTTCGGGAAGGGAGGGGGTTGTGGATCTGAAGTCACATTTTACATTATGCAGAATTTCCATGGGTCCCTGACAATCCCAATGGGTCTTTTGGGTCCTCTCGGTAGTTTGGGTTCTCCAGGTATTTTGGGTCCTCGTGGTCTTTTAGGTCGGGGTGTTTTGAATCCCCTGGATCTTTTGTGTCTTCAGGGTCTTTTATGTCCTCTCGTTATTTTTGATTTTCTGCGTCTTTTGGGTCCTCTAGGTCTTTGAGGTCCTCAGGGTCTTTTGGGTCCTTGGGGTTTGTGTCTTTGGAGTCTTTTCAGTCTTTTAGGTCTTGAGGGTCTTTTTGGTCTTCGGGATCTTTAAGGGTCATCGGGGTCTTTTGGGTCTTTAATGGTCTTCAGGGTCCTTAGGATATTTTGGATATTTGGGGTATTTTCGGTCTTTTGGGTCTTTAAGTGTCTTCAGGGTCCTTAGGGTCTTTTGGATCTTTGGAGTATTTTGGGTATTCAGGTTCTTTAGGTCTTTTGCGTATTTTGGGTCTTCGGTCTTTGGTCTCTTTGGTCTTCGGGGTGTTCTGGGTTTTGGGGTTGGGTATTTTCAGTATTTGGCTCGTTTGGGTCTTTTCAGTCTTTTGGGTCTTCGGGTTATTTAAGGGTATTCGGGGTCTTTTGTGTCCTAGGGGTCTTTTGGGGTCCTCAGTGTTGTTTGGGTCTTCAGGATATTTTCAGTCTTTTGGTTCTTTGGGGTCTTATCGGTTCTCTGGGTCTTTTGGGTCACTTAGTTCCTCAGGGTCGTTTGGTTCCTTGGGGGCGTTTGGGTCTTTTGGGTCCTCTGGGTACTTTAGGTGAAGTATTTCAGGTTACAATTGTGGGTGACGTCAGGGCAGCTGTCCAACCAATGGGTGAAGAGCGGATATACATACATAACATACATACATACTGTACACTTGCTCCATTATATATATATATATATATATATATATATATATATATATATATATATATATATATATATATATATATATATATATATATATATCTTCTTCTTCTGGCTGCTCCCGTTAGGGGTCGCCACAGCGGATCATCCGTATGATCCGCATAGTGATTTGGCACATGTTTTACGCCGGATGCCCTTCCTGACGCAACCCTGGTCGCCTCTTACGACACAGGGATATGGTACACCTATTTAACCTGGGTATACACCGGCCCAGTACACTGGTACTCATTTCGCCGACCTCGGAAGGATGACAGGCTGAGTCAACCCCCTGGTGTATTAATTCAGTGGTCCAACGGGGCTTGAACTCAGGACCTTTTGGATCCCAAGCCGCTGCCCTAACCACTGCGCCAACACCAGGCTATATATATATATATATATATATATATATATATATATATATATATATATATATATATATATATATATATATATATATATATATATATATATATATATATATATATATATATATATATATATATATATATATATATATATATATATATATATATATATATAATACTTGAAGACTGGAGAACACAAATCGCCTTCATAATACTTCTAAAACCATGCAACATATCGATATAATGTATAGCATGAGAAGGCATGGAATTTGAGAGGGTCGGGGTGAAGAAGATGCTGAATGACGCAACGTTTGATGGTGATCAATAAACCCTCCATCTCTTAAACTGTGACTCAACTTCGTGATATTACTGTGCATAAGGGTGAAGTATAAAGGACTGCTTCAGTGGCGCTAAAAATGTGTATTATTTTAATTAGCGATCATTAAAATCATTATTTAATTAAAAGCAAGAAGGGCATTCGGGAGAGCACATACCACCGCCAGGCTGATTAGTTTACATTTTGCATCCCACTGATCGGCCAGATATGGATTCGAACCTGAACTTAAATTTAATTAGACTAGTCTTATCACCTAACCAAGTCATACACCAAGTTTCGTACGAATCCGTCTTTAACTTTTTGAACTATCGTGCTATGTATCATTTTAGCCCGATCACTCAATGATGAAGAATCACATAAAAAAAATTATTGGATCCGGATCTGGATCTTCACCCAAATCGAATCAATTCTTCCTTGTTACAGACCCAACCTGCCCACCAAGCTTCGTCCGAAAACATCCACAACTTTTTGAAATATCATGCAAATATCGTTTTAGTCCAATCACTCAATGGTGAAGAATCACACAAAAAATTCTTGGATCCAGACTCAGATCTTCACCAAAATCGAATAATTTCTTCCTTCTTTCATACTCAACCTGCCCACCAAGTTTCGTTCAAATCTGTGCACAACTTTTTGAGATATCCTGCAACATGTCGTTTGAGCTCAATCACTCAATGATGAAGTCACTTCAAAAAATTCTCGGATCCAAATGCGGATTTGGATCTTCATCAAAATCTAATCATTTCATCCTTGCCACATACCCCAGATGCAGATTTGGATCTTCATCAAAATGTAATCATTTCATCCTTGCCACATACCCAAGCTCTCCACAAAATTTCGTCCAAATCCATACACAACTTTTGAGATATTTTGTTCACATACAAACAAACAAGAATGGTGCAGAGCACGATACTTGCAAAATCCACCCCCGCTCTCCAAAGGTTGCCAAGGATACATCAAATTTTCCATTTCATCTATCTTCTTCGATATATTACTCAAACTCTCATCTTGTATGTATGTATGTATGTATGTATGTATGTATGTATGTATGTATGTATGTATGTTCCCAAAATACAGCCAAAACGGTACACAATAGTGCAAAAATTTTCGGCCCACCTTACTCACCATTCATCCGCGGTGTGCAGTGTCAAGTTTCGTTAAAATCGGGCAACGAAAAAAATTATTAAGAAATTAATTCCCGATTCAGTGAAGTACTCTTCGGGAGAATTTGATCAATGCAAACAACCACAGCAGTATCGTTTGCTGGAGCTATGTTTTTATTTTTGTTTTAATGATTTTTTTCATCAACCACTGTCACAACAGGAACCCAACGGGTTCACGGATCGTCTAGTATATTAGGAAAACTCTCATCTTGTATGTATGTATGTATGTATGTTCCCGCAATACAGCCAAAACGGAACACGATAGCGCAAAAGTTTTATGGCCATCTTACTCACCATTCGCTCGCGATGTGCAGTATCAAGTTTCGTTAAAATCGCGCAACGAAAAAAAATATTAAAAAATCAATTCCCGATTCAGTTAAGTACTCTTTGGGAGAATTTGATCATTGCAAAAAACCTCAGCAGTATAGTTCACTGGAGCTATCTTTTTTTTTCTTCAAATGATTTTTTTTCATCAACTGCGGTCACAACGGAAACCCAACAGGTTCACGGGTCGTCTCGTTAAGATTAAAATTGACAGCCGTAA
This sequence comes from Eptatretus burgeri, assembly GCF_056783735.1. Taxonomy (NCBI): domain Eukaryota; kingdom Metazoa; phylum Chordata; class Myxini; order Myxiniformes; family Myxinidae; genus Eptatretus; species Eptatretus burgeri. Next base: position 51,338,610 of record NC_140975.1, on the reverse strand, counting down.
TGAAAGGTCAGGTCAATCAGATGAAAATTGATTATTTTTCAGATTGAACTTGATGATTTTAGAAGTTTCACTTTGCGTTGACCTTTGACATTTTGATCTCAAAAATAGTTGGTTTCCAAATTCGGTGATGCACTATGAAATTGCTGCTTAATTAACAGATTAATCAGAAGAAAATTGACGATTTTTCTGATGAAATTTAATGATTTTAGAAGTTCGCCCTTGAGTTGACCTTTGATCTTTTGACCTCAAAAATAGTTGGTTTCCCAATGCAGTGACGTAATATGCAAATCTTGTTCAAATTTCAATCAATCGGATGAATATTGAGCATTTTTGAAATACCACCTTCGTTGTTGACCATCAACCTATGTTGACCTTTTGACCTCAAAAACAATATTTGTCTTCCTTATGCCAAACTCTACCATGCGGTGAAGTTTTGTGAAGATCGGTTTAAAATTGTGCCCTTCAGGCGATAAACAGACAGACAGACAGACAGACAAACAGAATAACAAAATCGACTGACCAATATACTTGAAAAATCTTCGATTTTGCAAGTAACAAACAGACAAACAGACAGACAGGGGTGAAAACATAACCTCCTTCCACCTTCGGTGGCAGAGGTATTGAATCACTGTACTTGAACAACTGGGTCAGGAGAATTGTGGGAGTGAACAGATTGGATAGAAGGAGGATGGATGAACTGAGGGAGGAGATTGGTGTGCAGATGAGCTTGATAGGGAGATTGGTGAAATGCCGGCTGAGATGGGCTGGGTACTTAGTGCGGATGGTGGAAGAGAAAATGGCAAAAAGAGCAGATAGGTTGAAGAAGCAAGGCAGGAGGAAAAGAGGTAGACCGTGGTTGAGATGGGAGGAATGTGTGAGAAGGGATATCAGTGGGGGTGGTTGAAGAGTGGAAATAGTTGGCTGAGGACAAGGAAGTGGAGGAGTATCGTGGTGAAGGGAGGGCAGAAGCTTTCTGCCATTGGACTTCTCACGCCTAAAATAGTGAAGAGGAAGAGAAGAACACTGCACAGGGAATGCCTAAGGTGTGTTCAGTTACCAAACAGCTTGCTTGCCAAGGGTTTTGAATGCGGTAACCTTAGTTATCAATGGTATCGAATGGAGTGCTTGCTTGAATGCTCAATCAATTGAAGAGTGCTCTCAAAGAAATATGGTAAGTGAACACACCCCTGGTGTTGGCTTAACGGTTAAGGTGCCTGGCTTAAGATCTTAGGGTCTTGAGTTTGAGCCCCTGGAGTGTGGTTAAATAACACCAGGTAGGTTGACTCAGTGTGTCATCCTTTTGAGGTCAGCAAAATGAGGACCAAGTTACTGGAAACATAGGGCATAGCTTCAACAACACAGCCGTGCTCCCTGCAATGATGCAACTAGCAGCCACGGGCTGCATATGAAATGATGATGATGATGATGATGATGATGATGATGATGATGATGATGATGATGATGATGATGATGATGATGATAATGAGTCCAGGACCCACATCACTTGGTTCAACTGATGATCAAAATGTAAAAAACGACAAAAGCACCAGGATACATATCTTGAAAGGTGATGTCCTGCATGTATATGTCGACAGTTTACCGCACAATTCACCTTTGATGATAGACGGTATGGCGATATGGCAAACACCTCAGAGGGTGCCCCCTGCATTTCAGGTCTTGCAGACAATCAGTTGTGAAAGGCCATTCAATTAGCAAGGAAGCTGAGCTGCACGTGTATCGACTTTGTTGTGAATCATTCCACTCCCCATCAGCATGAAGTATTGTGAACATCTTAGGTGTGCATCCTCTGGAATTCCGGTATTAAAAGTAATACACCTGATCATAAGAATCCCAAACAGTTCAATAAGTATCTCTCAGCTATCAAGAAGAAAGAGTTCCTCATATCAATGCTATTCACATGGCGGATGGAGCAGGAGAACACTTCTCAAATGAGATCTCAAATTCTAATCTGTCAAGGGGAAAGGTGCCACTAGCTCCAGTGGGAAACGGAAGTACCAGCATTACATTGCGACCACGAAGAGGCCGACACTAGTCTGATGTTGCACGCAAAGTATGCCTCATTGCAGTAAAATGCCTGGACACAGATTTCTTGGCCCTGGCTCTTCGCATGATTGCATGAGATCCCAAGTACTCTTGATTTCATGACCAGGATGGGTATGACTGCGAGAATTGTCAATGGAAGTGCAATTTTTAACTGGTGTAGACATCAAATGAGCCAAGCTATTCTTGGGCTACATGTCATCACAGTGTTATTGCTTTCAATGGTAAGGGAAAAGTGAGAGCCTTACAACTTCTTTTGGAGTCACTAATGCCTACCAGATTTTCAGACACCTGGGCATTGACTGCAATCCGTGCGACGACATTTGTTCCAGCATTGAAGTGTTTGTCTATACTCCGTATAACCAGGCTGAATTGACTGACATCAACAAAGCCAGGTACATTGTATTCACATGAAATATTAAGTTTATAAGGCACTCCCCCCTAACAAAGATTGCCTGACACAACATAACTTGCGAGCAGCTTACCAGTGTACAGTATCTCGCCGGTGTCTGCACACCTTATTGGTGCCCCAAGTCCTGGTGATCATTAATGGAAACTAGGCAATGAAAGCCTGAGAATTCACTGGATGTCACAAATTCTGCCCAATGAGTATCCTGTAAATTGTTCATTGTAATGACACAGGATGACCCCGCTGGAGAGAGAAAGAGAGAAAGAGAGAAAGAGAGAAAGAGAGAAAGAGAGAAAGAGAGAAAGAGAGAAAGAGAGAAAGAGAGAAAGAGAGAAAGAGAGAGAGAGAGAGAGAGAGAGAGAGAGGTCTGTAAGGAAAGACATTTTCCAAATATTTGACCAGCTTGTGATAAACACAATTGCCATGTTGGCAAAAAAAAATTGGCCACAAATCTCATTTTTGATCTTCCTTCAGATTTCGTCCCATGGCCAACAGGAAAAGAGAATCAAATTCAGTCTATTATTTAATTATATTTGCGAGTGGAAATTTTTTTTAATTGAAAATTCACAATTGAAAATGTTGGAAAAGACATCAAAGCATTTGAAATTCACTGAAAAAGTCCTAGGTTTTTCCCCCAGTGTATATTCCATTCTTGAGGGGATCATCAATAGAATATGTTAATGGCACGAAAATAATCTCCTGGGATTCACTTGCATAAAGCTTCCTCACATGCCTCACATGCCTCACTTAAGTAAAAGCTTTTGCCACATTCCTGTTTCATTTATTCCATTGAAACCTTCTCACATCACTCAAACGTCTGGTAAATGTTAGATAAGTCAAACACATATTATTCAGCACTGTTAACTTGGTGGTTTCATCCGCAACTGCCAATCTCTATGTTTGAGCTTTCAATATGTCTTTAAGCCACTGCCATGAAGGTTTTAGCAGAATGCAAGTCCCTTTAAGTGAGGCTTTGAAGTTGCCATGAGTTGCCTGTGTCGAAGAATACTCAATTCCTCTTGCACATTTGAACTATTTAATACATATGCATTTGGAGAACCAGAGGAGATTCAATAACACAAGCAAGCAACATGCACTTTCCTCTGATTCTACAGTACATGAATTTTTGAGGTCAGGTCAGGTTCGATCTGTGACCTGCTACAGGTACCATGTAAACCTGTACTAACCTGTTCCATGGTCGGGTTGTCGGCGACTAAACCGTCTCCCCCACCAGGTTTTCTGGTGAGGGGGGTCTTTGGATATGGACACCCAGCAGGATTAAAAACAAAACCTGTCATAGGGCGGAGGAGCTCTTTGTGAGCCAACGGCCATCCATATCTAGTGCCCAACTGTGTCTGCAGACGTCCTCCTGCAGTTGGGTCACTTCTTATTAGGAGGTTGGTGGCAGGATTTGCACTCCGGCCACCGTAAAACTCTTCATTCCGCAAAACGCAAAAACGCAAAAAAATCTGAAACCCACTCCGTGGGAGTACATCCTGCGCAGCTTCCCTTCGCAGGGCAGCTCACCGGATGACGGGATTGGGGCAAAGCCTTCGGGACCCCCAATGTTTGATGATAGGAGGGAAACCACGGGGTAAAATCCCTGGGTCAGATTGCGGGAGAGTGTGTCGGAGTGGTGCTGAGGTGTCGTCCACCAGACGGCGGTCTCCTTGGGTTAACCTGAGGTGGTCCCTTCGGGTGGGTGCCTGGAATGTCCTATCCCTAAGAGAGGATGATCACCTGTCTCTGTTATCATCTGAGCTCAAGCGTTTGGACATCGGGATTGCAGCTCTCTCTGAGGTTTGGAGACCGGATTGCGGCGAGATAATGGTGGGTGGTTACACCTACTATTGGTCTGGTCGCTCTGATGGTTAAAATACCCAAGGAGTTTCTGTAGCTGTGTCCAATAAGCTGACCCCAATGATAATTGAGGTAACACCAGTCAACGAGCCTATTATGAGATTAAGGATTCGCCACTCCTTAGGTGTCATTTCCCTGGTCTCTATTTATGCTCCGACTGAGGCGAGTGATCTCACCGTGAAGGACACATTCTACGCCACACTGGAGTCTGTGGTTGATCAGTGCCCCAGACGAGATACACTTCTAGTCTTGGGGGATTTCAATGCATCGACTGGAACTGATAGGGATGGTTATGAGGTGTGTGTTGGTCCCCATGGCTCAGGAACTATGAACCAGAATAGCACTAAGTTCCTTGACTTTGCAAGAAGTCATGGACTTACGGTGGCTGGTTCATGGTTTCAGAGCCCACAAGCTCATCGCTGGACTTGGTATTCCAACGCTGGCGTTGTGGCAAAGGAGATTGACCATGTCCTCATTGACAGTAGTTGGAGGATGATCCAGAACTGCAGGGTCTACCGGAGTGCTCAGTTCCTCAATGCTGACCACAAGCTTGTTGTAGCAACTCTAAAGCTGCACCTTAAATCCTGGAGAATGGTACCATCCCAGCCTAGGCTGGATGTTGGCAAGCTCAGGGATGAGAGAGTAGCTGAGGAGTTTGCGAACAGGCTGAGTGGACACTTGGGGGGTCTGGGTGCTTTGGGGGGTCCTGAAGAGTTGTGGAGCGCCTTCAAGAACACCGTCCTTGATGTTGCCGGTGGATGTCTTGGAGCTCACCACAGGGCAAAGAAGAATTTTGTCTCTCAAGGGACACTGGATACCATTGACCAGAGTCACAGGGCCAGGCTGAATGGCAGAGCTGAGCTGTTCAGGGAGCTGAGGCGTAAAACTGTACGTGCACTGAGGGTGGACAAGGAGGCCTATGTGCGAGGAATCTGTGAGGGGGTAGAGCATCACCTGTGGACAGGTGATTCTCGTCCTGCTTACAGGGGAATTCGCGCATTACGTTCATCCAAGCCCATCCCTCGGAGCACTGCAGTTCGAGCAGAGAATGGTAGGCTATTGACAGAGGAGTCTGAAGTGAAGGCCCGCTGGGCCGGTTACTTTGAGCGGTTGTACCAGGCTGATCCCCCAGCTGTCGAGTTGGATGTCAAGGGTGTTACAATCCCTGTTGCTGACCCTCGAATCAACTGTGGTCCACCTTCGCTTGTGGAAACACGGGCTGCGGTGAACCAGTTGAAACGGGGCAAAGCTCCATGGATCTGTGGCATCCATGCCGAACTTCTCAAGGCTGGTGGAAATGCTGCACTCGTGTCGTTGCATGCAGTTTTGTGCTCTGCCTGGAACACAGGCATCATCCCAACTGACTGGAAGAGGGGCCTTGTTGTCCCTCTCTGGAAAGGGAAGGGTGATCGCCAAGACTGCAACAACTACCGAGGGGTGACGCTGCTCTCAGTGCCGGGCAAGGTCTTTGCTCGGATAATTCTTGATAGGGTTCGCCACCATCTGCTTGAGCACCAGCGTCCAGAGCAGTCAGGCTTTACACCAAAGAGGTCAACGATTGACCGTATCCTTGCCCTTCGTCTCCTCACCGAACGCAGACGAGAGTTTCGGCAGGGGCTGCTTGCAGCCTATGTTGATCTCTGTAAAGCGTTCGATTCAGTGAATCGGGATGTCCTCTGGAGGATTCTTGGTCTTCGTGGGGTGCCACCAAAACTGATCGATCTGATGTCTGAACTCTATTCTGGTACTGAGAGTGCTGTGAAGTGTTGTGGTACCATCTCTGACTTATTTCCAGTTGTTACTGGAGTTCTTCAGGGATGTGTACTTGCCCCCACACTTTTCAGCACTTGTATGGACTGGATTTTAGGGAGGATGTTGGAGAGATCAAGTTGCGGTGCATCGTTTGGGAATATCAAGATCTCGGACCTTGATTTTGCAGTTGATGCAGTCATCTTTGCGGAGACTTTAGACATCCTTTTGGGGGCCGTCGAGGTGCTGAATGAGGAGTCGGAGCCGCTGGGATTACGGGTTTCTTGGGTCAAAACTAAGATCCAGGCTTTCGGTGACATCTTGGATGCTGCTGTCCTGTCTGTGTCTGTTTGTGGTGAGGATGTTGAGGTCGTGGAGAGATTCACTTACCTTGACAGTGATATTCATGTCTCTGCTGGCTGCGTGTCAGAGGTCAATAGACGTCTGGGTCGGGCCTGGGGAGTCATGGATTCACTGGATCATGGGGTGTGGCGCTGCCGGTACCTGTGCGGGAGGACGAAAGTCCGAGTCCTTGGTACTTCCAGTCTTGCTCTATGGGTGCGAGACTTGGACTCTGACCAAGGATCTGAGATGGAGACTTAATTCATTTGGTACCAGGTGTCTTCGGAGAATCCTTGGCTATCGCTGGTCGGATTTTATGTCCAACGAGCGGTTGCTGAGAGAGACTCGGATGAGATTTGTTACCTGCATAGTCCGTGAGCGTCAGTTGCGGCTGTATGGACATGTGGCTCGTTTTCCTGACGCTGATCCTGCTCACCAGATTCTCTCAGCGAGGGAGTCTCATGAGTGGAGGAGGCCAGTGGGCCGACCACGTGCCTCATGGTTGCAGCAGGTTGACCATCATCTCAAGGAGATGGGGATGGGCCTGGCATCTGCCTGGGGGATGGCCAGACGGAGGCCCCTGGAGTACCGGCGGAAAGTGTACGCAGCGACGCGCTGTTCTGGCACATGCTCCCATACCTGACCTGACCTGAATTTTTGAGCTCTTATATAATATACAGGGCGAAGAGTGAGGGGGGGGGGTAAGACCATGGGACTGTCTGGTCATCCTTGAGACAGAATGATGCCAAGGCTGAAGTTTTGTGGTTCAGGGAAGAGATCACTCATAGCCTTATTGCAGTGGCCATTCGGAGTTCAGCCTGAATTCAAAGGGCTGGGGAACATTTATGATCTAAAGTTTGGTAGGAGTTCAAAGAGACATCTGGCCATTACCTTCACAGACATTCCATTTAACTTAGACTCCTGCTTCCAGCCACACTTTCAGACGCCAATATATAATTATTTATATTGAAGAATCCCTTAATAAGCAAAATAGAATAATACTACTGAATAGTGATTAAAGATTATTTGGAAGATCAATCTGTTTTGGGGAAGAGGGGTGTTTTGCTTGGCAGACGGGTAACCTTCGAATACAATAAAGAGCTATAAGGCCATATAAAATGCAAAATATATATATATATATATATATATATATATATATATATATATATATATATATATATATATATATATATATATATATACATACATATATATTCAAAATAGATACATGTGCGAGCCCATAGATGTAATAATCATGTTGTATTTGAATACTTTTCCCATTAAAGGATTATAACAATACATTGTACTCTATGCTATAAATATTTACTTTTTCAAGATAATTATCAATCAAGTTTAATTAGCAGCACTTTTTAAAATCTTTTTATCAACCTTAAACCCACTATACTAAATGCATTTCAACTTTTTTCCTATCAATTTCCCTGTTTTGATGCATTTCAACCATTTTCCTATCAATGTCTCTGTTTTGATGCATTACAACCTTTTTCATATCAATGTTTTTGTTTTGGGGTTTTCTTTTTCCTCTCAATGTTTCTGATTTTTCTATGCACAGAAATCAATCAAACAGAGGCAGACCCTCACCTCAACCAAAGCTGCTGTCATGATTTGGAAGAAATGACAGAAATATCTATGGACATCCCTCACATGGATCAGGCCCCTGTACTGGGAACGTAGATCCATCCAAATATGGTCTCATCATCGATAACATTGTCGTCTACACATATGGGATTGGTGTCACAAAAGTATTTGCACAGCTGTCATGTCCTGAGTGCCAAACTCAATTGTTATGCCTTTCACCCTAATCCACAGCATTGATTATCTTACATACGACTGAGCTTCATTTATCAAGGTGGGCATTTTTGTGCCATCGGAGGCAGTTGTAAAGATAGTAACAGTGACAGAACATGTCTTGCATTCTATGTCTAGCTTAGAGGTAGTAAGCGACGCCACCTTGAACAGAACACGATTGAAGTTGTTTGATGATGAACAAGAGAAACAAACATGTGTAGGGATCGATAACCATTCAGTAGATCTGATCCGCATCATTGCGAGAATCTTCTACGAGATATGTGTCCATCACATCTCATCCCAACAGGATGCAGACATTGTGAAACAAGCTCTCTGCAATCAACGAACTCGAAATACGATATTCATGAGTCAGTAATTCAATAAAGTCAAATGTATTTGGGGCCTGAAATTATATTCGTTATAACCAAGTGTTCATTGTATCGAAATTTATTAGAAAGAAACTATTATTGTATGCAACCGGTACCTGGTCTTAGTAATTGTTTCATTATATCAGAGAGCTCGCTTTAAACGGGGTTTGATATAGAATGTGGTTTGATTGTATATTTTATGTTCATGAAAAAATGTCTCCCATCCGGATATTCTGTGCTCATTATAATGTCTTTTGATTTGATGAAAATAAAGTTACACTCAAACTTGAAAATATCTCTCGAAAGGATCACGTATTCTGACTTTTATTTCATGAAAATGTTTCGTGTTCGTGGATGTCAAAATGAGTATTGGAGAATATTGAGGTTCTCAAATTCATTGTAAAATTATCCATATTCATCGTAGACGTTTGAAATTTTCTTGAATACATATGAGAGATATAATCTGTAAATTAAGTTCAATTGGATCTAGTAGTTACAGAGTTAATGCACTTTTCCCAGACCCACATTTTGCAATTCTCCATAGTATTATGAGCATAGTCTAGCTTCGCCAGAATGGCATGCCCATGGCTCACTGGACTGTTGAGATAGGTGTGTCATATCTATTTATTCTCTATCTCTGGATTCGGACGAAACTTGGTGGACAGATTGGGTATGTGACAAGGACGAATTGATTCGATTTCGGTGAAGATCTGGATCCGGATCTGGATACAAATTTTTCACTTTTCAAAGTGATTCTTCATAATTGAGAGAGAGGACCAAAAACGATATAAGGCACAATGTTTAAAAAAGTTGTAGACGGGTTACGATAAAACTTGGTGGATGAGTTAAGTAGGTGACAAGAAAATGCCGATTCGATTTTGGTAAAGTCCGGATGCAGATCCGGCCTATCAGTGGGATACAAAATGTAAAATGTTCAGCCTGGTGGAGGTACCTGCTCAACTGAGTACCGTTCTCGTTTTCCATTTGACACATGCAGAAGAGCCAGCTTTCAACACTTCAACATTCAAGATCTCAATCTATACCACAATCGATTGAACAGACTTTGTCTATGTACAAATTAAGCCACTTCATTGAATAAATTATTCATCAACATCATACATTATATCAGCCATGTTCACAAATGAATGAGTCTCGTCTTCCTCATGGTCTGTTGATCCTCGTGGTCGTCCACCAACTCCTTTGGCAACAAATAACCTGTCTGTCCACTTGTATTCAAGTGTCTCACCATCGATGTGCCACCCAAGCCCATTTGGCATTGGCATATCTGGAGTTGCTTGATCTGCTTTTCAACAGACCAAGCTTTGTTGGTTTGACTTCACGATATGCATTCTAAGTGTTGCTCTGCATGGTGGGAGAATGTTGAGGTCAATTACATGGCAGGTCGATAATATCTTTACTTGCTTGGGAGTGAACTTCTGCAGAAACTACTCAAGCCTGTTTTGATTGATATGCAAGGCTGAAGAACTGTTTTGCAAGATACAAGTGAAACCCTATCTTATTAAATACATGATATTTTACATCAGGTAAGATTCTCAGTTCAAGGAAGACATCAACAGATTCTGGATGTTTTGTGGTGTCTTCAAGGGCAGAAGGAAATTGCAATTTCAAGTTTTCCTTTGCAAATGTCCTTTGCAAGGAAATTGACTTGGTGTGTCACATCAAGAAAATGCATGTAGTGCTGGCAGTGCCAAACACATCTCTCCATCCATCCATCCATCCATTGGAACTATACTCTGTACAGAGCATTTGTGCTGCCTCTGCAGTCTCCTTGGCTATTGGGCACAATCATGGACGGATTGCCACTCCGACACAGGATACCAGCAAGCTAGCATTCATTTTGCCGACCTCGGAAGGATGACAGGCAGAGTCAACCCCACCTGGTATTAATTCAACATCCGAATGGGCTGCAATTTGAACTCAGAATCCGAGGATCCCAAGCCCACCACCCGAACCATTAAGCCAACACAAGGCATAAGATGTGCTTATGCACACACATTAAGCCAAGATGTGCTTATGCACATCTCTCCGAGATCAGTAACGACATGTAGGACATCCAAAAGTCATCTCTTTTTCCCAACTCCTGTATCAAATTGAAACAGCACACATTTTATTTTCTGTGCAAAGTAGATCAGCAGAACAAACACATCAGTATCTGATGATCTGATGACGATAGTCGACTCATGTGGTGAATGTGAGGAAATATGAAGACAGTGTATGATCATTCGGTGTCTGCTTCCTCTTGTGTGAAGTTGCTCTTCTTCGGCTGCTGAGTGGCATTGCCATCTGAGTTTATCTGACAGATGCACACTTTCTCTATCAGTGTCTCTGGTTTTTTTTTCTTTTTTTCATGTTGTAGACATGTTCCTAACAAGCCATATCACATCCATTTTTAATGGTTTTCCCCACGTCTCGAGAAACAAGTCACTTCAAAGGAAAAACAGAATTATTCCGCTAAAAATCTGCTGAGCATATCTGTCCTTCTGCAATTCTTCAAGCGGTATTGTTTCTCTCATTTCATATAAACGTCTTCCAATCCCGTGGGATCATCGTCAATGATCCTTTGATCAAGAAGGTCTTTGATGTACCTCGGTGTGATCTCTCAACTTCGGTGATTGAGAACGGCATGTACGTATGAGTCACAAAATCAGTCCGCTGCACTTTTGGAAGCTGGTCAAACAGGTTTTCAGCCAACTCTCCAAACCTGTTTGGTAAAGCCATCGATGCTTGCATGAGGATATTCCCGCCAATTATACAATACACGCGTCCTTGACTAGACTGTTCAGTCAACTTTGACTGCCCTTCCAAAGCGTGGCATGAGCTTTGATTTATCTGTTTTCACTGAGGATCCATCAGCAGTGGCAAGTGACCAAGGAACAGGACCAAGTGGGTAGAAAAGTACCTTTTCCAAGCTGAAGTTATGTATGAGTGCCAGCAAAACGAGCTGGACGAACACATTTTGTTGAGCCTTTTGATGCTTTGATTTATTGTCACAACCTGTGATTTTAACTCTTTGTTGCTGATGCAAACATTTTGAACTTGAATACCAAGGAGTATGATTGTACTTCATATGTAGGGAGGGCACGGGGAAGAAAATGGCTGCCCATTCAAATGTGTACAAAATGATATGCTTAAAAACTACTACTACTACAGAGTGAAGTCATAAGCATTTAAAAGGCATACCTTTTATTCTCGAACGTTTTCACAACTAACAAGGATGAAAAGATCGCAAAATTGACCGATCGAGAGATCGCAAAATTTCAGCTTTGTTCATTGGTACTCAAAATGTTGATAAATGTCACCGTGCCGAGCACAATGATGACTGAAGCAATTACAATGATTTCAACTGATGGAAGTGGCATCCTTTTTGGGGTATTGCACCCGTATCATACCCAAAGTTATTTTTGTTTCTGCTCCTTATGCAGTTCCTCCTCCTGATATAATAGGCATCTATTTATTATGCTCATACAGGGGAGGGAGGGCTCGGGAGAGGAAAAATTGGAAATGCGAACATTGAGTCATGAGAGAAAAGGGAAGAGGTTAGGAATGGAGGTATTCTTTGATTGTGTCCATAAAGGAAGGGAGTAAATTGAGGAAAAATAAGAGAATTTATCATGGCAGGGGAAAGAAAGGAGCTGAGTGTAGTTTGGGAGAGAAGAGGAGGAAGATTGGGAGGATATAGGGTTATGGGGATAGAATAGAAGGGAAGGAGCAGAGAAAGAAGAAAGGGAAAGGAAAAATTCTGCCATGTTCGCATACAAAATATATAGATGACTCCAAAAGTGAAGGACAGCAGGGTAGCAGAGTGTCTGATTGGAGACAGAATGGATGGGAATATTAGACAGAACAATAAGAGAACTAGGGAAGACACTTGTATGAAATATATTGCTGAGAGGGTGGGTTTAGGGAGTTCCCCATGTATACATCCCTCAAAATAATTTACTAGATGATGACGTCATTGGCATCCAGAATAGTAAAAATAGAGTTAAAGCAGAAAAAAAACATTTTATAAAAATGAAGAAACATGTCAGGATGGAATTCCAAAAAAAAACAGCCAAACAAGATAAGAAGGAATGAAAAGAATGACAAGTTAGGAATGACACCACAATCTTCTTCTTCTTCTTCTTTCGGCTGCTCCCGTTAGGGGTCGCCACAGCGGATCATCCGTATGATCCGCATAGTGATTTGGCACATGTTTTACGCCGGATGCCCTTCCTGACGCAACCCTGGTCGCCAGGAATGACACCACAATACAACACCACAATCCTTTTACTGACTGCCATCACGACATCTTTTGACATTTTTTTCATCTCACTCCCACAACAAATAAAATACAAAATTACACCAACCTACACTACAAATCTACAACCACCTCGAATATAGACATCTTCATACAATTGTTACTTACTATAACAAAAAAACTTACTTATTATAACAAAACATTAGGGCAATACCCCTGGGCACTCACATGTTAGCGGCGAGATAAGATAACCAGCAACCAATGGAAGGCATGGATAACCCACAAATATGCAATGGAGAAGAAACTAAATACCTATGGATTTTTTTTTAAAGGTGTGAACAAACATTGGTACATCACGGATGATAAAGTTTGTGGTCAAGTTTCATTGGAATTGTGTGTGTCGTTTCTGAGAAGAAAGCAAATGCATATTTTGGGGGGCAACCCCCTCCCCAACCCCTGTAGACCCCCTTAGACCCCGATTCCATTTAATGGTGTAAACAATCTTTGGTACATCATGGGTGATGAAGGTCCTTCCAAAAAGGGATTGTGGTATTGTCACATCAGGCCAGATCAGATATGTGACTTGCAACAGGTAACGATTAAACCTGTACTGTACTAAGCTGTTTCATTGTCGGGTTGTCGGCGATTAAACCATCTCCCCCACCAGGTTTTCTGGTGAGGAGGGTGTATGAAGATGTACACCCAGCGGGAATAAAAACAAAACCTGTCAAAGGGTGGAGGAGCTCCAAGTGAGCCAATGACCATCCATATCCGGTGCCCAACTGTGTCTGCAGACGTCCTCCTGCAGTTTGGTACCTCTTTTTAGGAGGTTGGTGGCAGGATTTGCACTCCGGCCACCATAAAACACTTCATTCCGCAAAACATAAAAAACGCAAAGAAAACTGAAAACCCACTCTGTGGGAGTACCTCCTGTGCAGCTGCCCTTTCTATGAATAATATCTTGCAACCATCCCAACCTTGTTTGTATACTTTTTGGCATACCATACCTCCATCCTTTTACATTAATTAATGTTGGGGTTAAACAATCCATGACCGTGTGACGAATCAGGTCATTATGATATAACTGTGGTGGAAGCTGACATGAATGAGAGGTGTCGAGTTCATCTTATAATATCGCACGAAATGCGCATTTCCCAATCGGCCTGTTGTCGGATTTTGTCGCAGGTTGTGACCACAGTGTGGTCATTCTTGTTTAGCTATGAAGACCAGCTTTTTACTTTCCTTCTTCACTGTCTGCAGCAGTTTTTTCAAGACCTCTACTTTCTGCCACCAGAGTGGCATCGTCAACATGCCTTGGATTGCTGATACACCTTCCTCCAATGCTGATCCCAGCCTCTGTGACATCCAAGTTAGATTTTCGTCAAAATTATTATAACCACAATTTACTCAGTTGCTTCGTTCTGATGAAAATGACATAATTAAATGACAATGACCCTTAAATATTAATAATTATTATAATATCGCAGGGTGGCTGGCAGGATGGCTGAATGATATGCGCACTCGCCTCGAAGCTGTCCAGTCAGGGTTTGAATCTTGGCCCAGCTATAAATTGTCATCCCAGTGTTTCACAAGCAGGAAGGTCCATCAATTCCTTGGAGGGCAGTTAAACTTGGCGTTCCATCTACTGGCATTAGTTGGTGGACATTAAAGATCGAACGGTAGGCCTGTGGTCCACTTAATTATTAGGCGAGCTATCGCAGGTACCCGAGCCAAATTCAAAATTTCTGGAATTTTGGAATTCGTGAAAGACTCAGGCCAAGATTCCGCCGGCCAACCTCACAAGAACGTGTGAGTGAATAATTGTGACCATTGATGAACAAGAAGAGGGAAAAGAAGAATATTAACAAACGGCCATCTGCATGGTGCTCACGTGCCCACAAGCATCCCCCCATACAAACTGGTCAAATACCTCCGCAAATGGTCAAATGCAAATGATCCTGTGAGTGGGCAGAACTTGCTTTACCTATCGATGCACCAATAGTGGGAATACCTAGGACAATTCAATATTCCCCAAAGACCATTCAAACGCTTTTCGAAACTGCCAGTTGGTCCGAGAACGTGTGAAGGCAAGAAGGTCTTCCGGTCGTTACATATTCCTGCAAGTCGACATGGTGACCCAGCACACCGTCCACTCTACGCTATGACGGAGACTCATGCGACACTTGTAAGCTGTTCGGGGACGAACAGCTTGACGATGAGGAGGAATGTAGGCAGTTAAAAGAAGAAGATTTTGATTTGACTGTTACAGCTTCAAGTCCATGAGGCACACACAGTCTTTCGAGAAAGATTTAGGCTCCGATCACAGTAATCCACTGAACGGGTGAAGCCACTGTCTTCACATTTGATGCGTTATTGCCGGTTTAATGAAATGGTTCCATTTTAAACTGAAAATTTGGATTGGTTTTGGTCTTTAACTCGAGTAATCCACCACACTCGAGTCCACAATAAAAGGTCAATGACTAAAAATATAAATACAGTATAAAACTGTGGATATTAACTGGATATTATATATCATCCTTTTCTGACCATTTGATTATTTGGGTTGAGATAACATGGAATCGTCGTTTTGTGGCAGTGATGTGAAGACCAGTGATGGACTGAATCAGCAGAGAAGACAACAATGGATTTTCCCCACATCAAGAGAACAAAGAAAAAGAGCAATCAGAGATTGCAGACCCTTGCCAGGACTTGTTTTGTGTGGTGTTTGTTGTGTACTGGTGTGTTACCTAATTAATAATAGATGTAGCTAGAATTGTCACTTTATAACTGTTGGCACTTGGCAGTGCTGACCGCTTCGCAAGACGTCCTGCTTTGATGCAACCCCACTTTGATCGGACACCCGACCTTGACCCATGACGTTTATTTTACCTCCACCACCGAAGGTGAAGGAGGTTATGTTTTCACCTCTTTTTGTCTGTTTGTGTGCAGGATATCTCAAAATTTGTCGACGGATCCTGATGAAATTCTGTGGACAGGCTCGATGTGTTTCTGATTGAAAAATTCTGATGAAAAAGGACAAATTGATTAGATTTTGGTGAAGATCCGGATCCGGATGCTGTAATTTTTCAAATGATTCTTCACCATTGAGAGATGTGAGGCCAAATACGATATATAGCACAACATCTCAAAGGTTATCAAAGGATTCAGACGAAATTTGGTGGACATGTTGGATGTATGACAAGAAAGAATTAATTATATTTTGGTGAAGATCCGAATCTGGAAACGGGAATTATTTAATTTTGAAGTGATTCTTCACCATTGAGAGATAAGGCCAAAAACTATATCTTCTTCTTCTTTCGGCTGCTCCCGTTAGGGGTCGCCACAGCGGATCATCCGTATGATCCGCATAGTGATTTGGCACATGTTTTACGCTGGATGCCCTTCCTGACGCAACCCTGGTCGCCTCTTATGACACAGGGATATGGTACACCTATTTTAACCGGGGTATACACCGGCCCAGTACACTGGTACTCACTTCGCCGACCTCGGAAGGATGACAGGCTGAGTCAACCCCCTGGTGTATTAATTCAGTGGCCCAACGGGGCTTGAACTCAGGACCTTTTCGATCCAAAGCCACTGCCCTAACCACTGTACCAACACCTGGCTGGCCAAAAACTATATATATATAAATATATATATAAATATATATATATATATATATATATATATATATATATATATATATATATATATATATTACGATATCTCAAAAAGTTGTCGACGGATTCGGACGAAATTTGGTGGACATGTTGGGTGTGTGGCAAGGACGAATTGATTCAATTTTGGTGGATCCGAATCTGGATCCGACTCCTAGAATTTTTTAAGTGATTCTTCACCATTGAGAGCTGGAACC
This sequence comes from Eptatretus burgeri, assembly GCF_056783735.1. Classification (NCBI taxonomy): domain Eukaryota; kingdom Metazoa; phylum Chordata; class Myxini; order Myxiniformes; family Myxinidae; genus Eptatretus; species Eptatretus burgeri. Next base: position 51,321,883 of record NC_140975.1, on the reverse strand, counting down.
AAAAACGATACATAGCACGATATCTCAAAAAATTATTGGGCCTGATATGTTCTCCTGGATTAGGCATTGCATGGTGGAGGTGTTTGCTCCACTGAGTGCCCTTCTGGTTTTGATGTATTCAGGCATTTTTATGTTTCATGACAAAACGCAAGCCAATGTTGTTTTTACACTTTCTAAAATTTTCCATTGAAACAACATCTGCCTCGTGATGAAACTTGAACATGAGAATCTTCGTAATATGTTGAATAAAATAACAGAGAAAAATGAAACTAGTGATTTCAGAATACAGTTTACAAAACTTGTTCTAAATGGCTGCCCTGCTGCAGCAGCCACAAATGTGTCCTCCTGGTGAAATTGTCGATAACTCGTCTGCATTCCTGAACCGGAATAGCTTTGATGTTGTTGGTAATTGCATTTTTGACGTCGTCAATAGTCTGAGGTGTTCCCTGGTACACTCTATCCTTCAGGTGACCCCAAAGATATAAGTCAGGTGGGTTGATGTCCGGAGAATGGGGCGCCCATTCAACATCTGTTCTCGAGATGATTCGTTCAGTGAATTTCTGTTGTAGCCCCTGTATCGATATGTTGGGAGTGTGAGGTGTGGCTCCAATTTACCGAAACTATTGCACGGTCCTTTTAATGTGGAGCTTCCTCACTAATGCAACTCAGAACTCTTGGATAACTTTCAAGCACCGTTCAGTGGTTACGGTAACCGATTTCCCTTCTTCATCTTGAAACCACAAAAGCCCAATGATGCCAGCCAGATTTGATTATGGTAACCCATGCAGTGCATTTCTGGCTGTGTAACACCCTTTCATTAACTTAATCAGGAGAACTGGAACCCCGAAACACTCCAGCCCAATTAAATCATGTGCTATCTCTCCATGAAGCAGTACAGATCAGCAGGCCTCAGGCCTGAAGCCGAGGTGTTAGTCCATGTGGGCGAAGTACAATTGGAATTATCCCAGAAATATAACTACGATGTACTCACTCTTGTTTATACTGTAGCGGGCTCAGGTCTCCCTAACAATTGTCCCAAGACCACAGAAGATCAACTCCCAGGATGCACGAGTGGATGCATTCTACGCCTGTGTTGTGAGTCCACAGTGCGATGGGAATTAATAGTTAGAATGTTAGATATTGAGTCTGTGTGCTCAAGCTCGGCGAGCATTCAGTGTTAGGATAATTTGGTAACACTGGAGGACAATTCCACAGCTCAAAAAACACAGCAACAATGACTTATCAAAGAGCTGATACTCCATCTTTTGGGTGGTATGAGCAACAGGTCTGAGTAATATTAAAGCTAAGCATTGAACGTTTTTTGAAATATCACGTACTCAAGACAAGTTACTGAGATGGTTGTCGTGGAAACACAATTCAGCCAATTACTGCTGTGATCTAATTAGATTGAGAGAATGTCATGAGGAATATATATATATATATATACATATATATATATATATATATATATATATATATATATATATATATATATATATATATACATATATATATCTGCAATATGAAAGCTAAATGTTCAATGGTTTTTGAAATATGTATCGGATTCACAAAAGTACATGGACAGATGATTGGTCAGTCAGACAGGGCTCATTTTAACATCCCCATCTCTGACCTTGTTGGAGGGTCGGGGGACAAAAATTAACATGTTTATTAAATTGTGAAGATGAGGACACAGCACTTAATGAGACAAAAAAACTTTCCATGCCTAAACCATAAACGAAACATATCAGTCGTGGATTCAGGAACACAGAACAGAAGAGTGAGACAGGATGGATGAGGAGAGGTTGTGGTGATGGCCTTTCCTTTGGGGGATGCTGTGAGGTGCAGTGTGAGTGCACCAGCCAGGGCTCTGCACTCATGTGCCAGTTTTAGAGGCTCTCACCACTATCTGTCCTCCTTTGGGAACTCCAGGCACTGACTCAAGCACTCGTGCAGGACTGACTGGGGACCATTGCAGCAGACACATTGATTGTCGACCACTGTGAACACTGACTGAGGTATGCTTCTTCCAGATTTTCCATGTTCATCCCTTCCTGCTAAAGGTCGCAAAAGTACTTCCACCATGTTGGTATTGCATCATACCTCACACATGCTAACCAACCATGCTGCTGGCTTCACTGCACGTCAGACCTCACACACGCGGTCCCACCATGTTGGTGTTGTGGCCGTGTTGAGGTGGGGGAGGTGCGAAAATACAATGGGGGAAATGATTAAGAACATTACATAAAAGGGATAAATAGGGAAATGAGACAGACACTGGGTTTGGCTGACAAGGAGCTCTATACATTCGATTCTAGTCGGTGCTAGGATGGGGTGCTACAAAATGCCTTACTCTAACATTGATTACGAGATAAATAATTGATTAACCCCAAAGTCATTTTTAGCTCACCTGGATTTAGTCACTTAAAAAAAAATCAAAAAAATCCGGGTCTAGGGGGATCTGTGGGGGGTTTGAGAAAGAATAATAGGTATTTGCTCTCTTCTCTGAAACCACACACACAAAATTTCATTGAAACTTGACCACAACCTTCATCACCCGTGATGTACAAAAGTTTGTTCACGACATTAAAAAATAATAATCAGGGTCTGAGGGGGTCTGCGGGTGGTTTGAGTGACTGTTACTCCTGAATCAAGTGAGCTTCAGAACCCGCAGTCCGATTTTAGGTTATTTCTCCAAAATAAGCTCATAGAGTGGGTCCTGGTGTCCGGCTGTCCGTCCGTATGTACATCAGATAACATTTGACTAAAACATCTCCTCTTCACAAAGACTCGACCAATATGGACCAAATTTGGTATGATGTTTTAGGAGAGAAAGGTCTCATGGGGCTGTGCTGTCCATCCGGATGCACCCCCATAAAGGGGTAAAATGAGGCGGGGGGGTGTTTTTCCAAAATATATTGAAATATATTGGTATTTTATTCAGAAATCTTCTTCCCAGAAACTAACAACCGGATCCAAACCAAACTGGACATGTGGCATCGTCACCATGCCCGAAACTTAAGTTGTGCACCCCATGGCCATATCTCTCATGGAAAGGGGGCCATGGCCTCCCTCCCTTAATCCTTCATATTCACTAAAACATATTTTCCTCAAACTACATGACCTATATGGACCGAACTTAGTATGATACATCAGAACAGTAAGGTCTCGTGAGGTTGTGCTCCCAAAAAGGATCAGCCCCCTATAAGAGGCTGAAAAGGGTGGTTGGGGGTGGGGGGTGGTTTCGTCTCAAATTTCGGAAATTTATTTTAAAATCTTCTCAGTTAACGAAGAGGGGTGGAAGAACAGATGCAGACCAAACTCTTCATGAAACATAAGTACCATACATTAACTTATGTTGTGCTCCCCGTGACCGTAACAATTCAGGAAGGGGGGGGGGGGGTCATAGCTCCTTTCTATTAATCCATCATTTTCAACCCGCCTGTTGGGGAAATAACCGACAGTCCCCCATGGGGCTATTTTTGTAACTCTATTTAAAACATATGCATTTTCAAAGCAAAAAAACATAAAGGTGAGGTCCAAATTGGAGGGGAAGTAGGGGCATGGGAGTGGATGAAGACAGTGAGTGGGGAATGGTTAAGAGGGATAAAATGGGGAAAATAAATTTGAAGGAAAAGAAAGAGGAAGGACAAACGAGAATAGTGATCTTCACAAGACATTGCCATAGACAATATCCCCAAAAAGGGCAGCATGAAATGATATGAATTTTCAGGTTTACATCAACAAGTCATGGAAGCAATATTTCTCCGTACCTTCATCAGAGCAGGACAAACAAAAAGGTTCATTTTGGAAACCACCTGGTGAATCCCTTAAAACTGTAGGACACCGTGAATACAAAAGGTGTTCAACGAACAACACAAAAAACTCCTGATAAAGATTGAAAAAAAATCAAAGGTTGAAAAACGAAGAAAGACAAGAGAAATCAAGATTTTTTGAAAAGGTAAGAAGAAAGGTGATCCAAGGAACATAAATGTATTTCACAGCCTTCGATATCATTATTCGAATGAAGAACTGGTATTAACTGTGAAGGCCAGTGTGGATATGCATCGGCTGACAGGTGGATGGAATCGACAGAACAGGAATCATGCGGATCTGTGTCAACAGACAGGTAAGACAATGGAATCAGCAGAACGACAATGATCAAAGTTCGTTTGATTCAATTCCTTGAATATCATTAAAAATGATGAAAAGGTGGGTGGGGAGAGGAGGGGAGAGGAGGATTTCAGTGATGTTGTTAAAAAGGTGATGGGAGGGTGGATGTGTTGGGAAAGTGATGGAATGGGGGGGGGGAAGAGGATTGATCGAAATCTGTTCAGTAATCATATAAAACCACAAGATCACAATGTTTAAGAATAAATCTCACAATGTGATCAATGTCGAACTCTTTATTTATTTCACCAATGCTGCTCCAGGATGCTTTGCTTTTAAGGGCCACATCTTGGAATTCTAGTACACCATACAGCTCACACTTTGAATCGCTGCTAGGGTTAAAATAGAACATCAGACGAACCATCAAATGTAGGATCCCACCCGCTGTGCTCGCCAAGCAGCCAATTATTGCAACAAATTTGAAGTAGTGCTCTTATGGAGTACAAATTTAACATTCCATATTCGTTTCTATATTAAAATGGATCTCAAAACGAAGCGGATGTACTGTCAGCACCCCTACTCAGTGACATGCCGATTACAGGGCTCACGGCTTCTGCACATCGATCTGCCGGCTGTCTCAGCCCAGCGGTCTTTCATTGCTATGGCAAAAATTGCTTTGGGAGATTTTGTGCCAGCTCTCATCGGAATTCCAAGGCCATTGGGCCTCATAGTTTCCCTTCAAATCTGGTTATGAAACAGTGTTGTGTGGTGTAACACATTGCATCTGTCAATATAGCTGGAAGTTCTGCCCATATTACAGAACGATCTACAGCCAAATTTTTCCATGCTCTAGGTGTCCGTACAGGTGACCTTTTCACTTCCACATTTGCTGTCTTTTCAGTAACTACCCCGATGACCATTACAAACGTGTATCATCCATCATTCGAAGTAAAATGAATGACATCATCACTCTTAAACACATCATGTGTGTGATGTAAAAACCACATTGTGCCTTCTTCGATCTGAACGTAGACTATCATGACCCACTTTGGTATCATGATTTATCATTGTAGGGCAAGTATTGTGGTGTACTCCCAGAACCACAGCAATATGTCGATGTTATAAAACACCAATCCGACAGTTTATAATCGGTTTGAGAAACAAACCCTAACTAGGGAAGTGCGTTACCTTTGCGCCATCCTGTCAGACATGGACGATATCCAGGTAATGGACAAAAAAGTGGAAACACCTGGGTGAATGAGGGACACCAAGCAACAGCTTCCACAAAGGTGTGACCAACGTGTTAATTTCCGCTAAATAATGTCAATGCGTGTCAGGATGTCTCCTTCATAACTCCAAAACCATGAAACCGAGCAGCCTGAAACTTTGCGTGCTTAATAAGAAAACTCCAAGGAAGTGCAAGAGTGAAAATTGGGTGTTTGGGTTAATTATAACACCCCTTTTGAAAATAATTAACGGCCTCATTTAATTATATCCTAATTAGGGAGGGGCCACCTCGCTTTCTGGGGTCTTAAGGCATATCCTTCCTGGGTGACCTCGCTGGGGTCTGAAGCCGCCATGTGATTTTTGCCTGCTCGACCACGCCTCGGCTTGGAACAGGCTGCAATGATTTCTTCGCGATAAATCTTTTTTTTTCACTTTCCTCAAGCATATGATCGAATGCCTGATCATCATAACTACGAATCGCTGTATACATTGCAATGCTTATAAATGCCCGGAGACGCCAGCATTCGTGGCTTTATTTCATTTATGTATAATCCATAACCTTGAGAATCTCTTAAATTAAGCTCAATTACAAAATTTAAGCTCCAGAATTGAACTTAGCAGCAGATAAGACTGCAGAAAAAGTGTTCATTTGTCCAATTTTGGACATATTTGATATTTCAGGTGTCTCTGGGAGCTGTGTGTTTAATATTATGGTTCGGAGATTGCTAATCACTTGCCAAGCGAGCTGGTCCTTATCAACCATTTCATTGGAGTGCTTAAGCCACTTGGCAAGCACTCTACAATATTCCCACTGTCACTGAATACTGTATATGGATCGACTTGAACAAAGTTCAGGGGCCACTCACCTACGATCATCTCTTGTTTAACACAGCTAAGAAAAATGAAATATTTCGTTAACATCATGGCAGGAGAACTGAGAGGTACACACACTCGCTCTAAGCTGTCTCGCCTGGGTTTGAATCCAGACCTGGCTATAAACTGTCATCCGGTGTTTCACAGGCAGGGTGATTCATTAATGTGTGTGTCGTTAAACTAGATATCATATCCGCTATAATCCTTCCTCCCCACTCTCCCCTGCTCCCTCTCTCTCCCTCACCATTCTCCCCTCTCTCCCCCACCCTTCTCCCTCTCATCCCCCACTCTTCTCCCTCTCCCACCTATACCCCCACCCCTATCTGTCTCTCCCACCCATATCTCTGTCTCTCTCTCTCTGTCTCTCTCTCTCTCTCTCTCTCTCTCTCTCTCTCTCTCTCTCTCTCTCTCTCTCTCTCTCTCTCTCTCTCTCTCTCTCTCTCTCTCTCTCTCTCTCTCTCTCTCTCTCTCTCTCTCTCTCTCTCTCTCTCTCTCTCTCTCTCTCTCTCTCTCTCTCTCTCTCTCTCTCTCTCTCTCTCTCTCTCTCTCTCTCTCTCTCTCGCTCTCTGACCCTTTTTCCTCTCTCCCTCTCCACCTCCCCTCCATCCTCTCTCCCTCCTCTCCCTCTTTCTCTCCCCCCCTTTAATATCCCCAACAGCGAAGCGAAGGGTTTTATTTGTTCATGTATAATAAGTCACATGTAACATTCATATGTATAGTCAGTGTGTATACGATGTATATATGTGTGTGCATGTACATGAAAGTGTATTATAATTACAATTCATACGTGTGTGTCTGTGTAATACGTATAATCAAATACAACACAATCTCACGTAATCACATAAAATCAAGCACAATATGTGTAGATATGTGTGTGCGCACAATCATGACTCGTGTGCGTGTGTGTGCTTGTGTTTGTGTATCCTGTACACAGCCACCAGTCATCTTCTCCACACAGAGGCCGCAAGACTGAACGGAGCTTTCCCTGGTCTCGTAGTTCCCTACTTCAACCCAGCAAGGCACCATGACTCATAGACCAAGCCGTCTCCTCAATCATGCACCATTTGCTCCTCCACCTCCATCGACCACACCGAAGCCTGGTCCCACTCGTCATCGGTAGGATGGAGGTGACAAAGCTCTCCAGGCTGCACAGCTAGGAGGCGTCGCAAACGCATGTAGATCAGCATGTAATGGTGTGCGGCCCTCAGCCTCATCAAAAGCCACCACAGCTGCAGGGTGTGTGTGTGTGTGTGTGTGTGTGTGTGTGTGTGTGTGTGTGTGTGTGTGTGTGTGTGTGTGTGTGTGTGTGTGTGTGTGTGTGTGTGTGTGTGTGTGTGGGGGGGGGGAGGGCTGTAATAAACGACAGTGAAGCATTCCAGGAGTTTGAAATTGACTGGAGCAAAGGCATTCATTGCGACAAAGGTGAACGCCTCAGTCACCAGCCACCTCCACTTAACATTGCCACACCTGCCATGGCAATGTTTTCTCTTTCTCTCCTTTTTCTCTTTCTCATAGAAAGCTGATGCAATGTCACAACCTGTGAAACGATGGAAAATGGGCAAGAAGAGGGATTTTCTTTCCCCAAAGCATGAGATATCGTATTGATAAAAGGTAAGTGAAATTGTTTCCTGTGCCAATAGCCACCCATATGTCTGCAGCAGTGCACACAGTTAAGGACAACATGGTGAACCCTTGAAGCCAACATTGCCAATCAGATTCATGCCGACATCAGTGTCCACAGTGCAAACAAGACATTTGGGAGAGTCATTCTTCTTAAATACATCTTGCAGGTGAACCAGTATGAGTGTGAGCTTCCTTGTGGTTGTATGTTGGCATGTTGTGGTGAGATTCTGTGACAATTACTTATTGACCAGCTGTGATCATAACTTGGTTATCATGGGGGAAATCTATGTGTTCTCATCTTGTCAGAGAAATTCAAAGAGTCTCTGCTTGTTTAAGTGGTCAAGGAGAAACTCTTGCCAGTTTCCAGGGATTTTGTTCTGATCAGCAACCTTCCTCTGAATGCCCTTTTCCTTTTTTTTTTCTCCAGCATGTTATTTGGTGCTGCTATTGACATAAGTATCCCATAATGCATCAACTCTCTTGGACTTCTCCAATTTCTTCATGGTGTGGGGAACAAAGACATCACTGTCATATTCACCAAATGTAGCAAAGGAAATGCATCACAGCAGCACCATCGATAAGAGGTATTCATTAAAATTATAGCAGGTATTCATCGATTTTGTAGCTTATCTCCTAAAATCAAAGCTATGGACCTATTAAAAGCATTTAGAAAAAAAACCCATCAGTTGCCAATATTCCTTATCAGTAGAATATCAATGAAAATACATGAAATGCATATAATCTGCAAAAAAATCATCATTGAAATGAGATGAAACATTTAGTGATTTTTTGGCTACCTTTGTAAAAATAAAAACTATTGATCTAAAGAACACATGGTAAAACTTTGGTGCATTTATCTGTCTGGTATGCCTGGTGTTGGCTTAATGTTTTGAGTGCTGGGGTTGGGATCTGTGGATCCTGAGTTCAAATCCCACTCGGTTGTTGAATTAATACCAGGTGGGGTTGACTCTGCCTGTTATCCTTCTGAGGTCGGCAAAATGAGTTCCAGCTTGCTGGTGTCCTGTGTTGGAGTGGTAACCTGTCCAAGATTGTGCCCAATAGCCAAGGAGACTGTTAAGGCAGCACCAATTCTCTGCACAGAGTATGGTCCCAATGGATGAATGGATGGATGGATCTGGCTGGTCTTGTGAAAATATGGCCTTAAGCTGCATCACCAACACTGCTACCTTCCATAATCAGTCAGCTAACACACATGCTCCTATCTAAATCCTTCTTCTGTTTATTTTTTCTCAATGCCATCCCATCCAATGGGAAGGGAATGTATCCATGGATGTGTTTCTGGGTTAGTGGCCATGGTCAGCATGAAGTGGACTCCCTCCAAGAGTTCCCAAGGGATGCAAGCTGGAATTGCAAGATGTTGTTCTCTTTAAGCTTAGTTTGAATACAAAGCAGACTCGGGTCGGTTTTGCATTTTGAGATTGTTTCAATTCCAGTTTGTTTTTTGTGTATATGATCGAGGCTGATATTAGAGATAAATCAGAATGTAAGGGAACAAAATAGAAAATGGGAATAGGAAGAGCAGAGTGGAAGTGAAAGAGAGATCAAGGGGAGGAGGTAAAGGACACATGGGGGTGAACAAGCTGCACATAAGCCGAATGAAACGCAGCAAGAAGATGAAATGGAAAGCGGGGATGAAACAGAAAAGGAATAAAACCAACTAACAACAAACAAACGAAAAGAGGTGAGTGAGAGAGAAGGGGGGAGGTCACAATAACCTGGAAAAAGGGAGGGCTTGAGAATGGCGTAACTTGGGGTAGAAGAGATCATGAGTATTGATGGGGGATGACCTGAAGTAGTGGGGAAGCTCTCGAGGGAAGAATGGCACTGAACATACTGGGGAAGTTGGTTGCATAGGTGGGAGAAAGAAGGAACAAATGAGTGGAGGTGAACAGCGAGCCTGGATTTTGGGAGCTTAACAAGAAAAGGGTTACTGGCAGACCATGTCTGTCCCTTGTGTATTCTGTCCAACTGTGGCTCCGCTGCGCCACTGTCAGTTCGTTGCCTTTTCAACCTCTATCACTGCACTCTTCAATGAGCAGCAATCTTGTGTAGAAGGGGAGAGAAAAAGTAATTTTTGCTCTACATTCACTCAGTGGTCCTCTCACTGAGTGGAGAATGAACTAATCACTTTGAAAGTGCATGCAGGACTGGACAGCTGCTACAGATGTTGTAATCGTCTTACATCCTGCTGTGTTTTCTAAGCTGTTAGCTCGACGTAATCTTGTACTTGGAGGCATAGTTAGCCTACATGCATGAGCTTTATCTTCGAGTTCGATTTTATTAATGACCAGTCACTCTTCGTTCATGCTCCCGCAAAATCCACGTTCCAATAATACAAGGGTGCCATGCGTGAGGCCCTCGGCCTCAAGTAAGCTGCCACAGCTGCAGGCCTAGGCCATGCTGCAAACGCATGTATGTCGAGTGGCGTGACACTGTGCGCTACGTGTGTGTGGTCCTCTTTCACATCAAAGCTGCTGCCCTCGTCGCAGTCTTTACTCAAAGCTGCTGTCCTCATTGCAGTGTTATTCGGTATGGTCCTACACCCTGAACAATGCAGGGTCTACAAAGTTTATCTCAGAATTTTTCCTCTCTTAAGGCACATTTAGGAAGAAAAAAGCCACTCTTTAAATACAACATACGACATAAATCTCTTCCATCTTTCCCAAAACACTGCACTTCCCATTCAAACTTGAAGGCCAAGATATCTTGAGAAACAAGCTATGCAAATAAGCATTCAGATGAAGACGTTCGGTGACAAGATTCAGGAGGGGAAGGACCTTTGAGTAGAAAATGGTCATTTTAAAGCTTAGTGGATTATCTTTACACTCGTGGTATAAACATCTCCCATTTAAGAAATAGCCCTTCCTGTTAATAAGTTTTATCAAGGTTCGACCAACACACTCACAAACAATCAGTGGGAGAAAGTTTCCTGTCCCCTGAAGCATTGACTGGAATCTGGGCCATGAGTTCCCTTTCCAGTGGTGGATCGAAGAAACAACTCTTTCCCTTACATTAAAACCTCCCCCTGGAGAATTAATAAGGCATCATTGCTCACCTTGATATCTTCTCACAGGGTGCATCAGGCAAAGCTGGCACAAATGCAAAGCTGCCATTGTTGTCACACTCCATTTTCTGTTGATCTGTCTGATGTCTGATTGTTCCATTATATCCTGCACATCTTGAGAAAGGAACACTGTGGGGCCACTCAACTTGGCAAACAAAATTGGGGCATCGTGGGGAGTGTCATTATGGGTTAGAGGAGTGATTATGGTGAGGTTGGGTGGGAGAAGGTGGGGAGGGGGTCTTTGTAACAGATTGAGTGATTACAACCAAACGTATCATTCATAATGAGGCCGAATAAGCAGTAACATAGGGAGGTAAAAAAAAACATAAGCAGCAACATAGGGAGGAGGGGAGAGGAGATGGAGAGTTCTCTATATCGGAGTGTGGCTATTCACATCAGCCCTAAGGGTCGCAATGCTACCAAACGCGCCTTGCCAAATAGGGGTCCCATGGGGAATTTATGGTGAATTTTTTTTTATTAGTTTTTATCAATTTTGAGATTTAAGAAGGGGGGATTTGGAATCGGGGAAGGGCTTTAACCGCCTGAATATTTAACCGCTTTAATTGATCATGACCAAACTTTTCAAGGACAGTGGAGGCCCCATGAGTGGTCAAACAGGGAGGGGGTGGAATTTTTTGGGAAGGGGGTTAGGGTTAGTTGTGTTCGTTGAAGAGAGAGAGACAGAGAGAGAGAGAGAGAGAGAGAGAGAGAGAGAGAGAGAGAGAGAGAGAGAGAGAGAGAGAGAGAGAGAGAGAGAGAGAGAGAGAGAGAGAGAGAGAGAGAGAGAGAGAGACATTATGAGATGCCAGTGGACCATGACCTTGAAATATTGGAGGGAAGAGCACAAAGCACACAACAGCAGATATTCAGTGAAGTTAATGCATGGAAGAAAGGAAAGAGGAATGAGGAGGTTGAGGTGGGTAAAAAGATTGGACCTGGAGAGGAGAAGAAGAATGCAACTTGATAAACTCAGGAAAATCTCCTTTATCCATCAGTATGAAAAAAATAAATCAGTCTTGTTAAATCCTCTTCCCTTATCCTGAAGAAATACTGTCTCTAAGCTAGTTCACCTTCCCAGGTACAGCACAAGCTTATATATTTTTATTATTTCAGTCACCAATAACGAAGATAAATCATTGTGGGCAGATCACACCACCAAACTTGCTTTCAACACCAATTGGGCATCTACACGGTGGGCTATAAAAAGGAGAAATAAAACAAACAAACAAACAAAATATCGTAATTCGACACCAGTACCAAAAATCAAACAATCCTTCAATCTTGTTCATAACTTCTCAAGTGTTTGTTTGTTTGTAATTCTTTCACGGTTGAACTGTCGCACCGAGAGACTCCAGATTTTGTAAGTCGTACTTCAGAATCTGAGAATGGTTTTAAGCTACCGTATGTTGGCTTTGAAGGCCGTTTTGAGTCCACGAAAGATCACTCTTAAATTTGTACATTGGGACGTGGGGTCAGGCAATACCCCCACTAGCCTGCAGACAAAAGCTACCCACTATGAAGGCCAATACTCCATCGCGTTTCAATGTCCAACACGTCCCGAAACCCCCGGCAGGAAAAGCTCACCCAGCTGGGCAGTGCCGGGTACAACCCCTAACCCCCCCCCACACCCATGAAATATTTGGACAGTCCTCAAGTTTTGATCCTTAAACCAAGTGCTCAATATGACCTCCCCCTCTGTTCTATACACTTTTCGCATGCAGCAACAAGCTACGCATGACTTTTTGTAGGGCACAGTGTGTAATCCCCAATATCATCTGAATAATAGTGGGGCAACTTAGCATAACAATTGTGCATTTTGTGAGGAAAGAACCAAATTTGGCACACAAGTAACCTAACATATTATGAACAGATTTGGATATTGGACCATCTCAAAATTTTTGATGGCAGTGGAAAATGGCTACCACAGCCATCAGCGGCTGAATTTGAGATGGCCCAATATGCAAATCTGTTCATAGTATGTTACGTTACTAGTGTGCCAAATTTGGTGCTTTCCTCACAAAATGCACAATTGTTGGGCTATATTTAGCTAAGTTGCCCCACTATAACTGCATCTTTCAAATCAGCAATTGGAGTTCGTTGAAAAACTCCTCCTTTGATTAGTCCCCAGAAAAATAATCCAGCAGTGACAAATCAGATCTGTCTGGGAGGAAGGAGAGGGAGCACGGTAATTACTTCCACTACCCAAGGTGAAGGAGATTATCTTTTCACCCCTGTCTGTCTGTCTGTTTGTGTGCAGGATATCTCAAAAAGTTGTGGACGAACCGGATGAAATTTGGTGGGAAGGTTGGATGTGTGACAAGGAGAAAATGATAACATTTTGGTGAAGATCCGAATCCGCCTACTGTAATTTTAAAGTGATTCTTCACCATTGAGAGATCGGGCCAAAATGATATATAGTAGGATATGTCAAAAAGTGAGGGACGGATTCAGACGAAACTTGGTGGACATGTTGGGTGTGTGGCAAGGACGAATAGCTTCAATTTTGGTGAAGATCCGAATCCGGATCCGTTTCTGATAATTTTAAAGTGATTCTTCACCATTGAGAGATCGGGTCAAAATGATATATAGTAGGATATGTCAAAAAGTGAGGGACGGATTCAGACGAAACTTGGTGGACACGTTGGGTGCGTGTACGAGAATTATTTCATTTTTGAAGTGAATCTTCACTCTTGAGAGATGCGGCCAAAAACGATATGTAGCATGATATTTCAAAAAATGTATTGGGCCTGATATGTTCTCTTGGATCAGGCATTACGTTGCGGAGGTATGCTTTCCACTGAGTTCCCTTCTCGTTCAGTTATGTCACTTTTAAGGCAATTAGGATTTTTTCCTTCAGCCAAGTGAGGCATTCATTAAAGGTGTGGGATGTGGATCTATCTTATTGAAACCACAATTTTCATTATTTCTCAGCTTGTTCCATAGGCAGGACTTCAGCACATGAAGATAACGATCTGACATCACAGTTATTTCCGTTTAGATATTAGGGGTCTTTAAAAAAAAAGGGACCGTACATTGGTGACGAACCCAATCTACACCAGACGGTGTTTTTCAGACAGTGAAGTGATGCTTCTTCATCTTCTTGCATCTTTTCCAATCCCAAAATCTTCAATTATGTTTATTCATCATCCCATTAATGTAAATATGGCACTCATCAGAGAAACTGGTGTCATCAATACTGACGTCTTCATTTTCCAGTAATTCAAAAAAGTGGTTAAAATTTTCAAACGATCTTCTGTGTTCATTCTCATTAAGTGCCTGGAAAAGCTGAATTTTTAAAGGAAAATGCTCAATGTCTTAACTGAGAGTCGTCTTCTTGATACGTATGAAATTCTGTCCATGCATTGCCGTACAACTTCAATAGTCTCGGGACACGAATGCGAACACACCATCTTGAACAGCCCTTGTTCATGTTTTGTTATGATCAGTATCTTTTATCATTCTCAATAATGCCTTCATTGTTTTGAAAACAGATACACGAGATGCTGGGAATCTTCTCGAAATCTAAAACACTCTGGGAACTCACTTCAGAGACTGCTCAATGTTACATTGCCCCATTATTTTTAATACCTGTAAGAACCATAACTTTATATCATAGGCAACGGAAGGAAATTTGACATGTACTCACAACATTATTGCAAAGAAAATCTCGGCATGATGAAATGTTGCCCTTTGTTATGGTTCTCCTTTTTATGTTGTCATAGTTTTACATCCTACATCCTCCACACTTAGCGGTTCACCCTGCATTATTGGTCAATCCTTCCTTGAGGGATTTTAACTTACCAGGAATAGATTGGGTGGAGGAACAGGGAAAGGGCAGAGCAGATTGAGGATTTCCTAGTTTTAGTCTAGGATTGTTTTATAACCCAGTTTGTAGTTAAGCCCACAAGAGGGAGTGAAGTGTTACACCTCCTTTTAAGTTACAATCCAAATGTGGTGGAGGAGGTGGAGGTTGGAGAACATTTAGGAGCAAGTGACCATAACTTTGTGTGTGCAAAGATTCTGTTAAGGGTTAGAGTTCAGGATAGTAAGGTAAGGCTATTAGACTTCAGGAAGGCAAACCTTGAGGGTATGAGGAGAGAGTTGGGTGATGTAGATTGGGAGAAGCTAGCAACAGGACAATCAGCATCAGAAAAATGGGAAACCTTCAAGGAGCAAATGTGTCGAGTGCAAAGTAAGTACATTCCAATGAGGTGTAAAACTAGAAGCAGAAAGAGACCAGGGTGGTTGAGTAGTGAGATAAGGAACGCTATTAAAGAGAAGCAAAAGGCATTTATTAGGTTTAAAATAGCAGGACTGGAGTTACATTCATATCAATATCGGAGTAAACAGAGGCAAGTTAAGCAAATAACTCGACAAGCCAAAAGAGAGTATGAGGACATGGCTAAGAATATTAAACATAATAGCAAGGCTTTCTTCAAGTATATCAGGGGAAAAGAACAGGTGAGAACCAGTGTGGGCCCATTGAGGAATATCACCGGGAGAGTGGTTAGTGATGAAAGTGAGATAGCAGGCTTAATAAACAGGTATTTTGCTTCAACTTTTACACAAGAACAGTCTGGAGAATAGACAAGGCTCCGGGTCCAGATAATATGCACCCGAGAGAATTGATGGAGGTGGCTAAGCAGGTAAGCGAGATATTAATGGATATTTTCAATCGCTCACTGGAGTCAGGACAGGTACCGGAGGATTGGCGAGTAGCAAATGTAACACCATTATTTAAGAAAGGATCCAGAGAAGAATTGGGAAACTTTAGACCTGTTTGTTTGACTTCAGTTGTGAGGAAGGTGTTGGAGACATTAATTAAGGACCGGATGAGGAACCATTTAAATAAATACAAACTAATTAAAGGTAGTTCCTGTTTAACAAATCTTTTGGAGTTCTATGAAGTCTGATTGAAGTCTGATATGAAGTTCTATGAAGTTCTGATATGAAGTTCTATGAGTTCTATGAAGTCTGATATGAAGAGTTCTTTTGGAGTCTGATTGGGGGGATGAGGGAATGGAAGTAGACATAGTATATCTAGACTTTAAGAAGGCATTTGACAAGGTACCACATCGCAGGTTGTAAGCCAACATGAGGGCTTGTGGAGTGGCTGGTCAGGTAGCTAATTGGATTACAAACTGGCTGAGTGATAGGAAGCAAAGAGTGCCTGTGAGAGGGAGGATGTCTTGCTGAGAGGACGTAAGTAGTGGGGTATCTCAGGGATCAGTACTCGGACTATTACTATTCATTATTTACATCAATGATTTGGATAGTGGGGTGAAAAGGAAGCTTTCCAAATTTGCAGGTGACACAAAGCTTGGAGGTAAGGTGGATAGCAGAGGTGGTGGTGATATCAGATTCAGGAAAGTATTGATACTAATATAGATTGGGCAAAGGATTGGCAGATGGAATTTAACCTGAGCAAGTGTAAGGTGTTGGGGATGGGAAGAACAACGAAAATAGAGATTACAGGATGCAAGGGGTACTTTTGGAGCATTTCACACAGAAGAAGGATCTGGCGGTGGTAATAGATATGGGAGGTAAACAGGCAGCACAGTGCTAGGCAGCTATAGGTAAAGCAAATAGAGTTTTAGGTTGCATTCAGAGGGGGGTCAATTATAAATCAAAAGAGGTGGTGTTAACATTGTACAGGAATTTAGTGAGGGCCACATCTAGAATATTGTGTGCAGTTTTGTTCACCACAACCCAGGAAGGACATAGATACCATAGAGAGGGATTCAGTGCAGGGCTACTAGATTGATTCCTGGCCTAGCGAGACTCAGCTATGAGGAGTGGTTGAAGGAGATAGGGCTTTATTCACGAGAAAGGAGGCGGTTACAAGGAGATATGATAGAGATGTTTAAAATAATGGAAGGTATGGATAAAATAAGTTCAGATGAATTATTCAAACCAAGCTGTTAGTTCATGTTCAGATCAAACCAAGCTGTTCAGAAGTTCATGTTCAGATGAAAAGTTCAGATGATGAACAGTGACAGAACCAGGGACCATAGCCGAAGAGTAAAGAAGAGGAGAGTTAAGATGGTAGCAAGGCAGGGGACTTTAATGCAGAGAGTAGTTAATGCATGGAATGGTCTCCCTGGAAAGGTAGTGGCAACAGAGAAAGTAGATAAGTTTAAATTAGAATTAGATAGGTACCTGGAAGTTATGGAGGTAGAGGGGTACTGGGATGTTGGTATGACTTTTAGGTAGGTGAACATTGATGGGTGATTGTGTGCATGTGTACGGAGTGCTGTTGGTGGGGGTCTCGTCAAGGGGTGTTGTGGGGTTGATGTGTGTTTTTAATCAAGTCCATGCCCCCTCCCCTGAGAAAAAATATATATATATATATATATATATATATATATATATATATATATATATATATATATATATATATATATATATATATATATATATATATATATATATAACACTGGTCTGCGTCATTTCGGAGGTCTTGGTTTTCTCAACGGTCCTTATATGTTTTTTGCTTGCTGAATTTAGAAATGTATCTAATTTCGCTGAATCAGGTCAAGTTTTTATGTGATCTCAATTTTAAGGAAAAAAAAATAATCAAAATCTTTCTTTTTATAACGAGCATTTTTTTAATTCAAAATCAAACTTACATTGACAGAAAATGTACAAACGATATATAAAATGACGTACGTTCTATGTTCTATGTTCTATGTTCTATGTTCTATGTTCTATGTTCTATGTTCCATGTTCTAGTACCACGTTCTATGTTCCCACTCTGATGATGGTTATCTCATTTTTCCCCCGCTTATCTCTTTTGTCACTGCCATTCGGTTTATGGTACTCTTTTTGCGAGCTTCTCACCACCATAAGGCTCAAGATTAAGGCTTAAAAATGCGAAGAGTTCCACGGTTGAGCATATTTGACGAATGCTCGATTGGCAAAGTTTCATCATCACATAAGGAGCTACCAAGAGACTCCTGGTGTTTGATTGTAGCTTTCAGTTTGATTTTAACTTGTTGGAGTGATGTGACCAAGTTTATGAGCTTGCACTATGATAGTGCAGGTATCAATATTCTGAATTAGTTGTTAGGCCTTGAGAGATTTCTTTTTTTTGTATACCAAGTCAAGGCTCGTGGAAGAGCTAATACCCAGAAACATATAAGAAGGCAGGAGACAAGAGGGGCAGGAGAGGGAAGCACAAAATAGGGAGGAACAAGTACAATAGGATATCGGTGGAAGGGAGAGGGATGGGGCAGAGTACATGGGGTAAACAAGATGGTACTCCAGTGACTTTTAGGAAGAAATATCATCGACAAACCTGTTAACAGTGAGTTGCAGTAATCCAAGCCCGATGCGATGAGAGCATGAACCACAGTTGAAGTCGTTCTCCCACGAACGGATTTGGACACTATTGTGCAGATTGAAAAAAATGTATTTAATTCTTTCTTTTTTTTCGCAATGTGTGGAACATAAGAAAGATTTTGGTCCAGAGTTAGCTCGCTACCGTGTGGAGCCTGTGGATCAATTTTCTGCGGGCGCAGCTGTGCCGATGATGCAGTGCCATCGATTACCAATAAAATGGTACTCCTTTTACCAACCTTGAAAGGATGACAAGCTGAGTCAACCCCACCTGATGTGAATTCAATGGCCGAGAGGGACTCACACTCAGTACAGTTAGATCTTAATACAGCCACCCAAACCATTAAGCACACACCAGACGTTGGGCCCTTAGTGAGACCTGAATTTAAAACTGGAGAAGCACAGATCATGTACAGTAAGTGGTAATTCCCAAATACTACTATTTAAGGTTGAATATTTATCAAAACGGATGCAGAGCCCAGTTATCAGCATGTCAGTGGTAGCGGCATCGAGTTTGAGAAAGTTCGAATTGCAGAGAGACATTAATTCCGATTTGCAGAAGAAAGCACATCACTCGGTTGAATGGACAAGTTGAATATGATCAACGTAACATTGCAAACTGATTTTGAGATCTCATAAAATCGTGCCAAGGAGGTGCAGACAAAGAGAAAACAGGTATGGACCAAGGACAGATGTCTCGGGAGCACTGACATATCGATAAATTGTGTCTGACGAATAGTCAGCAATGTTTACAGCAGACATACAATTTGTAAGATAAGATTTAAACCAAGCAAGAGCAGATCCAGATACCAAAACTGGATATAAGACTGTCAAATGTTGAACTTTATGATCAAATTTGTCAAAAACAGCTGATAGTTGCAGAAATCATATAATTGTTGCTGATCCCGAGTCGACGTTGCACAAAATATCATTTGTGACCTTCAGGAAGGCAGTCGTCTCGATGCTGTGTTACTGCTTGAAACCAGACTGGAGGGATTCTAAAAGAGAATGCTGGTGCAGGTATTCCAGAAATTGATGAGGAATTAAACATCCTGAAATCCTTGAAAAAGTAAAAGAGAAACCGGTCTGTCATTTTGAAGATTGCTTATATCCAGTGAAGGTATTTTCCAGGTGGGAATTGATATTTTGTTTAAATGAGGATAGTTCTGTGGATTATACAATGAAGCAATGGATTATGTTTTGTTACAAGTGGAGAGATAATTGAAAAAGCAAAGAAAGAGCCAGAAGCTGATGGAACTGGATCGAGTAAATAAATATATTTTCTTCGAGTTAGTTATCAACGATTCCTTGGATTGCGTCTTGACGGACAGGTAAGAAGTGACAGGGCTGCGGAGTAGCATCATTATCTGAGGGTACTGCTGTGCCACTGATACAGTGCCCTTGGTGTCGGTGATAGCTCACCTACTTTTCACAAAGGACACCGTGGAATCTTTAACGTCCACTAATGAATGTTGTCAGAAGGGACACCAACTTTAACATCCAATCTGAGGGACGGCACACACGTTGATGAATCGATGTGCCTGTGAAACACCAAGATGACAGCTTCGTTTATAGCTGCGTCGGGATTCAAACCCAAGCCAGAGAGCTTAGAGACGAGTGTGCCTTCTTCTCGGCCATCCTGTCAACACTCATCCTGCCCCCATGAATACATTATATCATATCCTGAAAGGCCACAGCAAATTACTTTGCGAGTGATTGAGATGAACTCAGTGGAAAGGGAGTATTAATATGATTTAAAAGTTCATCAAATACAGAAAACAAACAATCTGATGTCGAAGGATTTGTATCAATGTATGGTAATACAAGGCTTTTGCTTCATATCAGCAACTGAAATGGTGTAATTGACCACGACGGTTTTGAAAGTCAGGTCGTTAGCTGCAAGACACTGACATTTATTGTATTTCCTTTCTAAATTACAACATGGTATTTTGAGAGAATGCCAACAGTAAACCAGGGGAAGAATGCAAGCTTGCCAGTTTAACGGAAACGAGTAATCATTATTGGAACAAATTGATTGAGGGTATTTGAGAGTGTCGAGATATAAACTCAAACCATTTGTTTGGGATCATTTAGAATCATCAATGTACTATACTCCTTAAAGAGTGACATTGTCACTGAAGCAGTTGCTCCTGGCCAGGGTTCTTGCCGGATAGTCTGCCATTGATTTACAAGTAGTTAGAGCAGGAATTTGGCCAGGGTGCCGCGACAACTTGCCTCATCCTGCATGACAAATACCGTTTGAACTTTAACATCCACCAACTAATGCGAGCAGATGGGACACCCAGATTAACATCCCTCTGATGGATGGTGCACAGATTGATGCCTTGTCTGGTCTGCGAAACACCAGGATAACAGTTTATAGTTGGGTCAAGATTCAATCCCAGGCTTGAAGACATCTCAGAGATGAGTGCATCCAAACTTTTAGGCTATGCCGTCAGCCTATTCAGGCTCATTTGGGAGGTAGAAAACAGATATTAATCCGATAATTCCTTGCCAAAGTGAAAACTATTAATTTATAGAAAGTTACAGTGAGTCATTTGCTACTAGAGATCTGAATATTTCAGCAAAGATAAAAGTGATAAATGTGTGGGCAAAAAGGGGGTATCTGTAAGATCAATGCCAGGCAGTTAAAATGAGATCTAGATTTATGACCATGAGCATGGATGGGATTGAGAACGTGCTGCCGCAGATTGAAAAATATCCATCGATTAGAGAATTTTTTTTTAAATGAAACTCGATTATGAAGGTCATCAATTTGTTCTTCTTTAATGGCCCCAATTATTCCCTCCATCTTATGCGATCAGCAAGGAGTGATGGCTCTGGTCTGTCTTTTTGGGCACACATCGATGCATCACTCTGCGTGCGAAATAACAAGGTTTCAGTTTATTGTTGGGTGAATTTGAACCCAGGCGCCAAAGCTCAAAGGTGAGTGAGTGCACAAAGCAATCCTGCTATACAATCAGCAGCTGCCCCGATTAGCTAAGCAAATGTGACAGAATATGAAAATGGTTTTAAAAAACATTGTTTTGGAGCTTTGTATATTATTGCATTTTTGATTTTTATAGGAAAACTGACAAATACACACAAAAAAGTGTTGAAAAGATTAACATGAATTGATGGAATTAAAGTGAGTTGAAAGAGTCACCGTGAATAGACATGCAATTCCTGCCTCCAGCTCTTCCATGCTTCTTGGGCAGTGACAGTAGTGATGAGGATGGGGAGTGATACCAGCAGATATTGTTGCATCATTAGGTGACAACCATGTTTCAGTTGGACCGAATAAATTAATATCCATGTCCAAAATTTCGTCACGATGGGCGAGAGATTTACCAGTGTTAAGTGAACGTCTATAAAAAGAGCCACTCGAATGCGAGAAGAAGAGTTCGAAGAGGAAGCCAATACATGCACTTTAACATTATAAAGGTTGACGTGTATTACGATGTGGTTGGAATAGTCATGGTGCTTTCAAAAGGGTGGAATGCCAATATAATGGAAAAACAGACCGATGCCATTGTTTTTCGGTTTTCCGCGATGGCAAACAAGCAAAGTGCAGAACATCTATCCAAGTTAAGTGATGATACAACAAAATAAATACAATTTCAACCAAGTCCTGATAAGACTTCCTCAGCATGTGACAAGGATGAAGAGTCAGCAGCACCACAGCCCATCATCTCATGATACACGAAAAATAAAATCAATGAATTACTTAAAATCTCTGCTCACAAAGCGATCACTAAAGGTAAGCCCGCAATCCAGTGTTGAGCATATTTTATTTGAACCACCATATGGCATTGACCTTCAACATTTAGGGATATGGTGCAAATAAAGAAAATGTGTCCCCATCTACAATATATCCAAAAAACTCAACATCATGAAAAATCAGAGGAAAATTATTCAAGTTATTTTGAAAAAGGTGTCACAAGATCCGAAAAAGTAGGTCGAGGATACTAATCAATTATCAAGTGCACAACTTCAGTGCAGTTACACCATTATCATGCAAGGATATCTTGGAAGGCCAATCGGTCTTTAAGATTCTGTACTCACAAAATTGAGCAAAAACATTTAAAAAAAAAATGTAAAAATAACACGATTATGTTTTTTCAGACCACCACTTGAAGTTGATCTTTAACCCAGAGGGGTATGATGTAAATGCACCTTCCACTGGGATATCTCGAAAGGGCAATTTAGTTCCAATTGGATAAGAAATAGTCGAGTTTTGGTGCAAAATGTTAAAATGTCTTCAACTAGGTCATGACATTAAATTTAGGTCATCAAGAATGATTACGTCAACCCTACACAATTTATATTCCCATTATTGATGTAAATTTTGCTTCTGAAAGTCCGAGCTAACTCTGAGATACAGCTCAGAAAATGGCAGAAGAAAAAAACCCCGAAATAGTGGCTTAGCAAGTCCACTCTGGTGTCTAAGAAACTCTGGGGTACCATTGAAAACTGGGTGGGGGGGCACTAAATGTAGAAACAAATCCTTCAAATGGTATAAGGCTCACCCTATTCTACTGGAGGATGCTTAGTAATGATATAAAAGGAGAGTGCAGAAGAAATGTTATAAAGCAGAGTGATAATAATATTAAAGGAGAGTCATCCACCTCGTTTTGTCATAACTCGTCCACAACTTTTTGAGATATCGTGATATATATATTGTTTGGCTGCATCTCTCAATGATGAAGAATCACTTACAGAATTAAACTGGAAGGGCACTCGGTAGAGCACATACCTCCGTCATGTAATGCCTGATCCACGAGAATATATCGGCCCAATACATTTTTGAAATATCATGCTATACAGTACTATATAGTTTTTGGCCCTCTCTCTCTCAACGGTGAATAATTGCTCTAAAAATTAAACAATTCTCGTATCCAGATCCGGATTCACATCTTCACTAAAATCGAACCAATTCGTCCATGTTGCACAACGAACCTGCCCACAAAATTTCATATGGATCCGTCCTCAAGTTTTTGAGATATGCTGCACACAAACAAACAAACGGACAAAATGACAGAAAGGAGTGAAAACATAACCTCCTTCACCTTCGTTGGCAGAGGTAATTATCCGGATCTGGATCATCACCAAAATCGGAACATTTCATCCTTGTCACACACCCAACATGTCCACCAAATTTCGTCCGAATACACCCGCAACCTTTTCAGATATCGTGTTTCAAACAGACAATCAGATAGACAAGCCGGTAGGCGGCGATGGGTCGCCGAACAGGACTGTTGGTATTGCGACAATCGTAGGTGTCGAGAAACGGTATTTGAATTAATTTCGCGAGAACGGTACCGATTTTGAAGGTTTTTCGGTTGTTGCTAGGGAACCAAAGCGTCCCTAGCAACCATCACAATTTCCAAAGCACTAAGTCATAAGATGTACCTACCACCCGAGTTTGGTCAAAATCCGCCCACGTTTACTACCAATTATGCTGATGACAAACGAACAAACATCCAAACAAACAGAAAGAATTACTGACAATAAGGGTCACCTATTTCGGCGACCCAACAGACTCGAGACAGACAGGGGTGAAAACATAACCTCCATCCAACTGAAGTGGCGAAGGTAATAAACGGTCGAGTTACAAGACAGGTATAAAAAAAAGGTAAAAAAAAATCAGACATGTTGAAATGTGTAAATAATAACTCAGTGGAACAAGGAGGAAGAGGAAGGAAGATGAAGGAAAACTTCACAGCTATATGCAGAGGAAGCACGAGCAGATGATACCGCAACAAAATGTTCTGCAAATATCGCTGCAGTGAACAGAGGTGAGGAATGGTTGGTACACACAGCTGGGATGTGTTGCATTAGCAATCAGATTGCTATTGCTTCCCAAGCCAGCCATTCCTTATCAACCATTTCGTTGGAGTTCTTGCTTGAGTGCTTAAAAATCAAGCGAGCCACTTTGTGGGTGCTCTACAAGCTGATTGAGAATGAAACAGACCTCAGGTTTAAGAAAGGCAGGGTCAACGAAATGGAACCATGGCCGACATCAAGTACAGCTAAGAAGGATGAGACTTGTGGGGCCCTTTTACTCTTTCCCCAAAAGACTTAAGGACCATTCAAATATTACATAATGCACTGGCAGTGGGAGGCAGTGTGACCACTCCTTGGCTTTTCACAAGATCCTGGCTATTCGTTGTTCACCTTGGCTCTTGGTTTTCTATAGGTTTTCTTGGCATATAAGTTTTCTATTATCATCGCTTTTCCGAAACCTTGTGAATTCTTGGCTTTTTTCATTGGCTCACCTTGGCATTTATGAAAATGAGGAGTGGTCACACTGGTGGGAGGTATATGTCCAAGCATTATGGAGTGCCACAGGGGGAGGAAGTGTTTCCAGTTCCGTTATATCATGCTAAACCAATCAGTGATACCTTTGTTCCAGGCACCCTTTTTTTTTTAAAGATGCAAGTATTTAATGATATACGTATTCAATATATTAATGATAAAAGCAAATTGCTTCGTTTAAATTCCATCATTGCTTTTTCCACAGACACTTAATTTAATTTGAAAATGAAAGTAATTTAATGAAACGGAAGACCAAGTCGGAACCCAAAGAAGTAAAGAACAAAGATGGAGTCGTCAGGAGGAACCTGGATGGCATTCGGGTTTCAGCCGGTACTCCACTTCCCTCAAACCCACCCAGGCGCAGACTGCTGCCTGGTCTCATCGAAGGTGCACTGTACTGCCTTTACTTTTTCAAATATAGTTCGTATAACTGAAAAAAACAACGCGATAAATAGCTTCCCTGGATTAAGGTAAGAAACGGAGGGAGGGAGCTTGACAGGGGAGTGGGGGTCAGATTTGGGCAAAAAATGCATCATGTCATTTTTGAATTGTCTCTTACAGACGGCCACACCAAAACAAATTCAGGTCTTAAAGCCCAAAAATGGCATCGATTGTGCAAAAAGATCCCAAAGGAAGTGGTAAATTGACCGATATGCATTTGTGGTGACGTCCAAGCAGATGTTCAGTCAGTATCACTTATATTAATTCAAGATAAATACAATTTAATTTACCATCATGAAGCAAGTTTCACATCTAAACTGTTCTATAAATAGGATTCATTGTAAAACATCCTTTTAGTAATAGAGTGTGGCCAGGCACCCTCTCCTGTGACATCACTGAACACCGGTACATCGCAAAGAAAAGTTTTCACATTATCGCAAGGATCTCAAGGGTGGGGTGATAGGGATGGAGTAGCATTCGATCGCTTTCACGGGTGATAAATGTGCCGGCCGTTCCATTCTCTTGGTAGGTAGCCTGCAGAGACGTCACTGTGATGCTTTGTGGGCTTGATGACGATGTGAGCATTTTTGATGGCAGGATAACCCGATGGTACATCTGCAATCCTGCTCTTCCCTGAACCTCGTTACCTACATTAAAAAGATCTGACCAGTGCTTTCCCTGTGATGTTAATCTGGCGAAGCAATTTCTTCTTTTCTTCATGGTGCGGAGAAGATTATTATAAAATGTCATTGTCTTGGTTTTATGGATTTCCAAAGTGTTCAAATTCCAGTTCTTTTACCTTCCTTTCACAAATTGTACTGAAGTTGCAACAAATTATATGGCATATTACATTGCATAAAGTTTATCCTTTTCTTTTTCAATGCAATAAAACAGACCACTGAAGTTAATTACGATGCATTTCAAACGGGGAGACGATTTCACGTTTTTGTACCTTTCTGAAGATAGTTGTTATATGCTATAAAAAAAAAATAGAAATTCTAAAGTGTTGAAAGTTTCTGTAAGAAAGGATTCTTGGGGTAAGGATTGAATAAAAAGGAATAAACATTCTGAGGCCACATGTACTGCCTGCTTGTTGCACACACTCGTGATTATATATATATTTTCCAAGACACAAATTGGTATTGTTGTTTTTTGTACAGAGTCTCATCTCGTGGATGAGCTGGAACACAGAACAGACAAAAACGTAACAGAACGAAAAGAACAGTCGAAGCAAGAGTGAGAATTGCTTTGCAGTACGTGTCCCCTGCAGGTCCCAATTAATGTTCAGGAGATAAAAAAAAAATTATTTGCGTTTAACATACGCTCCAGCCAATACTGGAACCAATATGAAGAAGAATAAGAAAAAGAAGAAGAAACTCTCTCTCTCATGCACCGTGATTGTGTCTATTCGGCAAAAATTAAAAAAACAATTTTGTTTTTTGTCATTTACTGATATCTTTTGTAGACTAGAAATCAATAAAGACAACTAGTTTAACAAACCGGAGAAAGAAAAAAATCGTTTGGTCTAATGCACGCTCGAGCCGATACAGGAACCAAAATGAGGAAGAAGAAACTCTAACCCACTGTGTTTTGTTAGTTTCTTGGCTTTGCCTATTTCATATTAAAAATAACCTCATGTACATACATGAAGCAAAAACATGCATATGGCTTATGTGCATATATAATACATCATGGCTATGTAACTGGGATCATTGCAATTGCTCTGGGCCATGGACTAACAACCAGGCCTAAAGCCTGAGGCCTACCGACCTGGACTGCTCCAAGCAATGGCGGTGCATGATTTTATTTGAGTGAAGTCAGGCCAGCTGCAGCCAATGTGTGTAAAGCAGTGGGGTGAAGTCAGGGCAGCTGAACACTGACCCATGTACAATATGTAATATTTTCTCAGTTTAAAAAGGGAATAAAAAATTGACGAACATCCTGAAACTCGAAGTTTTTCTGTAACTTATCAGACTAAAGCTATGTACCAAGTTTCAGTTGAATACGTTAAAGGGTATGGGGTGGGGGGGGGGAGTCCGAAAAAATAAAGGTAGGATGGATGGATGGATGGATGGACAGACAGAGAGCAAACCTTTCATCCCATCTGGTGAAACTGGTTGAGGATTAATAAAGGGGAGAGGGGAAACAGCACCATAAGGGTATAGAAACAAAATAATAGATGGAAGCTTTAGGAACTAGAACATCATTCGGAAGAGCACATATCTCTGCGAGACTGAACAGTTCACATTTTGTATCCCAATGATAGATCGGATTCGGATCCAGAACTGAAACGAAATCTAATTGACTTGTTTTTGTGACCTATCCAATTGATCCACCAAGTTTCATCCAAATCTGTCCATAACTTTTTGAGACATGCCATTCACAGACGAACAGACGGACAGGGGAGAAAAAAAAATAACCTCCGCCCACCCTCAGTGACAGAGGTAAACTGTCTTGTCTGGAAAATTTAACAGCAGGCACACTGAAGAGCATCACCAATGCCATGGCTTAAGGAAAGCTTCGGTTCATAATGAATTCCTAAAAGAGTGCAGTTGTGAAAATACTTCAGCTCGCTGAGAAAACGCAGGGTTGCAGCGAGAGAATGTGTGAAAGTTCTTCTTTAGTGTTGGTGAAAGACGGACACCTTTGCTCAGGTTCAGATTCTGTAGAACACCATGTTGTTCTGAGCTCTGAATGAGCAATGATTGATGTGTGCGGTGTGTGACATTTCAGGGTCAATTTGGCATTTAATCGATTTGACATTGACAACTTCTCTGTTCACCAGCACATCTTTTCCATGCAAGTCTTATTTGCAACATTCACTTGACATTTCAGCTTGTCTCGCTGTCAGTGCACACCTATTAATACCTAACCCAGCTGTTCAATTACAATGCAGCAGTGACGTTCTGCATCGCTTCTCGGTCACACGGACCAACTTGGTTCCATCGAGGCAAAACTACACTGCTGATGGCATCCGTTAACAATTAGCAGAAACCCCAATATGTTTTCTCATAATTCATGACAACTACTAACTCGAACAGCACTCGGTAGCACGCATACCTACTCCATGCTGAAGAGTTTACGTTTTGTATCCCACTGAAAGGCAGGATATGGATCTGAATCTGAACCAAAATCGAATCGGTTTGTTATTGTCACCTTAGTGGGGCAACTTAGCAAAACAATTGTGCATTTTGTGAAGAAAGCACCAAATTTGGCACACTAGTAGCCTATCATATTATGAACAGATTTGGATATTGGGCCATCTAAAAAATTATGATGGTAGTGGAAAATGGCTGCCACAGCCATCAGCGGCTGAATTTGAGATGGCTCAATATCCAAATCTGTTCATAATATGTGAGGCTACTAGTGTGACAAATTTGGTGCTTTCCTCACAAAATGCACAATTGTTATGCTATATTTAGCTAAGTTGCCCCACTACCTACCAAGTTACATCATAAACACTCCATAACATTTTGAAATATCATGCCATACGTGCCATTTGCCATTGTTTTTACTATTTTGAAACATCATATGGTTTTTGGTGCAATCTTTCAATTGTGAAGAATCGTGTCACACAATGGTGAAGAATTACTTAAAAAATTATCGGATCCGGATATTCACCAAAGTCAAATCAATTCTTCCTTGTTGCACACCCGACCTGCCAACCAAGTTAAGTCCGAATCCATCCACAACTTTTTGATATATCCTGCTCTATGTTGTTTAAGCCCTATCTCTCAATGGTGACGAATCACTCAAAAATTATCGGATTCAGATCCGGAATCGGATCGTCATCAAAGTCGAATCAATTCTTCCTTGTTGCATACCCAACCTGCCAACCTCATTTCATCCGAATCCATCCACGACCTTTTAAGATACCCTGCTATACAGTCATGGTCAAAAATATTGGCACCCTTGCAATTTTTTTCAAATAATGCACCATTTCTTCCAGAAAATTGTTGAGATATAAAATCTTTTGGTATCCACGGATGTATTTCTTTGGTTTGCAGTAGAACAAAACAAAAATGTTGGAAAAAACAGTAAATCTTAGCTTATTCAACACAGAAATCATAAAATGGCCACAACGACATTATTGGCATCTTTTAGAAGTCGTTAGAAATAATTACAACTCAAGCAGGTAATTCTCTTTTACTTTTGAATTGAACACACCAATGGTAAGTTGCAGGTTCCTGCAATATTAAAAAAATCACACATTCAACCTGTTTGAAAAGAGAAAAAGAGTCATTCTGCTGTTTTGTGTGAATGTGTGCGCCGCAATGAGCATGGAGGAAAGAAACATGAGGAGATCAGAGACAAGAATGTAGCCAAGCACGGACAATCTCAAGGTGACAAATCATTCTCCAGAGACCTTGATGTTCCTGTGTTCAAAGTACACAATGTTATCAGGAAGTTTCAGGTCCATGGCACTGTCGCCATCCTCCCTGGATGTGGCCAAAAGAGAAATTTGATCCAAGATTGCAGTGAAGGATTGTACGAATGGTGGAAAAAGCACCTCCATCAACTGCCAAACAGATTCAAGCTGAACTTTAGACACAAGGTACGACAGTTTCAACTCACACCATCCATCGCCATCACACCATCTAACCCTAACCCTAACATCCAGGGGGTTCTATGGAAGGAGATACAGGATGACCCCGCTCTGCTGAGAGAGAGAGAGAGAGAGAGAGAGAGAGAGAGAGAGAGAGAGAGAGAGAGAGAGAGAGAGAGAGAGAGATAG
>NC_140975.1:51187133-51289633 GCF_056783735.1 Eptatretus burgeri | reverse complement strand
CTTTCTGTCTTCTTCCACCTCATTTCTGGACTTGCACCATCTGCCCTCTTCGTGCTTTGTTCCTCCCAGGTATCTGCAGGATGCACGTGGTCCACGAACAACCCTCTCCAAGTGAAACTGCCAAAATCCATAATCACTGCTCACCTCCACTCATGTATTCCTCTGTTTTTTTCCTGCCTGTGGAATAACATTTCTCACTATTCAATCTCATTCTTCCCTCCAGGTGTTCAAAACAGCTGTTCACCACCATGTCAAATCATCCCCCATTCAAAATCACGATCTATTATACATCCATTAAACCACCCCCATCCCCTCCCAAAATTTTGCTTTTGTATCCATCTTTTCCACCCTTGGCACTCTCCCTTACCTCTCGTCAATACCTGCATCCCTTGTCTGTTTGTCTGTCTTCTTTCTCCCTCCGCCTTGTTGTTGGTGTTTCCCCTTTCTCCTGGCTGCTGTTCCCTTCATAATGTTAATTCCTTAGTTGTTCTGCCACAGCTCCTCCACAAGCGGAGACCATGTAAATAAATAAATAAACCAATGTCACCCGCAGGGTGACCCGGATCTTGCCAAAAGGTGACCACGTGTGACTTCTTTAAGGTCACACTGAGGTGAACAGAGCTGCTATCCACCAGGAGCGACTCCTTGAGGAATATCTGCCAAAGGAGAGATTCTGATGAGAATCGTTCTACAGAGTAACCATGAAAAATATGCTTTTGCCTTATAACGTCACCAAATTACGTCATAATGTCTCAAGCTTGACATATCGAGAAAGCACTCATCGAGGTGTTCAATTTGAGTTTCTACACGATATGGTTCCTAAAACTTGAAAATTTGACCTTGGGGTCAAATATGTTTGACCTCAGGAGCTAACCATGAAGGTCAAGGCCAATCGCCACCAAAAATTAATCAGCTGAGCGCCAGACCATGAACTATATTCCCATGAAGTTTGAAGACGATCCGATCAAAATTACTCAAAAAATAAGGGTTTCGTCGACTCCCCTGATTTGCGACAAAGTGACCTTGACCTTTGACCTTGACCTTCAAAATTTTGTGCACTGAAAGGGACCTCTATAGGCCTCTGATATGCGAAGTTACAAAAATTTCCAATGATAACTGTGCTCTGCAGAATTTGTTATACGTGATTACAGACAAACAAACAAAGAAACAAAAAAAAACATACAAGCTGACTAACATATCTTGCAAAAACTTCGTTTTGGCAAGATAATAAAACTAAAATACCAAATGTATCACTGAATAAAGGAGTGATCAATGTTTGTGCAACCTCCAAAGTGAATTACTCTGCACATGGTATACTAATAAACAACCCTAAACTAACACATTTGGAAACATATTCATCTCAGACACAAAACCCAAAGTTATACATCTTGTGATTTGTGCACCCAACCACCACCCCCCCTCCACCCCCCACGCACACACACATATTTTCACTCACAGACAAGGTGGAAACCGTTAAATGCTTCTTGGCTGCGGGCTCGGCTGTGTGCCCCCCCCAGAACCCACCAGAGTTCCCCAAGTACAGTCGTGGCCAAAAATGTTGGCACCCTTGCATTTTTTTTCAAACAACTCACAATTGTCTTGAAAAATAATTTGACATTGACGAACATATTTGGTCTGTGCAATTCTTTATTTCTCTGTTAATATGAGAGAACCTTTTAGTATTTTTATTCAGAACTTATTATATCCTCTCACATCAGAAAAAGAAGAAGTGGCATTGAGAAAATTATTGACACCCGAGGCTTAATATTTGGTGTCACAGTCTTTCTCCCTCCGCCTTGTTGCGACAGCCATGAATGAGCTTCCTCAATCTCTCTCCTGACAGTTTGGCCCACATTTCTTGTGCAAATTGCTCCACTTCTCCCAAAATTGAATGGTGGCTTCTCCCAACTACTGTTTTCAGATCTCCCCACAGGTGTTGAATGGCATTTATATCTGGACTCATTGCTGGCCACTTTAGAACAGTCCAGCGTTTTGTCTTGAATCATTCCTGGGTGCTTTTTGAAGTGTGTTTGGGGTCACTGTCCTGCTGCAACGTCCAGGACCTTCGACGGCGACCCAGCTTTCTGACACTTGGTTGAACATTGCGCTCCAAAATGCCTTGTTAATCTGATTTCATGATGCCATGCACACACATTCAAGGTCACCCAGTACCAGAAGCAGCACAACAACCCCAAAACATCACTGAACCTCCTCCATGTTTGACTGCCGGGAAGGTGTTCTTTCATTTGAAAGCTTCATTTTGTTTTCTGTAAACATAGAGATGATGTGCTTTTACAAAAAACTCTAATTTGGCCTCAAATCTCCACAGGACACTGTCCCAGAAGGATTTTGGCTTGTTCAGGTGTGTTTTGGCAACCTCCAGTCAGGCTTTCTTATGTCTCTCAGCAGTGGGGTCCTCCTGGGTCTCCCACCATAGAACACCCTTTCATTGAGTTGGCGATGGATGGTGTGAGTTGAAACTGTCATAGCTTGTATCGGAAGGTCAGCTTGAATCTGTTTGGCATTTCATCAAGGTGTTTTCTCCATCATTCGAATTCACTGCAATTTTCGATCAAGTTTTCTCTTGTGGCCACATCCAGGGAGGTTGGCTGATGTGCAATGGGCCTTAAACTTCTTGACAACATTACACACAGTGGACACAGAAACATCACGTTCTCTGGAGAAGGACTTGTCACCTTGACATTGTCCGTGTTTGGGGGCAATCTTGTCTCTGGCCTCCGAAGACGATTCTCTGGTTTTTCGTTCTTTTCTCCCTGCTCATTGCGGTCCACACAGTGAGACAAAACAGCAGAATGACTCCTTTTCTCTGTTCAAACCGGTTGAATGAGTGATTTGTATTGCAGACACCTGCAACTCACCGCAGATGAGTACAATTCCAAAGTAAAGGAGAATCACCTGCTTGAAAACTCGTGATTTGAAACAACTTCTAACAGATCCAATAATATTGGCTCGGCAATTTTAGGATTTCTGTGTGGAATCAACTCAAATTTGGTCGTTTTTTCAGCTTTTTTTGGTTTGTTCCAATACAAACGAAAAGCTTAGTGTTGGCTTGGTGGTTTGGGTGGTGGCTTCGGAACCTTGAGTCCCTCTCTCCATGCAATACTATAATAACTTGTATCAAGTAATTATTGCATGTTATAACTTCGACTGCAAATGCATTTTGGTTAACAAACAATGTGAACTCGAACAAGCCCTCCTCGATAATACCCTGATACGAAGTGATTGTTCAGAACCAATGCTTGCTGGGCATCGTTTTCCACATATCCTTGATACTGATACGATTACCAGCACTTTGCTGTTAGTCTATTGGGTGTATATCATTTAGAAAGAGGTTTAAATGGATGAAGTGCAAAATGATCGCAGATCAAACATCTTTGCAAATTCGGTCAAGAATTAATCATACACCTGAGAGTGCCATCGACCACGTTACCTTTCGGAGTCATTTACTGAAATGGAATTGGAGATTATCAAAAGGTATCTTCCGAAAACATCAACAAATTTCACAACTTCAACCACCCGATTTACCTCATCCTGGTATCGATTCAAAAACAAACTAAAATGAGAATATTTTCTTTTGAAAAATACAAAAACATTATTTTCCCTCAACATGGTATTGGAGATAAAAAATAAATAAATAAATAAATAAATACAAGCCAGACTCTGATTTGAAAAATTAGTCAACCATAATAAGGATATATTTACGGGAATATTTTAGAACAAAATATTTTGTCCCATACAGACCTTGCTGCACGATGCTGACAAAGATAATCACCTTCTGGGACACGGAACATGATCTCCCTCTTTACCAAACACAATCTGGAGTAATCAGTGGTCTGTGGTCGGGCGGAACGATGATAATTCATGTTGTTCTCCGGCCTTGAGACGAAAGTCATGACGTCACTTCAACAACGCACGTCACGTCTGTGGCTCCACGAAGAGCGATGTCGCAGGGCTGGTTATGAAGATGGAATTTCAAATGTTGTTGCAAGTGCAGTGAAACATGAAGTCACCGACCGGTTTCGCACTCATTCGGGCATCATCAGGGTAAGATAACAATCTTCCATACACGTGTGACTCTGAAAACCTTTCGTTAATAAAGTAGAAACTATGTGTGGCCAGGCGGCTCTTGTCGCTCCCAGTATCGTGTGGCAAAGGCTGCGTGGGTCACGGTACTGGTGCTTTCACCACTCATGATTTGGAGTCACATCACACCTGATGATGATGATGATATTTATATATATATATATATATATATATATATATATATATATATACATAAAACCACTAAATGTACCAAAAAACGTTAAAATTCGGAGGTGCGAAACGATGTGTAATTCTGTTTGTTACCGAACAATGGAGGAAACGGTGAACTTTCAAGAAAGCAAGAATGTTGTTATTTTGTTTTGGGAAATTTGGAAGGTGGAGTCGCTTAAATGATGGAACAGTAAACTCATGTACAGTCTTCCCATTAACATTGGGGAGGGATGTCATGAGAATGGTTTGTATTGTGTTTGGAAACTTTAGAATATCTTGAAACTCTACAGTGCTGTCACGACGCTGTGAAACAACAACAACCGGAAGGGAGGTTCGAAGATGGCGAATTAAACGAGCACCGAGAGTATTCGTGGTGACCCGAGATCACGGGGTGTGACTGTGTTTCTTGGTCTCGACGACATGAAAATGACCTTTCACCTCAAACTTCACATCAACGATGTCGACTTCCGCTATGCTCCGCCCCCTCCCCCAAACCCCGCCCCCTCTCCCAAACCCCGCCCACTCCCCAAACCCCGCCCCTTCTCCCAAACCCCGCCCCCTGACACAAACAAAACCTCAATTCCACACCAGAAAGAACTTCTCGTGTTTGAACATCGATCTCTGATTTTGGTTAATATTCTTTCTTGGACAAAATATTTTTTGAAAAACAATGAAATTTCAAATTTGGAAAATAAATAATTTTGAACTTTCCGTTACAAGTGAATGAACCGATTTGGGAGGATGGTGGCAAGTGGAGCAAGATGCCAACTCAATGGTTTTGTGAATTTTGTGGGTAAAACGAGAGTTTTCACTAATATCGGTGAAAATTAACAAAATAATTCACAAACCGATGATAACAATTCATCGTGACGTCAATTTGAGCACATAACGGTCACCTGAAGATTTCCGTTTATAAACGTTGTTACCTTGGTAATGACATTTGAGTCTGTAACCGCCTGAAGCAGACATGGAACACCAAGGTCGTGGTTTTTCCTGGTTGTTTGGAGGTTTAAACAAACCGATGGAGGTTATACACGCAGGGGAACATTTCAGGGGAAACAAAGCTCTGGATCGACAGGTACATGGGGGGGGGGGAATGTGTTGGAAAGGTGTGAGTGAGACCGAAATAGTGTGAAGATGATGCAGCAGGTGGCCACGAATAGAGGGTGATGCAGTTCCATCGTTGGTGGGACCAAATGTCCTTTTTCGTCGATTCATTTACATTAATACCTTACCATACGCTCAGCATGCATTCCTGAAAAACCGTGTGTATCGCGAATTTGCTTGTTGTGAAAGAAGTTTTCCCGTAAGAATCTTGTTATAAACAGGATATTATATATATATATATATATATATATATATATATATATATATATATATATATATATATTTGGTTCTCCTGTCCCCGATCCCCCTGCCCCATTCTCAGTTCTGCCAGCGCTCCGACTTTTCCTCCTTCTCACTTCCTCCCCCCCCAAGAGGAAAGTCGGTATGTTCCTGCTAAAATGCAAATATCCATTGTGCACCAACACATCAGGTTAAATGGAATACTTGGAGCGGAGCTGCTGGAGTG
Source organism: Eptatretus burgeri (assembly GCF_056783735.1). Classification (NCBI taxonomy): domain Eukaryota; kingdom Metazoa; phylum Chordata; class Myxini; order Myxiniformes; family Myxinidae; genus Eptatretus; species Eptatretus burgeri. Next base: position 51,283,785 of record NC_140975.1, on the reverse strand, counting down.
GAGCTTCTCACTCACATTTCATTAATTTAATATAAAACCGAGTGATTTATTTTTAACCTTAAAGAGTGGAAGCAATTAAAGATGTTACAGACCGTTAAGGAAGCGTCATGGACAAGGGTATGTCCGGACCAGTTGTTGTGAAACACCGGGTAGAACACATTGGTGTCTGTCTGAATTCAGTGAGCGGATTGTCTCAGGGAGTCATAATGTATCAGGAGCATAAAACCGAAACAAACGTGTTTAGAAACAGCGGATGGAGAGGTTTTACTGTACTTCCCTTTTTTTTCCGAAGGAGATCTTGCTTGATCGTCGCATCTCGCCAGGGAGCCTTCCACACGGGTTCCCTGTGGTTGTCCGTATTTCACTTCCGTTGTCCATATTGTGACGCAAGCATGATGGGCTGAATGGCCTCCACCTGTGTCTGATTTCCTTGTTTTTCCTTGTATAGCATTCAAGAAGTTGGAAAAAGCGTCTCGTGGAGCTGGAAGGCCCAGGGATGGACGTTTCCTTCACCCACATGGATGCCAACATCACCCGGCTTGATCGGGACTTCGGCAAGCTGCTTGTGGACTTTTCCAAGATGAATGTCGACTTGGAAGAGATGGATGTGAACTTAAATACGATGGATTCAGACTTCCCAATGAAAAATGTGGACATCCATGGTATGGATGTAGACATCCCAATGATGGATGCAGACTTCGCAATGATGGAGGTGGAGGTCAATGGGATAGATACAGACTTCCCAATGATGGATGTGAACATCCAGGAGATGGAAGTGGATTTCGCAATCATAGATGTGGACTTCTCCACGACAGAGAAATTCTCCGAGATGGAGTGCTGAATTTATGTAATTTGACGGTTTTCATGCTTTGGATCGAGCAAATGTAAAAATGTAAGATTTTAAAATGCAAAATAAAATGTAAAATTGGTCATCCCCTTGCAGATGCACTAATTGAAATCGAACAATTTTAAATCGTTTTCCACTGTGGATAAGAAAGTTTTACGATCAGAAATCTCACTTTGTGAGTGTACATAAAAATGATCACCTAAATCAAGAGCTTGATGAATGTGTGGAAGATCCAAACCTTTTTGAATGATTGTTCTTAACATTGTCACATTTCTGGTGGTTAAGTTAATCCCCCCAACCCAATTGTGGTGGATGGGCGGTTAGCACCGTCCAGACTGGATCGCCGAGCGGTTTTCCTTGGGAGGCAGACGCGTGATCCTCAGAGATTATGTCACGTGCGGGAGGGGCGGGGTGGCACGAATGGAGCAGATCGATGCACAGCACAAGGGGTTTCCACTCGAACCCACAACAGATACGTGGACACCAGCAACTTAATGTAAATATACCCATCAGAGATGGGGAATCCCCCGCCATTGAAACAAATATTGACGCCCATCCGGAGGACGACCCTGGTGACAACAATATCCCGCTTCTGCCACGCGGCGGGAGATAAAAACGGGAATTTAATGAAAATGGACAAATATTTACAAGGGTAATAATTCAAAAATGTAATAATATTCCATGCAGTAAATTAAGGTCAAAAGTCGAGATTCCTCCACGCACGGACTTTAATTCAGACAAGGGGAAAACGAAACAAAAGAAAATCCTCCTTTTATTCTGGCTAATGGCTTTGTCCAGAAATGGTCATTATTGAACTTTGGGATCGAAGCGCTTCGTCCTGCGTGGGAAGACGTTTCCAAAATGGCGCCGAGCCGCTCTCTGGGCGGGAAAACATCCGTGAGATAATTTGTGACGCAGTATTCAATGCCAGGGCTCATCAACTGCCGTGTGGCTTCTTCTCAGGAACCAAAATGCCGAATGTCCCTCTCTTCCACGAGGCCTGCTCACCACCATCACCACCTTCCTCTTTGAACACATTATGGGATAACGAGGAGTTCGCTGAAAGGAGCTCTCCTCCTCCTCTCTTCCTCCTCATCGTAAAATTTCGCTACTCAGCCGAACAGGAATGGCGAGAGTCTTGCCCAGCACGCTGCAAATTCACCAACATGAACATGAGAATTGTGTCGCCATTCTGTCGTGCCGAGAGGAGAGCAAAGCGAGATCCTCCGCCCCAACCACGTTCATCTCACATTTCTCAAGCCAACAAAACCAACTCCTCTTTCTCCTCGATTCTGACGTCACTCCCATCAATCATCCACCTCCGGTGGCTTGTTGGCAGGAAAACCGGGAAGGTGGGGCTTCTGCCTGCTCCACACGTTTGACTTGCTATTATGGTTGTTATAAAAACGTAGGAAAATGTCACAGGGGCAATTACATACTGGGGGAAATTGGTCTTAATCCCGATCTCATTAACACACCACCACTCCGCCGCCCCTGCCCCATCCCCTCATGTGGTGACAAGTAATACTTCATGTGTTGACATCCATCTTGTGGACAGATGAGACCAAATTTGAGATTTTTGGGAAAGCACATCATCTCTTTGTTAACAGAAAGCAAAATGAAGTCTTCAAAGTAAGAACATCTTCCCATTCAATTAAACATGGAGGAGGTTCAGTGATGTTTTGGTGTTGTGGTGCTGCCTCTGGCACTGAGTGCTTTGAATGTGTAAATGGCATCATGAACTCAGGAGATTACCAAGGTATTTTGGAGCACAACGTCCAACCCAGTGTCAGAAAGTTGGGTCCCCGTCGAAGATCATGGGTCTTGTAGCACGACAATGATCCCAGACACAATTCAAAAGTCACCCAGGAATGATTTAAGAGAAATCGCTGGACTGTTCTGAAGTGGCCAGCAATGAGTCCAGATCTAAATCCCATTGAACACCTGTGGGGAGATCTGAAAACAGCAGGTGAGAGAAAGCATCCTTTAAATCTGGGAGAACTGGAGCAGTTTGCACTGGAATAGTGGGAGAAACTACCAGCAGGGAGGTAGAGGAAACTCATTCATGGCTCTCGGAAGCACTTGACTGCAGTTATTTTGTCCAAAGGATGTGATACCAAATATTAACTCGAGTGTGTCAATAATTTTATCAATGCCATTTCTTTTTAATTCCTGATTTAAAAGGATATATTAAGTTCTGAGTCAAAAACAATGATTACGTAATATTAACAGTGAAATAAAGAATTGTGGAGACCAAATACTTTTGGCAGTTTCAACTTTTTTTTGAGAAAATTGAGTTATTTCTAAAATCGTGCAAGGGTACCAAAAGTTTTTGGCCACGACTGCATGTGGTGGAGACCAAGAACAGAGGGTGCAAGACCAGAAGGGGGGCAGAAAAAAATATCAGAGACCAGCAACCTTTGATCCATAAAGCAAAATCCTGACAAAATTTTTTTTGCTCAAAACCATTGGTTGTGATAATACCGGAGATAAATAATTTAAACTCAATGAGAACCCCACACAATATGTCTGTCTCTGTGTCTGTCTCTCTCTCTCTCTCTCTCTCTCTCTCTCTCTCTCTCTCTCTCTCTCTCTCTCTCTCTCTCTCTCTCTCTCTCTCTCTCTCTCTCTCTCTCTCTCTCTCTCTCTCTCTCTCTCTCTCTCTCTCTCTCTCTCTCTCTCTCTCTCTCTCTCTCTCTCTCTCTCTCTCTCTCTCTCTCTCTCTCTCTCTCTCTCTCTCTCTCTCTCTCTCTCTCTCTCTCTCTCTCTCTCTCTCTCTCTCTCTCTCTCTCTCTCTCTCTCTCTCTCTCTCTCTCTCTCTCTCTCTCTCTCTCTCTCTCTCTCTCTCTCTCTCTCTCTCTCTCTCTCTCTCTCTCTCTCTCTCTCTCTCTCTCTCTCTCTCTCTCTCTCTCTCTCTCTCTCTCTCTCTCTCTCTCTCTCTCTCTCTCTCTCTCTCTCTCTCTCTCTCTCTCTCTCTCTCTCTCTCTCTCTCTCTCTCTCTCTCTCTCTCTCTCTCTCTCTCTCTCTCTCTCTCTCTCTCTCTCTCTCTCTCTCTCTCTCTCTCTCTCTCTCTCTCTCTCTCTCTCTCTCTCTCTCTCTCTCTCTCTCTCTCTCTCTCTCTCTCTCTCTCTCTCTCTCTCTCTCTCTCTCTCTCTCTCTCTCTCTCTCTCTCTCTCTCTCTCTCTCTCTCTCTCTCTCTCTCTCTCTCTCTCTCTCTCTCTCTCTCTCTCTCTCTCTCTCTCTCTCTCTCTCTCTCTCTCTCTCTCTCTCTCTCTCTCTCCCTCTCCCTCTCCCTCTCCCTCTCCCTCTCCCACCCCTATCCCTCTCTCACCCCTCTCCCTTTCTCACCCCTCACCTTCTCCCACCCCTATCCCTCCCATCCTTATCCCAGCCTGCTCCCTCTCTTCCACCCTCTCCCGCCCCTCTCTCCCACCCCTCTCTCCCTCTCTTACTGTACTCTCACCCCTCTCACACTCTCTCTCCCATCCCTCTCCCTCGCACCCATCCCTCACCCTCTCTCTCTCCCACTCCTCTCCCTCTCTCTCTCTCTCAGCCACCCTCTCCATCTCTCCCCCTGCTCCCCACCCCTCCCCATCTCTTAAGGGGACTGTCAGTTTCATTCTAAATTTAAAATAGCTTCCCCATAGTGGAGCATATACAAATCAGATTTGGAGTGAGCCAACCAGAGGGGTGCAGACATTGTTGCATGTGCAAGTACGCATTCAGGCCGGCCCTTACCAAGTAGATAGCATGGGTTTTAAATGCTCCCACCCAATTTTATTTTGAACCTGATGGTTAAAAAGAAAATGTTGCATTTGGGCACATTTTATAACTCTTCCCTTCCCCTCATGTTGCTTTTCCTTCCCTGCCCCTTACATGGCCTTGCCTTTCCATCACACTGCCTTCACTTTCACTCCTCTCACACTGCCTTCCCCTCCTCTTGTGCTACCTTCCCTTCCCCTCCCTTTGCACTGCCTTCCCTTCACCTCCACTCACAATTCTTTGCCTTCTCCTCACACAACATTTCCTTCCTATCATGCTGCCTTCCCTTCCCATCCCCTCCTCCTGACTTTTCCTCACCTCATGCTGCATTCCCTTCCCCTCCCCTTGCACTGCTTTTCCCTCCCTTGCGCTGCCTTCCCTTCCCTTCCACTAACAACACCTTCCTTTCCCCTCATGCCGCATTCCCTTCCCACCCCTCACACTGACTTCCCTTCTCCTTGTGCTGCCTTCCCTTCCCCTCCCCTCGTACCATCTTCCCTTCACTTCATGCTGTCTTATCTTACCTTCTCTTCCCATCTTGCTGCCTTTCCTCCCCTCTCCCCTCACGCTGCCCCCCGCCCCCCTCACGCTGCCCCCCCGCCCCCCTTGGTGTCTCATTTCTGCAGGTGTCTCCATGTTTTGGCCGCTACCCGTATGTTTATTTGGATATTGGGAAGGTAATCAAAAAGGTTTTGAAGTCCCTCATCAAATACCTTACCATCAGACATATATTAAGGACAAGTAGTTGACCTTTAATTCAATGGACCCAATGTGGTTATTAATACTAGGGGGGATTTGTGGATGATAGACAAAGAAGGCTAACTGGAAGAGGAATTTTGGAATAATCCGACTACATGGCTTGGAATAGGAGGAAGTTCCCAGGGGGCCTGAGAAAAAGGGACATTAAAATTCCTATGCTGCTGCTTGCAAGCCTGGGAATGAATGACAAAGCTCACCGTACAGACCCATGAGATGCTACACATCAACAGCACAAGGTCATGGTAACACTATAACCTTGGCTTTTGATGTGAGCTCAGATAAACTTTGAGATTCTATACCTTCCAGTGACCCACGTTTCCATCCAGAGAAAAGTGTTCCATCTACATCTGCCAACAGATTACAAAGCCAATACGGTTTTCTTTACCAATTCAAATGTTCTCGTACTACAAAGCCGAGCACAATGGTCGGTTGCCAGTATCTTTATATTGCCTCTTGTTCATCTCAGTTAGTCCAACCAGATGGTGCAGAGGTAGCACACAGTTCCTGTCTTTTCTTGATTTGAATGCCAGCCTGACTGTGAATTGCCAGATTGATGCCTTTGCAGGTAAGGCATCTTTTGATGCCTTTAGCATCACAAAATTGGATGTCCCTCAGATGAATGTTAAGCTCCGTCTGCTTTCATTCCTTGGTGAACGTGGAAGATGCCACGGTGCCTTGTGAGGAGCAGGCGAGTCATCACCAGCATCCTGACCAAATTCAAAATTCCTGCCTATCGACTTCGGTCAAACGATCAGCCTGGCCCCGCAAGTTTGCGAAGGACTTGGGCCAAAAACGTTCGACCGGTTAAACCACACAATAAGGTGGGAATTATTATTATATATTTTATCTAAAGTCGAATATTATGGCTTTGTTTCAAAGCAAAATTTATGAAACATTTTACTAAAATCAATTCTTCGAGGCAGTTCAGTTTCAATATACTTGAAGGCAAGGTCACTCAATCTGTCCGGAGTCGTTGTGTTACACAGTACGTTACGTTGTTGCCAAGCTTGAGTTTGCGAGACGATTTCTCAGTTTAGGCAGCTGTGTTTGGCAATGCACCACAAAAACATCTGGTGTCATTCAGACATTGTGTGAATAGTTATTCCGATTTCAAGCGCACAATCTTGCACAGAAGATGCAATCACCAAAAACAATGTGATCTGAAGTTGGCAATAGGTACGTAGTCTTTCGATGGAGGATTTCTGAATGCAACTCAAGGATTTACAAGGAACTTCAACACAGGACGAGGTCATGCTCATTTGTGCCCGCATCTTCGTACTCCCAATCACCACCACTTCCAGATACATATCTAACTCGATTTTAAAACAATCCACTGACTACTGTCACTCCACTTAAAGGGAGAAAAATTCGTGCATTCACCACTCTCTGAGTGCAAGGCCCCTGCCTAACTGCTGTATTAACTATTCCATTTATTTTATGCTCAAATTTTGCCCCTCTTGTGCTGTCAGTGTCCATTCTGCTAAAAAAAAAAATTTTTTTTAAACATTCTGCACTTATTTTATCTATTCGCTTAATTATCGTAAACATCCTTTATTACATCCCCTTGCAATTGCTTCCTTTCTAATGGATAAAGTCCTGTCTCCTTCAGCCACTCCTCATGGCTTGGTGTAGCTAGTCCTGGAATCAATCTATCTATTTGGGTTGTGGGTTTAAGTCTCACATGAGCTTTGCAAGGAACTCATACGATTAATCATAAATGGAGTTGTTTTAGGGATAATTTTTTAAAACATAATTCTTGGTCAATAATATTTATTTGATAATAAGAGCTTTTCTGTGTTATCAACAGAATTATATAATTGATCCAGTGGTTTATTTGGGACTCCTGGTTTTCACCCAGGTACCCCAAATGTTTTCTTTTATACCTTGGGTAAAGGGGCAATGGTTACCATACCATTTGCTGATTGGTTGCTTTGTGCCTATCAATAGCATTCCGCTCTCTGATTGGCCATCACACGCTCTACTAACAGCTGTTTGTCAGGTTCATAAGCATACATTTATATAAATTGAGGTGGAGATTCCAATCTCTTGTTTTCTTCAGAGCATTACTGTGAGAGAATCTGGAACACAGCTATCCTGTCCAAACAACCTTCAGAAAAACACTCAGCAGTAACAGCACAGAACTGACCTTTGGCACACACTTGGATCAATACCGAGCTGGCTTTGGTGTGCTAACAGTCAACATGAACTATGTCCTAGATGTTTAACCTTAACTGTGTTTCTTAACCCGAACACTGATGGTAATTCTTTGACATAACTGCATTCCTTAACACTAACCTGGAATTCCAACAACAACTGTATTTCTAAACCCTAACCTCAACCCAAAAAGTATTTCTTACAGTATTTCAGAGTTTCGTCCATGTCCTCCACTTCTCCTCCTTCCTTCCAGTCCTTGTGATCTACCTCGTTTTTTCCCCCCATCCAGTCCACAATGATTTCTCACTGACCTCCCTCTTTCCTTATTTTCCTTTCCCTATTCTTTTCTCTTTTTCTGCCTGATCCTCCTCTATATCCCAAATTTATTTCCTGTATGTTAACACTAGTGGGCACTGCTGGAGGACGGGAGTACCTTCTCGGCCCACAAATCCATATAATGTGAACATATCCTCCGTCCACCTTTGGTGACGGAGGTAATAAGGAAGATAACTTGTAATACCGGCTATCACCAAAGGTGGCACTATTTCTGCCACAAATCAATTTTGAAGTTTCGATGACGTCAACATTTGCTCCATAATTGGAAAGATTCTCACACAAAACCATTGTCCCAACCTAACGTGCACCTCTCCAACACTCCCTTTGAGTATTACCTTGTACAATAACTTAATGTTCACATATATGTGTTTGATATCATTCTCCAATTTTGGATGATGCCATTTTACATGAAGATGTGCAAGGTAAAAAGAAAATGAAATATTTCATTCATTTATATGACCAGTGTGAAACAAAGGGAAGCTTAAGGATTAAACGATGCAACAACAATTGCTCTTCGGCGTTCCTGAAATATGATCAAGTTGTTAAATATTTATGTCTATTATTATTAAATATCCTTAAACTTTCAAGAATGTCAAAGAAGAAACTCTTCAATTGTTACCCTTGCCGAAGGAGAGGGTATTGCGTTTGGGTCCTTTTGTCTGTCTGTCTATCTGTCTGTCTGTCTGTCTATCTGTCTGCTTGTTTGTCTGCACAGAACTTTCGTGTTTTACTCTACTTGTCGAGTTGAGACGAAACTTTCACCATAGGTGCAACTACTCATGTAGAATGTTTTAATCATAATTATGACGTCATATGTCACGTGGTGTGGCAGCCATGTTGGAAAAATGGAAAAACTTTGGACCTCTGTCTCTCTGAAACTGCACCAAGGAAAAAAAATTGAAACTTGGCACATGGAAAGTACTCCTCATGGGGAATGTGTGATTTTTTAGGACGTCATAGGTGCCTTCATCATGACGTCATAATTGCATATGCTGAACGCGAAATCTGATCAGTATGAAAATTTTGAGGGTCATCTCGGGATAAAATGCTCCACAGAAAATAAACTTATGATGTAATCAGTCACGTGATTCAGCAGCCATATTGTTTGTTTGTTTTTTAACCTCAAAATATCTTCTTCTCTGAAGTGGCTGAAAAGATCGAGGCGAAACTTTACACATATGATCGCCTTCCCTTGAGGAACAAAAGGTTCACACATACTGTATGATGTCATATGCCACATGGTTTGGCAGCCACATTGGATTTACCCTAAAACCCATGAAAATCTTCTTCTCCAGAATGGCTGGACAGATCGAGGGAAACGTCACAGAAATGTTCCCCAAGCCTTGGGGGTACAAGTTTGTTAAGGAACAATTGAGAGGTCACATGGTTTGGCAGCCATATTGGATTGAAGAAAAATATTAAATAATGATTTCTCTGGAACTGCTGAATCAATCGACATGAAACTTCACAATTATGATCTCGTATTGATGGGGAATAAACATTTTAAATTTCAACTTGATCGGACACATGGTCTGGCAGCTAGAATATATTTTTTTGATCTGGGTTCTTTTTAAAAAAATTTGGGAAAAAGGCTCACTTGGCTGTGCCTGGATGGGTTTGAGGGTAGAGGTGTAGCAGCTGAAATGCGAATCCTATTCTAGTTCCTCCTGATGACTTCATCTTTGCTTTTTGATTGTCCAGTTTCCTTTTGATGACTGCAATGCAATGCTGCACCTATTTGGTCTTCCACTTGATTTGAATTTAATAAATTATAATCCCATTCTGAGTTCAATTGAATAATAATGAAAAACGTCATGGGTCAGGGTCAGGTGTCCGTTCAAAGCGGGGTTGCATCAAAGCAGCACATCCTGGTACCCGGTCATCACTACCAGTGTTATAAAGTGACAGTTCTAATTAGCTCTTATTAATTACATTACACATCAGTACAAACGTTTGAAAAAACGCTTCTCAAAATACACCACACAAAACAAGTTCTGGTGAGGTTCTGCAATCTCCGATTGCTCTTTCTCATTGTTGAACATGCTTCTCTTTTGGCCTGCATGTGTTTTTACAAAATTGGAAAGCATATCATGAAACGTTATGTTTTATTTTTTGTAAAAATTAATAAAATATAAGCAAATGCAATCGACGCATTTGTGGACATCGGAAATACTATTACCATGCAAATGTGGTTTTATCCAGAGGCCTGACACACTAAGCCGATTAGCGAAACGTCATGGGCACCGGTGATGGATTGCAATTCCAAATTATTATGCAGTCCATTGCGTTTGCTTGTAAAGCAGTCAATTAGGCAGACAAAGTGGAAATGGCAGAATGCACATAACAGTTATGCATGAACACAGTCACAGTCACATGTAGATATATCCTCACAGTGACAGCCAAATGGCCAGGACAACAATGCATCATCGTCGTCAGAAACAGTCATACAACAGCAGTCAGAAATGGAATAATAATTTTTAAAATGCAAAGTAACCATCGTTTGGCACACACACACCACTGTGATCTTACCGGTTTGAGGGTGACTTGTGGCATACATTACATCGAGCAATGGAGTGTAACAAAAAGTTAGCAACATATTTAGGACAGAGGCAAGATTACATGCTCACCACAGCAACCAAAATCACTTTCCACAAACCTGTATTCACAAAGCAAACATGCTGAACCACAACACGTCTCGCATTCTCAGTATGGTAGCAAAATATAAATAGAACTATAAAAACCTCAACATCAACCGTAAATATCTCAACATACATCTGCTGTGAATTTAATGCAGCCTCATTGCTGTAAAGCTTCAAAGCACAAACATCACTGAGTGCCAACCACCTGTTATTCAGCGATAACCAATCACCACCTGCTGACAACTTCCCACCACCAACTGCCAACTAACTACCTGCTGTGCAGGTAGTCGTTGTGCCAACATCCAAAATACCAACTCCTTTCTGACTTCGAGCATGAAGGTATACAATTATTTTATTGACAGTCACATGGAGACCTGCAGTTGGAGTCGCATCATGAATTTGTCAAAATATTTGTCAACAATTGCATTTGTTTGACAGTTCCACATCCACATTGTTGCAGGATGTCGACAAAGATTCTCACCGTGCACCGTTTGCCTGATCAACACTCACTGCTCTGCAGAAGCTCAGTGAGGTGAAAAGCTTGACATTTCTGTTTGGGATGACAGTTTGTGTCTCTCTTTAAACGGTTTTCCTGTTAATAAAAAAAACTTCAAGCAAGCCATTCCTCATCGAGGGATGTAAGCATTATTCCCCTTTTCCATGTACTTTATTTAACACGTTATTCCATCCATCCATCCATCCATCGGGACCATACACTGTGCAGAGCATTGGTGCTGCCTCAGCAGTCTCCTGGGCTATTGGGCACAATCCTGGATGGGTCACCACTCCGATACAGGATACCAGTAAGCTGGCACTCATTTTGCCGACCTCAGAAGGATGACAGGCAGAGTCAACCCCACCTAGTAGTAATTCAACAGCCAAGTGGGATTTGAACTCAGGATCACTCAGATCACAAGCCCACCACCCTAACCATTAAGGCAACACCAGGCATAACCCGTTATTGCTGATCCATTTTTGGATGGAACAGGATGGTGCAAGGGGGTAGCATGTTTACTTTTGAACTGTCTCGCCTGAGTTGGATTCTCAGCCCAACTATTAAGTGGTTGAGAATCCGATCAGCGCTTTGCAGGGAGGGCGTTGTGTCAAAAAGTTTACCGTCCCTCAGATAGACGTTAAGCTGGGTGTTATGTCTGCTCGAGTTGGTGGATGCTAAAAATCACACGGTGGCCTTCACGAAGAACGGGCGAGCCATTTCCATCACCCTGAATAAATTGCAAATTCCACTCAGCTGGAGTAAAATTTCAGACATGTCCCGCCGGTTCATGAAAGACTTGACCCAAACACTTTCCTTGACCGGCCCTGCAAGGTGGGATTAATTTGGACACGGTTGTCAACTTCACCAATCTTTGTGGCAGACTGCCATCTTTATTCCAATTCTACCATCTGCCGAGTTACATCACCGTCCTCTGATATTTTTTCTCATGTTCCTCTTGTCTTTCTTCCTTTTCTGGCAAGATGGCCACACCAATTTTTCACCAAATTTCATCGAGATCCGTCCACAACATGCTCTCTTTTTCCATAATACCGATAATCACATCACGTGCAACACTTTCTTCACCCTATTTGATGCAAAGGTCAACCTCTTCAAAGATACTTAAAATTTTGACTGTAACCCCTCAACTCACCTTTGTCTTTAAGGAAAAAAACAAAGAAACACAAAAAGTGCTATTACAAATACTGAAAAGGGCTCAAGATCTCAGAAGTGAAAAAGCGTCTTTTCCATCACATTGATTCAACTTCCAGATTCAACCCCTCCCTACCTCTTCCATAAAAACAACAACTTTCCATTTGTCTTCAGCTTGTCATAAAGGGGAGAGAAGCATGAGATGCTGACCGGTGTTGGGAGTAGGATCATGCTTTTTGTGTTGTTTTTCTTCAGCATTCATCAAAATCAAAATTCCCATCCCTGTTTGTTGGAAAAGGCATGTTCTTAAGACGTCGTATTGATTCTAAACACTGGAGCCTTTATCATTTGTCAGGGAAGTCATGACGATGAATAAATGTTAAGATGACTGTGACAACCCTTCAATTTAAGTTCGAACTTTTATAAAACAAAAACATAGATAAAGGAGTCCAGGTTAAAGATGGTATTATAATCACCTTCACATTTATTCATCGCCAAAACTTTCTTGAGAAATGATCAAAACTCCAGTGTTTAAGACATTGTTTGCCAGATTATTGAAAATATGATACCATACTCTCCGAGGGTGACATCCAAAATCTCGAAAATGATGTGTAAAACCGAAAGGTAAAGCATCTCAAAATGCAAAGCCCCTCCAAGTACATTTTGTACTCAAACTAAAGTTGACAAAAACAACAGTAAATTACAAGGGCACTTGTAGAGTGCATACCTCTGCCACACAATGCATGATCCACGAGAACATATCAGGCCCAATAAATTTTTGAAATATCATGCTATATAATCGTTTTTGAACCCCATCTCTCAATGGTGAAGAATGACTTAAAAAATTAAATAATTCTCAAATCCAGATCCGCATTCGGATCTTCAGCAAAATCGAAGCAATTTGTCAGGGTGACACACCCAACCTGTCCACCAAGTTTCATTCGAATCCGTCCACAACTTTTTGAGATATCGTGATATATATGAGTTTAGCTTTATCTCTCAATGGTGAAGAATCGTTTAAAAAAAAATTTCGGATCCGGATTCGGATCTTCACCAATATTGAACAAGTTCTTCCTTGTCACACACTGAACGTGTCCACCAAATTTCGTCTGGTTCACAAGGAATATAAGGAAATACAAGGAAATCAAACACAGGTGGAGGCCATTCAGTCCATCATTCCTTCGTGAACACCATCCTAATTTATCTACACAAGATCCAAGAGAGAAAAGGCAAAAAAACAACATAATAATTGATTAACAATATATTTTTTATATTTTCTTTTTCTTCTTCACCTGAGGGGAGGGGGCATGAGTTTGGTTAAAAATATACATCAACCACACAATCCCCCTTGACAAGACCCCCAACCAACAGCACTCCGTACACGTGCACACAATCACCCATCAATGCTCAAATTAACTGAAAGTCCTGTCAACATCCCTATACCACTCCCCTCTATCTCCATAACTTCCAGGTACCTATCTAGTTCTAATTTAAACTTATCCACTTTTTCTGTTGCCAATACCTTTCCAGGTCGGCCATTCCATGCATCAACTACTCTCTGAGATAAAAGTCCCCTGCCTTACTACCGTCGTAACTCTCCTCTTCTTTATTCTCAGGCTGTGGCCCCTGGTCCGATCACTGTCTACTCTGTTGAATAATTCTTCTGAACTTATTTTATCTCTAGCTTTCATAATCTTAAACATCTCCATCATATCTCCTCGCAACCGCCTCCTTTCTTGTGAATAAAGGCCTATCTCCTTTAACCGCTCCTCTTTGCTGAGTCTAGCTAGGCCCGGAATCAATCTAGTAGCCCTGTGCTGAACCCTATCTATGGTATCTATGACCTTCTGGAACTGTGGTGACCAAAACTGCACACAATATTCTAGATGTGGCCCTCACTAAATTCCTGTACAATGTTAACACCACCTCTTTTGATTTACAAATGATCCTCCTCCAAATACAGCTGCAAACCCTAATTGCTCTACCTATATCTGCCTGGCATTGTGCTGCTTGCTTACCTCCCATATCTATTACCACGCCCAGATCCTTCTCCTGTATGACACGCTCCAAAATTACCCCTATTTTCATTGTTCTTTCCCATCCCCAACACCTTACACTTGCTCCGGTTAAATGGCATCTGACAATCTTTTGCCAAATCTATACAAGTATCAATACATTCCTGAATCTGATAACCACCCCCTCTGCTATCCACTTTGTCTCCAAGCTTTGTGTCATCTGCAAATTTGGGAAGCTTACTCTTTACCCCATTATCTAAATCATTGATGAAAATCATGAATAGTGTGGGGGAAAAATTTATATTAATGTAATCTAAATTGTAACAAATGGAGTTTTAGAAACGTAAGTTTTATGCTACAAGTTGAATTGGCTGTCCTTTCTGGCCAAGAGACTTTTTCCCTAAATGTTGATAAATGTCTTGGTCTGGAGCGGTGTGACCTGAGCTGATAACAGCGAACCTTTGCCTGGAAATGTACGTAGTGGCTTCTCGCCTCAAAGGACATGTCTGCAGACTGGGTTGATAGCCCCCACCACTCTCCCATGAAAGTATAAAATGCTTTGAAATGTAAAATTGTTTCAGTGCAAGTACCTGAGGAATTATAGAATCTCAGTGGCTTGTGCTCCTTGGAACTGACCAAGTACAAAGTTAGAATAAAACTCTCTGATGTAATGTGGAAGTGAATTGAATCGGGTTGGTCTAACTGTTAACTAAAAGTAAGAATAAATGAAATAGAACCAAATAATATTGCAATCAATGGGGATTCTTAAGTTCATTGTACGAGGGTGAGAAGTGTATGGTGTATAGTTAGAATAATAAATTGTTTCACAAGGAAGGACTTGTGTGGACATCGGTTTATCAGCGTCAATGGGTTTTATGCAGGATTTTATAACCAAATCAGACAAACGTTAAACTCTGCCTGAAGTCAAATAGGATTCCACAATTGGCCAGGGAGAATCCTTCAACGATCACAACTGGGTGGGTAAAAAAATCCACATCAATAGTAATGGTCCGAGTATTGATCCCTGAGGTACCCTGCTACTTTCATCCTCCCAGCAAGACATCCTTCTACTCACAGGCACTCTTTGCTTCCTATCACTAAGTCAGTTTGCAATCCAATTAGCTACCTGACCAGCCACTCCACAAGCCCTCACTTTGGCTAACATCCTCTGATGTGGTACCTTATCAAATGCCTTCTTAAAGTCTAGATATACTATGTCCACTGCCTTTCCATCATCCACCCAATCAGACACTGCTTTGTAGAACTCTAAAATATTTGTTTGACAGGAACTACCTTTGGTAAACCCATGCTGACTACCTTTAATTAGTTTGTATTTGTTTAAATGGTTCCTCATCTGGTCCCTAATTAATGTCTCCAAAACCTTCCCCACAACTGAAGTCAAACTAACAAGTCTATAGTTTCCCAATTCTTCTCTGGATCCATTCTTAAATAATGGTGTTACATTTGCTACTCTCCAATCCTCCGGTACCTGTCCTGACTCCAGTGAGCTATTGAAAATATTCGTTAGCATCTCGCTTACCTGTTCAGCCACCTCCATAAATACTCTCGGTTGCATATTATCTGGACCCGTAGCCTTATCTACTCTTAGATTACCTTGCTGTTCGTTTACTTCCTGCACTCCAACCTGGATCTTCTGTAAAAGCCCTTCTTCAACTCCTTGATAGATACTCTCAGCTATTGGCAATTCTCTTTACTGTTCTTGTGTAAAAGTTGAAGAAAAATACCTGTTTAATAAGCCTGCTATCGCACTTTCATCACTAACCACTCTCCTGGTGCTATTCCTCAATGGGCCGACACTGGTCCTAAGCTGTTTGTTTTTTTCCCTGATATACTTAAAGAAAGCCTTGCTGTTATGTTTAATATTCTGAGCCATGTCCTCATAATCTCTTTTGTCTTGTCGAGAAATTTTCTTCACTTGCCTCTGTCTACCCCGATAGTGAGATAAATCTAACTCCAGTCATGTTATTTTAAACCTAATAAATGCCTTTTTCTTCTCCTTAATAGCGTTCCTTATCTCACTACTCAACCACCCTGGTCTCCTTATACTTCTCGTTTTACACCTCATTGGAATGCACTTACTCTAAACATTTGGTGATCCATCCACACTTTTTGAGATATCCTGCACACAGACAGACAAACAGACAAACAAGAAAAAAAATGTTATACAGAGCACGATAGTTGCAAAATACATCGCCTCTCCAAAGGCTGCCATGGATACATCAAATTACCCATATCATGAAGATTAAAAATGAGAATCTTAATCAAAGCTCAGTTGAAAAATTGATGGTTTTTCAGATGAAATTTGATTTTAGAAGTTTGACCTTGAGTTGACCTTTGACCTTTTGACCTCAAAAATAGTTGGTTTCCAAATTCAGTGATGCAGTATGCAAGTACTTTCAAGTTAATAGGATATAAATTGATGATTTTTCAGTTGAAAATTTATGCTTTTAGAAGTTTGACCTTGAATTGACCTTTGACCTTTTGGTTTCAAAAATAGTTGGTTTCCCAGCTAATTCAGTAATGCACTATACAATTGCTGTTTCATTTTCGAGTCGATCGGATGAAAAATGACAATTTTAGAAATTTGACATCAAGAGTCATCCTTTGACCTTTGACCTAAAAATCAATATGCTTCTCAGTGGAGACGACCTCAACACCTTGGTGAAGTTTCATGAAGGGAGGTTTAAAATTGTGACCTGTAGGCGATTGACAGACAAAGAAACAGACAGACAGACAGACAGAATAACAAAATCGACTGACCAATATACTTGAAAAATCTTCGATTTTGCAAGTAACAAACAGAGAGGGGTGAAAACATAACCTCCTTCACCTTCAGTGGCGGAGGTTAAAAAAAAAAACAAGCTCAAATGAGCGAAGATCCTCATCCTCCTAATGATGACGTCATTGTGATGTATCAGGTTTGCGATAAATTATCTGTGCTAATGCCCGGCTTGATTCCCGCAAACAAAATTCAAACAGCTTGCCTACTTTCGGAGATAATGGGATAGGCGATTTCCATTAGGTCAGGTATGGGAGCATGTGCCAGAACAGCGCGTCACTGCGTCCACTTTCCGCCGGTACTCCAGGGGCCTCCGTCTGGCCATCCCCCAGGCAGATGCCAGGCCCATCCCAATCTCCTTGAGATGATGGTCAACCTGCTGCAACCATGAGGCACGTGGTCGGCCCACTGGCCTCTTCCACTCATGAGACTCCCTCGCTGGGAGAATCTGGTGAGCAGGATCAGCGTCAGGAAAACGAACCACATGTCCATACAGCCGCAACTGACGCTCACGGACTATGCAGGTAACAAATCTCATCCGAGTCTCTTTCAGCAACCGCTCGTTGGACACAAAATCCGACCAGCGATAGCCAAGGATTCTCCGAAGAGACCGGGTACCAAAGGAATTAAGTCTCCGTGTCAGATCCTTGGTCAGAGTCCAAGTCTCACATCCATAGAGCAAGACTGGAAGTACCAAGGACCTGAAGACTCAGACTTTCGTCCTCCCGCACAGGTACCGGCAGCTCCACACCCCATGATCCAGTGAATCCATGACTCCCCAGGCCCGACCCAGACGTCTATTGCCCTCTGACTCGCAACCAGCAGAGACATGAATATCACTGCCAAGGTAAGTGAATCTCTCCACGACCTCAACATCCTCACCACAAACAGACACAGACAGGACAGCAGCATCCAAGATGTCACTGAAAGCCTGGATCTTAGTTTTGACCCAAGAAACCCGTAATCCCAGCGGCTCCGACTCCTCCTTCAGCACCTCGAGGGCCCACAAAAGGATTCTAAAGTCTCCGCAAAGATAACTGCATCATCTGCAAAATCAAGGTCCGAGATCTTGACATTCCCAAACGATGCAGCGCAACTTGATCTCTCCGACATCCTCCCTAAAATCCAGTCCATACAAGTGCTGAAAAGTGTGGGGGCCAGTACACATCCCTGACGAACTCCAGTAACAACTGGAAATAAGTCAGAGATGGTACCACCACACTTCACAGCACTCTCAGTACCAGAGTAGAGTTCAGACATCAGATCGATCATTTTTGGTGGCACCCCACGAAGACCAAGAATCCTCCAAAGGACATCCCGATTCACTGAATCGAACGCTTTACAGAGATCAACATAGGCTGCAAGCAGCCCCTGCCGAAACTCTCGTCTGCGTTCGGTGAGGACACGAAGGGCAAGGATACGGTCAATCGTTGACCTCTTTGGTGTAAAGCCTGACTGCTCTGGACGCTGGTGCTCAAGCAGATGGTGGCGAACCCTATCAAGAATTTTCCGAGCAAAGACCTTGCCCGGCACTGAGAGCAGCGTCACCCCTTGGTAGTTGTTGCAGTTTTGGCAATCACCCTTCCCTTTCCAGAGAGGGACAACAAGGCCCCTCTTCCAGTCAGTTGGGATGATGCCTGTGTTCCAGGCAGAGCACAAAAATGCATGCAACGACACGAGTGCAGCATTTCCACCAGCCTTGAGAAGTTCGGCATGGATGCCACAGATCCCTGGAGCTTTGCCCCGTTTCAACTGGTTCACCGCAGCCCATGTTTCCACAAGCCAAGGTGGACCACAGTTGATTCGAGGGTCAGCAATAGGGATTGTAACACCCTTGACGTCCAACTCGACCGGCCCAGCGGGCCTTCACTTCAGACTCCTCTGTCAAGAGCCTACCACTCTCTGCTCGAACTGCAGTGCTCCGAGGGATGGGCTTGGATGAACGTAATGCGCGAATTCCCCTGTAAGCGGGACGAGAATCACCTGTCCACAGGTGATGCTCTACCCCCTCACAGATTCCTCGCACATAGGCCTCCTTGTCCACCCTCAGTGCACGTACAGTTTTATGCCTCAGCTCCCTGAACAGCTCAGCTCTGCCATTCAGCCTGGCCCTGCGACTCTGGTCAATGGTATCCAGTGTCCCTTGAGAGACAAAATTCTTCTTTGCCCTGCGGTGAGCTCCAAGACGTCCACCAGCAACATCAAGGATGGTGGTCTTGAAGGCGCTCCACAACTCTTCAGGACCCCCCCTAAGCACCCAGACCCCCCAAGTGTCCACTCAGCCTGTTCACAAACTCCTCAGCTACTCTCTCATCCCTGAGCTTGCCAATATCCAGCCTAGGCTGGGATGGTACCATTCTCCAGGATTTAAGGTGCAGCTTTAGAGTTGCTACAACAAGCTTGTGGTCAGTATTGAGGAACTGAGCACTCCGGTAGACCCTGCAGTTCTGGATCATCCTCCAACGACCGTCAATGAGGACATGGTCAATCTCCTTTGCCACACCGCCAGCGTTGGAATACCAAGTCCAGCGATGAGCTTGTGGGCGCTGAAACCATGAACCAGCCACCCTAAGTCCATGACTTCTTGCAAAGTCAAGGAACTTAGTGCTATTCTGGTTCATAGTTCCTGACCCATGGGGACCAACACACACCTCATAACCATCCCTATCAGTTCCAGGCATTGAAATATCTAGAAGATTAGAAGACTAGAAGTGTATCTCGTCTGGGGCACCGATCAACCACAGACTTGAGCGTGGCGTAGAATGCATCCTTCTCTGTGAGATCACTCGCCTCAGTCGGAGCATAAACAGAGACCAGGGAAATGACACCTAAGGAGTGGCGAATCCTTAATCTCATAATATGCTTGTTGACCGGTGTTACCTCAATTATCATTGGGGTCAGCTTATTGGACACAGCTACAGCAACTCCTTGGGCATGGTAACCATCAGAGCGACCAGACCAATAGTAGGTGTAACCACCCACCATTATCTCGCCGCAATCTGGTCTCCGAACCTCAGAGAGAGCTGCAATCCCGATGTCCAAACGCTTGAGCTCAGATGATAACAGAGACAGGTGATCATCCTCTCTTAGGGATAGGACATTCCAGGCACCCACCCGAAGGGACCGCCTCTGGTTAACCCAAGGAGACCGCCGTCTAGTGGACGATACCGCTAATTTCCATTAGTGGCGATATTATGACGTCAACTTTTTTCTAGGAAGAATTTCCAAAATCGGAGATGTTTACTGCCTGCGCATGGGCTTTCTGCATATACATGGCAAACTTCACGATGATCCGATGAAACTCTGGGTTGTGAAACAAAAAATGTCAAAAAATAGGAATGACGTCATAAAAATTGATATGACGTCATAGTGATGAATCAGATGTGCGGTAATTCATCTCTGCTAATGCCCTGTTCGATTCCCGCAAAAAGAATTCAAAAAGCTTGCCGAGTTTGAGATAATTTTTTCGGCGATTTCCATGAGCGGAGATATTTTGACGTCATAACTTTTTTTTCTCAGAGGAATTTTAAATATCGGAGATGGTTACTGTCTGCGCAGGGAATTTTTACATATATCATCAAGTTTCAGGAAGTTTCAATGAAAAATTTTAGATCCTCCACGAGGATCTAAAAATGTACATTTTACTCATTTGTGTTCTCCATACTCAGTTAATAAAGGCGTGTTGAAGATGTGATGACAAAAGCTCAATTGGTAAAAATGTTATGGTTTGCATTGACACATTGAAGTTCAGTGTTAAATAAATAAACACAGAAGCAATTTTTTTTAAAAACGGGGGGGGGGGGGCGTCTCACACCTGACGTGCTGCGGCGGGGCTAATTAGGCTATTTATCGTCACTATGATTATGCCCTTTCACATTTTGACCCAATTATTAATTATCTTCTCCATATTCTCATCATAAAGATTTGTTGAAGATTTGATGACAAAAGCTCAAATGGTAAAAAAAAAAAGTTGTGGCCAAGATCGACACACACACACACACACACACACACACACACACACACACACACACACACACACACACACACACACACACACACACACACACACACACACACACACACACACACACACACACGAAAACCCTGTCTCCCCGCTTCATGAGGGGGAGTGTGGGGGGTTAGGGAGAGGCTAATGAGAGTGCAATCACATATTTCGTAAATTGTCAATGAAGCACAACAACAGTTTAATGTACCATACCTCATATTAACCTTGATGAATGCAACAGCAGAGAAATGTTACGTTTAATTTCCTTTCTTTGTTTATCATTGATTAGATTAGCCATGATTATTTTGGTGTTTTATTTATTCAACTACTTATTATATCTGTGCATCAGTGCACAGAAGAGTGTGCAAATTATTTTTTTTTCTTTGAATGATTCTTTGATGATGGTTTGCATCATTTTTAAGGTTGCAGCTTCGCCGCTGTTGCAGTGATTCTGAAAATTAAGACAGGCATTTTAACTTTGCTCAGGGTACCAGAAACATGCTTTCCGCAGCGGGTAGCCTAAACATCTGCAATCAACGTCCTGTTGACTCCATCTATTGTTCGACCTGTCTGCCAATGCAGATCGATCCCAGCCTTAATGAGAAAGACTAGTTCTTCATTCTACCGCAAACATGCACAATGACCTACTCCTTCAGAAAAGTCCATGGAATTCCATATGCTAGCAGCCAGGATAGCCAGCTTTTATCCCCTTTAAAGGATGGTGCACATATGTATGCATCACCACCCCAATAAAGTAGTAGGATAATTTATAGTCGAGCCAGGAATTACACTCAGTCTGGTCAATTCAAATGTGATTCACGTGACCTCCAAGCATTGATGCTGCGTTCTATGGTGATCAATAAAGCCTCATCTCCCAAACTGCGACTCAACGTCTTCTTATTACAGTGTATAAAGGTGGTGTGGCGCTAAACTTTCGTAAATTTAAAAATAATCTTTAAATAATTATTTTATTAAAATTGAAGTATACAGTAGTATTACTTCAACACTATGTGGGGTATATCTCTCTCTCTCTCTCTCTCTCTCTCTCTCTCTCTCTCTCTCTCTCTCTCTCTCTCTCTCTCTCTCTCTCTCTCTCTCTCTCTCTCTCTCTCTCTCTCTCTCTCTCTCTCTCTCTCTCTCTCTCTCTCTCTCTCTCTCTCTCTCTCTCTCTCTCTCTCTCTCTCTCTCTCTCTCTCTCTCTCTCTCTCTCTCTCTCTCTCTCTCTCTCTCTCTCTCTCTCTCTCTCTCTCTCTCTCTCTCTCTCTCTCTCTCTCTCTCTCTCTCTCTCTCTCTCTCTCTCTCTCTCTCTCTCTCTCTCTCTCTCTCTCTCTCTCTCTCTCTCTCTCTCTCTCTCTCTCTCTCTCTCTCTCTCTCTCTCTCTCTCTCTCTCTCTCTCTCTCTCTCTCTCTCTCTCTCTCTCTCTCTCTCTCTCTCTCTCTCTCTCTCTCTCTCTCTCTCTCTCTCTCTCTCTCTCTCTCTCTCTCTCTCTCTCTCTCTCTCTCTCTCTCTCTCTCTCTCTCTCTCTCTCTCTCTCTCTCTCTCTCTCTCTCTCTCTCTCTCTCTCTCTCTCTCTCTCTCTCTCTCTCTCTCTCTCTCTCTCTCTCTCTCTCTCTCTCTCTCTCTCTCTCTCTCTCTCTCTCTCTCTCTCTCTCTCTCTCGTTGTACTCACCTAAAAGCTTGCGATGTCATCGCAGAGTTGTTTGCAGGCAAGTTTCAAATGTGAGCATCATTAGCAAAGATTTATGGATGGCAATGAGGAGAATGGTGACGTCATGGATTTGTTAGGGCATCCCAGGGTTAATGGGTACAAATTTAATTGAAAGTGACAGCATAAAATGTTGTCCTTTAACATTCTGGAATTTTCGCTCAGGAGAATAGCCATATCGCTATCTGATCATCAATAAAACCCAGTTGGCTCAGTAATGACTTGCTGAAAGAAGGTGACTTGCCTGCCCCACCTGGTTTGCCCTCCAGAAAACTTGGCACTCAAACAAGAGTTGATGATCGTCTGATATAACCACCACATTGTTGTGAAGGTTTGGACCATTGGGGGGAAAATTTCACTCGTGAAAAGCTCAAGTTTGCTTTTGGCTATGTTTCATCAAGATGGCAACTGGAAAGAAATTCATGTTGTTCCTATACTTCACATCCATTGTGTTTTACTTCACTTCATATTGAAAATGTCACATTTGTCCCTTCTTTTTGCTATCCAGCCATCACAGCACATTTGCAGTAACTCTGGACCCAGAGGGATTTTTCACTTTCTTCTTCTTCTTCTTCTTTCGGCTGCTCCCGTTAGGGGTCGCCACAGCGGATCATCCGTATGATGCGCATAGTGATTTGGCACATGTTTTACGCCGGATGCCCTTCCTGACGCAACCCTGGTCGCCTCTTACGACACAGGGATATGGTACACCTATTCTAACCGGGGCATACACCGGCCCAGTATACTGGTACTCATTTCGCCGACCTCGGAAGGATGACAGGCTGAGTCAACCCCCTGGTGCATTAATTCAGTGGCTGAACGGGGCTTGAACTCAGGACCTTTTGGATCCCAAGCCGCTGCCCTAACCACTGCGCCAACACCAGGCTAGGATTTTTCACTTTATGACTGTGAATATATTTCTCCTCGTTTTCCTCATCCTCCTGTCGGATTCGTCGAGGAGAAAAATCCGATTCCAACTGGAATCTCTAAATGATCCAGTGAGTCCCAAGAGAAAATTATATATCATACGCAATGGAGTAAACTAATTATCCTTTGATAATGACCATTCAGCCTGGTGTTGGCCTCATGGTTAGGGTGGTGGGGTTGGGATTCTAGGATCCTGAGTTCAAATCCACCTTGGCTGTATAATTAATACCAGGTGGGGTTGACTCTGCCTGTCATCCTTTTGAGGTTGACAAAATGAGTGCCAGCTTGCTGGTGTCCTGTGTTGGAGAGGTGACTGGTCCAGGATTGTGTCCAAGGAGACTGCTTAGGCAGCACCAACGCTCTGCGTAGAGTATGGTCCCGATGGATGGATGGATGGTGACCATTGCTTTGCTCCTAATTTAATTATGTCATACAGATTTTACAAAGGATGCATTATAAAATCAATTTCAAAATATTTCATTGTTAAGACTTTTAAAACATTTTTTGAAAGTACTTTTCATGCTGACTATACACACATGCAAAGAAACGGTGAATATGCTGACACTTTATCATATTACAAGTGATCCATCAAATAACATCCTGCATTGTATCTAATTTTGCTAACATAGCTCCAAAAGTTGCTCAGAATGAAAAAAAAATAATTGTTCATTGTTTGCAGTCGTCCGTCCTCAATAACCCAACAAACGTTCAGGACCAGGCCGGATACCGAGGTGGCTAAATATCGAGGGTGCCAACATTGAAAGCGTCAGGCTGTCTAGTCAAAGTAGCATTGCCAGTTGTATGTGCTGACATCACTACAATTGTGTTCAAACTGTCTGCATCACCATTCACCCAAAATAACAACAAAGGATATGAGCTTTGACGATCAATACCTCGAATAGGATCACAACACAGACAGTATTTGCATCATGTTCAGTGAAGGTACAGGTTGAATTTTTATTCCTACTCGTCATACCCACTCCTTCCTGGAACGAGAGGATTCGTTTTCAGAATTGGCAATGTTTCTCAATTTGCAATACCCCCTCCCGCTGGCAGGAGTCAGTGATTAAACCACTAGCACAATTACTCATGTCGAGGCGAAAATTGCAAGTCGTCTTCCCACACTCATCGGTTTCGAATTTGTCGTACTGCTGTTTACGCTACCTCCTGTGGCCTCCTAGGCTTGATGACAATTTTCTCTTTTGCCATTGACACTCCAAATTGAGCTTAGATAGATCCAATTTCCTTTGATCATCCTTGAGATGTCTCTACAAATTGATTGGAGTCCACCTGTCGCAAATTAAATTGAATGGACCTGCTTTAGAAAGAAACACACCTTTCTACGTAAGGTCATACAGTTGATAGTGCATCTCAGAGCAGAAACTCGACCATAAAGTCAAAGGAACTGTCTGTAGAACTTTATAGAATTTATAGATAGAATTGTGAGGAGGCAGAGATCTGGGAAGGGTATAAAACAATTTATTGAGAGTTGCTGGTTCCCAAGAGCACAGTGAGCACCATCATTAGGAAATTGAAAGAATATGGAACTACCAAGGCTCTTTCGAGAGCTGGCCGTCCAACCAAACTGAGAAACCATGCAAAAAGGACCTTGGTCAGGGAGGTAACCAAGAACCCAATGATTACTCTGACAGAACTACAGAGTTCCTTGGCTGAGATGGGAGAACCTGCCAGAAGAACACCACTCTCTGCAGCACTTCACAAATCTCAGCTTTATGGGAAAGTGGCCAGACAGAAGCGACTCCTAAGAAAATGGCACGTGTCCGCACACCTGGAGTTGACAAAAAGGCACGTGAAAGACTCTGAGAGCATGAGACAAAATATGTTGTGGTCTGATGAGACGAAAATTTAACTTTTTGGGGTGAATGCATAGCGCTACATCTGGTGGAAACCAAGCTCAACTCAACACCCATCTAACACCTTCCCTACAGTGGAGCATGGTGGTGGCAGCATCGTGGTATGGGGATGCTTTTCAGTGGTAGGGACTTGGAGACTTGCAAGGAGAGAGGAAACAATGAATGGAGCCAAATACAGGCAAATCCTTGAGGAGAACCTGCTTCAGAGTGCAAAAGACCTTTGACTGCGGCAAAGATTTACATTCCAACAGGACAATGACCTCAAGAATACAGCCAACACAACACTAGAATGGCTTCAGAACAAGAAAGTGAAAGTCCTTGAGTGTCCCAGCCAAAGCCCAGACTTCAATCCCATTAATAATAATCTGTGGAAAGACTTGAAGATTGCTGTTCACCACACTCCCCATCCAACTTGACAGCACTTGAGCAAATCTGCAAGGATGAATGGGAGAAAATCCCCAAATCCAGATGTGCAAAGCTGATACAGATATACCCAAGAAGACTTGAAGCTGTAATCGCTGCCAAAGGCGCTTCTACAAAGTATTGACTCAAGGGGTTGAATACTTATTGCGCAAGACATTTCAGCTTTTCATTTTTAATTAATTTGTAAATATTTTGAAAAACACGTTTTCACTTTGTCATTTTGGGGTATTTGTATAGCTCGGTCACAATATTTTTAACTTTAATTCAATTTAAATTCAGGCTGTAACACAACAACATGTGACAAAAGTCGAGGGATGTGAATACTTTCTGCAATTGTTTCATTAAAGAGGTGAGCAATAGAACACCTTTTAATTGTTATATTAAGAGGTGTTCTGTTGATCATGTTTTACTAAAGAAACAAAAATGAATTGCATTTTACAATATTAATGCATGAAGTGTCAATATTTGGTGTGATCTCCTTGTAAATGGAAAAGAGCAGATATCCATTTTGGAATGCTTTCCTGCAATTTCTGGAGAAATTCCATTGCAAGGATGTTCAATTGTTCCATGCATTCTGCAATGTTTCCCATAATCCATCCTTTGATTTTGATTGTCTTTGTTTTTCTTTTTGTCCAAATAATTAAAGACAGCTTTTTTGACCTTTTTTGACCCTTGACGTTTTAGCCAGCGATGGCAACGTGTTAAAATGTATGTAAAACGCTGGCTTACGTTGAACTTTTGATGTTTTTTTTTTTTAAAGATTCGGACGTATTCATAGCGACTTGGTCTTATGTATAACGCATTGGTAACAACACAGAACGTTTCGTTGTGTTATAGATAACTTATACCAACGAATGCTGAACCTTTTTGTCGGCCTACACAACCGATGCCCAACGATAGTCTAACTCAGGCATAGCGCATTGCACGCATCGCCGACGATGTCGTGGCGTAGCCTATTAAAAGGCTGACGCACAACGATTCAAATCATAACTGCCGTAGAAATGGAAGGGTCAAAATCGCGGTCACACCTTGGCGATCTTGCCAGCGTATGCCGACGTAACAAAAAGTGTGTCTAAAACGTTGGGGAACGTCGAATACGGTATGGGTAAGTTTGGTATGCGCGAGTAGAATGCTAAATACGCTATCATAAGTCGTAGTAAGTAGAGTACGTCAAGAAATTTTGAACATGTTCAAAATTTTACGACGTACTCGGCGTATGACACACATTCCGCATGCGATGGGGATAAGTTTTACACACGATATGTGGACGCTTACACACGTCCACAAAGGCTACTTATAAGCTACTCATAAGTCGAAACACGTCGCGGTAATGTCTTTTTTACGCGAAACCTATTTCTAACTTATGTTTGACGTGCTTTGAACCAATTCTTTACGTAGCCCCAACACACATCGACGTATGTAGACGTATTCCAATGACGTCTTCCGGTCGACAAAAAATAAATGAATGTGTTTCTAGGTTACAACTGCCATATAAAGACGTGTTCCCAGCGGTTTTGGGAATTGGTATATAAAAATGCTGCTCATAAAAGGGGAACCCAACAGTGTTTTCGAGTCCTTTTTGAGTCGATGTCCATGTCAGCAGTAACAGTATCAGTATCAGTATTACTATTAGTATTAGTATTAGTAGTAGTTTGTTCATGTTGGCAGTAGTAGGTGGGTGTGAGGGGGAGGGTGTGGGTTATGATGGATCGTCCTTGCGTCCGCGTGTCCACAGGTAGGTTCATAGGCTGCCACTCAACGATTTAAATGGCTGCATCTCCACTATTGAAAGTAGACGCTTGCGCTCAACAATTGGATTTTTTTTACACTCAACGACTTTTAAACGGTACTACTCAGCTATTTTCATTGTTTACAATGAACGATTTAAATTGCTGTCACTCGCCTTTGTTTTTTTTTTTTGTTTTTGTTTTTGACGCTGGGGTTTGGAAATTTGAAGCGTTTCTTCTGAACGTGTTAAAACTCTCAAACTCGACTATTTTAAATAGACACTGCCGATGGACAATTGGAATCATAGCCAAGCTAGACATCGAAGTGTGAACATCCTCGTCATGCCGAAGAAAAGTTTGAAGAATGCTGCAAATAAGTGTCCTGGCCGTGGCCGTGGACGCTGACGCAAGGACGATCCATTATACCGACGTCTTTTAGCCTATGAGTAACTTAAAAGTAACGTCTGTCGACGTGTGGCAACGATCACGTAACGTGCGTAACGTAACGATCACGTAACGTAATCACGTAACGTGTTCGTAATCACGTAACGTAATCAAGCGATCACGTAACGTAACGTTAATCATAGGTAGGAAATAGGTTTCGGGTACTCTAAACATTACCTTGGCGTGTCTCAACTTATGATTAACTTACAAGTAGCATGTGTTGACGTCTGTCAACGATCGCAGACCATGCCTACAACTTGTGGCCAGCGTAGCGGAACGTGTGAGTCATACGCCGGCATACGTCGTGAAATTTCAAGCATGAAAAAATTTGAGGACAACCGAAAAGTACAACGTTTAAAGCCAACGTACAACGACGTATGGCAACGTACTACGACGTATGCCAGCGTGCTCTCAATGTTATCAAAACTTACCCATAACGTATTCAACGTGTGCCAGCGTTTTAGAAAAAAAATTCAAAAATCGGCATACGTTGGCTAAAACGTCAAGGTGTGACCGGGCCTTAAGCTAGGTCAGGATTCTGAGTTGGGCATTCTAATAGTGATTGAGTTCTTGACTGCTTTTATTTGTAAATGTTTTAGTGACATTTGCAGTATGTTTAGAGTCGTTGTCATGCTCGCAAACAAAGTTGTCACCTATACCCAGGTCGAAAAACCAGTTAAAACCAGTACACATTTTCAACTGGTCTCTATTGGTTCTAATTGGTCTTTAACTGGTCTCTATTGGTTTCAACTGGTACCAGTTAAATTCAGTCAGAATTCCAATTTCCCAGTTGAAAAAACCAGTAGCTCATATTTGTACCAGTTAAAGTCTTACTGGTTCCAGTTGATACCAGTTGCAATGTACTGGTCCCAGTTGATACCAGTTAGTTAAATAATATTTCAACTGGTAATATATCACTCTATTCCAATTTCCATATTAAAACCAGTAAGAAACCAACTGGCTTTACTGGTACCAGTTGGCTACTGGTTTTCAACTGGTACCAGTTGACCAGTAAGCTACTGGTCTTTACTGGTTTTTTGACCTGGGTAAGCATCCTTCCTGATGGGATAACATGGTGGACTAGGATGTGCTTTTACTTGTCAGCATTCATTGTTCCTTCAATTCTCACCAAATCACCAATGCCAGCAGCAGAAATACATGAACAGACCCTTCAGCAAGCTTCACAGCAGGCTATAGATGCATATCCTTCTACTTCTCACCAATCCTCCCTCTGATATAGTGCTTTCTCTTTGTTCCAAAAATGTGTACGCTGATAACCTGGAAAACATTATGAGATGCAATGTTCACAGTCTACTGTTAAACACAGGGGAGTTCTTTGACTGTCAAAGGTTGTATTTCAGCTTTTGATGCAGGAAAACTTAAAATCAAAGGGACGCGAACAAAAGATGAAAACAAGCAGATACTGCAGCACTACGCAGTTCCCAGAGGAAATTATTTACTTGGAAGAGGAATAATATATTTTCTAACAAAATTACTATCCAAAACGCACTTACAATATAGTAAAACAGTATTTGTAGAACAAGGTTATACCCAGTGTGCTCCAAGTCTAGGAATGACCACCCTCGAGTTCAGACACTAATTCCATTGAGGCAATATGGGATTACCTGGACACAGAGAAGAACAAGAGAAACCTAACTAACCTTATGGGCCTGTGGAATGTACTACAGGATAGATGGCAAAATATTTCTGTAAGAGTGCTTCAGTCATATAAAGAAAGCATCAGTAAAAGAGTGATTGCTCTCAAAAAGGCAAAGGGTGGGCACACAAAGTGTTGACTGACACTATAAAATGACACTGTTCTTGTTATTTACTGAAGCAGTTTGTTTCACATGCATTTATAAAGGCTGTTAGTTTACAATACAAACACATATAAAACATTATCACAGAGAAAGTACTTAGCGCCTATGCACAAAAGAACTTAAACATTCTTAAATTATCAAAACACACAAGACAAGCATGCCTCAATCACTCCAGGGAAATGAGGGAGAGAGAGAGAGAGGTTTGAGGCGTGTTTGCAGCCTCTCTCTCACCAGAAACAAGCTGGCCGGCTTATGTTGGTCCCAAAGTGGAGGGAGGGGGGGAAGGAAGGGAGTGCAGTTAGCGTGTGGGTACGGTATGTCAGGAGAGGTGTGGTGTCTGCAGTGCAGGTGCTAGAGGAAAGGTGCGATATGCGTGCCAGTCCCTCACCCAGTTGGGTCAAAAAGGTCATCGCCGCTTTCTCCCAATAGTGCTCTTTTGTGCATCTCAAGTCGACGAATTAGAATGTAGAGAGAGAGAAAGGAAAGATCACGTATGTTACTATGTGGGAAGCTGCGCCCCAATTACCTCATGCTGCCATTTGCTCTTGGAGCCTTGCCACAGTGCAACTTGTCTTGCTCAGTCCCTTAGATGAAAACAGGCAGGCAGGCAGATTCTGGTTCACATTCAAGTCCCTTGATTTGCAAGTCAGCAGCAATCACTGGAGCATCATCAGTCTGGCAGATAAGTGAAATATTTGGGGGAAATGTGCCTTTGATGATACAAGCATGAACTTTGGCACACTGTTAGATCATGCCCTAAGGAAGATATTTAGCTATAGGGCCATCACAGAATTGTCCTGTGGCCAAAATGGCCACCACCGGTTGTTATTTTTCCAGCTTCTCAGGTTCTAGACCAGCTAGGATATTGATTCTGGTGGTTAATCGTACATTTTCAAGGATGAGGAATGCAGTGGTACTATTTATAACATGCTAGCAACTACCAAACTGCATATATATATATATATATATATATATATATATATATATATATATATATATATATATATATATATATATATATATATCTAGCATTCAGGGAATAAAATAATAGTAAAACTATCAAATATTAGCAGAGTTATGCACATTTTCCAGAATTTCAGAATCAGCACATGAGTTGTGTGCTGACCTCATAATTATGTTTATGTGTATTCATATATTTTCCTGCATATTCACAGAGAACATCATAATAACGTCACAATGATAATCTATGTTGTTAGTACAGCTTTTGTGTACTTGTGTACACCTAGTAACAACGCCTAATCTGCATGTACAGTATATCTGTATGCTTTCAGTTGACCTGGACTGTGACTGTGGTGGCAGCCAACATATTTTCCTGGAGATTTCAGCTTATGGTAGAGTGGTGGTGGTATAACTAGTACATACTGTTTTCATATTATAACTAGTAGATACTGTTCTAAAGTAGCATATAAGAGTGCATAGGGACAAAGGCCAAACTATAAAAGGAGCCTAGCTCATCAGGTAAACAGTGCCTGACCACAGACTGGAACAAATGTGTTCTGTGTCAGGAAGACAAAGATGAGATACTGACATGTCCATATAATTCAGCACGTGGCACAGATGGGGCAGAATACACGACCATAGGTGAGCATCTTGTAGCATTCGACAAGATCAGTTGCCTGCCAAGAACACTAAAACTGTCACAACTGGATGAGGGACAGGGCATCGAGGCAGCATCCTGGGTTCACAAAGCCAAATGGCATGACTCCTGCAGACTGCAGTCTAACAAAACAAAACTTCAGAGGGCTGAAAAGAGGAAAACACACCACGATGATGACCCACAAACCCACAAGTTCACCCGTCAGAGCATTGAACGTGAAACTCATTCAACAGAGACATGCTTCTTCTGTGGAAAATCTGCAGCAAGAGATGCTTTGCATAATGCATCAAAATTCGAACTTGACATTCGTGTGAGGCAGTGTGCCCTCAAACTACAGGACAAACACCTCCTATCCAAACTCAGTGTTGGAGATCTCATTGCCCAAGAGGCTAAGTACCATGCTCAGTGTCTTGCCTCTCTGTACAATAAAGCGAGGGTCACAAAGGCACAATAATCTAACGTCGACACTGTTAACCATGGAATTGCATTCGCTGGACTTGTCGCCTATATTGAGGAAGTGCGCATGGACAATAAGGTTGCACCAGTGTTCAAGCTAACAGACTTGGTGAATCTGTGCAGTACCAGGCTGGAACAACTGGGGACACATGTGACGGGGCTTCTACACTCCACTAAACTCAAGAACAGAATACTGGGTTACTTCCCAGACATGGACGCTCACAAGCAAGGTCGTGATGTGGTGCTCGTGTGCAATGAGGATGTTAGTGCTGCATTAGGGAAAGCATGTGAGCACGATGCTGACAATGATGCAGTTCATCGAGCCAGAGCTTTGATCATCTAGCCTTTGATGATGTCACTGGAGCCTTCTGTGCCTTGGCTGCCACCCCAGATACCAGAGACAACTGGATGGAGTCTCTGGAGTGATTCGTGTTATTGCTCTATGACCACACTAGCAGCCTGTAATCAGTCAATCAGGCATGCAATTCGCTGTTCATCCAGAAAGGTAGAGACATTGAAGGACTCCCTCCAACACAAGCAGCACTGATTCAGCACACAAAGAGGGCTGCCTACCAAGCTGGTCACTGCTGGGGACAGATGATGGATGCAGTCCCGGAACTCTCATCCCCAGGTGACTGGGGGTCGAAGAAGAAGGACACAGGTGGATGGGAAGTTCACTGGATCACACTGCCAGAAGCGACCCAGGATTGTCGAGAACTCATATGCTGTGGATGCAAAAAGGGGTGCAGAGGACAGTGCAAATGTGTCAAGGCAGCACTTCAGTGCACTGCTCTTTGCCACAGTGGTGGACTGTGTTCTTGAAACTAACATTACATTTCATTGAAAACCTGGAATATTACCATGGAAGGCCTTACCTGGTTAATAATAGAAGGACAGTCGTGGACTTGCCCTCACCACTAACATGTCAAACAACAATGGGACATGCACTATTGATTTGCAAGATACAGTATAATCTCATGAGCTGTGTGCTCATATAAATTAGCTCCCAAATATTATAAAGGAAACATTGCGAAGACTGCATTGTACTCTCATGAATATTTCACAGTTTCAAAACATGTACATGTATAACTACACCAATATTAAATGCGTTTATAATTTCACTATTATTTATTTCCCTGAAAGCGAGATATATGTAGTTAGGTAGTTGTTAGAGTAGTTACAGCATGTTGTAAGCTGTAGCACTGCATTCCTCATCCTTGAAAATGTACGATTAGCCACCAGAATTAATATCCTAGGTAGTCTAGAACCTGAGCGACTGGTAAAATAACAACCGGTGGTGGCCATTTTGGAAAATGGCCGCTATTTTGGCCACAGGACAATTCTGCGATGGTCCTATAGCTAAATATCTTCGTTAGGAAATGCTCTAACAGTGTGCCAAAGCTCATGCTTGTATCATCAAAGGCACAATCCATTCCCATATCTGCCGTACTACATGGCTTTCATTGGACTTTGGCAAGGCAGGACTTTGGGAAGCAAAGGTTACCGCAACACCCTTTGACCCGCTCGTGTCATTCTCACATTGGTGTGCTTGTAATGCGTCGACTGGGCAGCCCTGCCCATTCACCGTACGGCATCTACCACAGAGCCCCACCGAGCCTGCACCTCGATCCCTCGAAGTTTATACTCGGTGCACACTGCTTTGTGCTGGCATTGTGGTTCACACACCTAGCGCTGAGATTTACTTGTAAATGGCTTTTATTATGTTTTGTAACCTAATGTGTGTAACTGTAAGACATGTCGCATTGTGTGCATGGATTGCGCTGTGGGAAGCTGCAATGGAAGAGAGATTTAAGAAGAAGTATTCAAATGGATTGAGGACGGGACGGATTTGAAATGGATTGATGAAGAGGGGGTTATTTTCACAAAGTATGGGGAAAGAGGGGTTTGATAGGGAAAGGGTGAAGGATTGGGATGGATGGATGAAGAGGGGGATTTCAAGAAGGTAGAAAATTCCAAAAGGCATATGAGCTGCTAAAACACACACAATGCATTTTCCCCATCCCTGTTACAAGGAGAAAGGCAACCTGACTAAACACAATTAAAAATGAGATATCAAACTGACGATACCTATGCGTTACGTGCACCACCCCAGAGTCTTTTCCATAATCGCAACAATGTATATATATATATATATATATATATATATATATATATATATATATATATATATATATATATATATATATATATATATATATATACATCCAGACTTGAGCGAGGCAGGAGTCTTTTCACTTGATATGTATGTATATATATATATATATATATATATATATATATATATATATATATATATATATATATATATATATATATATTACATATTCCGTTGCTTTAACTTCCTTAACAGAAGGCCTTCTGTCTCGTACTAATGGTGGGCAACAAAATTTTTTTAAATGTTCAGTAATCTACAATAAAAAGACCAAGGAGAATGCACAGTATATTCACAGTGGGAAAGCATCTTACCCCACCTGACTCTACATTAAGTATGTTTGTTCATGCATCCTGATTTACATTGCTTTTCATCAGTCTAAAGCTCCATGCAAAGTGTTCTCTACCTCAGACATTGGGACACACCACAAGCATTTCCATCATCCTGGACTTTCAGCTTGCCTCTCCCATGTTCGCAGAGTGACCGATTTACGATATTTCATGCACAGTAGGCCTACTTTGCATAAACTCACGTGAACACACGTTGTCATTGCATTGTCCTTGAAGGTCTCAACCTGTTCTGACATGCTGCTTGATCTGACACATCTGTTTACATCGACAAAAACAATGGATTTTTACATGTCTTTTTTCCTGTTTTGGAAGCATTTTTACATTGTCATCAAGGTGTTCCAAATTTCCACAAATTTCATCATAGATGTGATTACTATTGTATTTTCAGAGAAAATGAGGAAAATTGTGACAAAAGCCTGAAGAGACATGCAGGATACACACAATAGAACACATAGGTTCTGCTCTGTGTATCCTGAAAGCAGTTTTTATTAAACTGTACTCTAGCTATTATAGAAAAAGGATTGTATACACCCAGTACTTACAATCAATAATAATCATGTTGGAACATTGGGAAAGGAAGGAAAAAAGGTTCAGAAGAGGTACGAGTAATTGAAGGAGAGGGAAAGGGAATGCTTGCAAAAATAAAGGAGGAAAGTGTCAAAAATAAAGGAGTGTCAAAAATTGTGATCTTGCAAATAGATTATGTTTATGGTCCTTAGTGCTTTGAATGCAAGAAAATCTAAGAATCATATTCGAAAATTAAATCACTCGTGAAGTTTGCAAAGGGATAGAAAAAACAAAAACCGAAGCAGGTAGAGGTACATTCAAGGTACACTGCCGCCATGCCAAATAAGTAAATAACAAATCCTTCGGCAAGCGACATTGTTGGGTCACCTTCGGTGCACAGTGATGCCACCGTGCAGCTTTTGAGAGTTTGAGAGGGAGCGGTGTACAATCATTGATTGATTGCAAAATTAAAATAAATAAATAATAATCATAAAATAATTAATTTATTCATCAATTGGCTAATCGCATTCCAAAACCACCACTGTTTCATCCAAATCTGTAACTTTTTGAAAAATAAGTAATTAATCGAAAAATGAATAATTCATTGATTAATTGATTAATCAATCAATTAAAAATACCTTTTATAGCCAAATCACTTGTTAACTGTTGTGTCCAAATATCAGCGACCTCGCTCAAAAGGTGCCTGAAATATTACCCAGATGAGAAATTGAATAAATAAGTACTTCATAAATCGATAATAATTAAGCATTTAATCAATTAATTGATTGATCATAAAACAAAAAATAACGTTTTTGCCAAAGCACATATTCACTTTTGTCCCTAAATTTCAGCTTCCTTGCTCAAAGGATGGCTGAGATATTGCCCAGACAAGCAAACAAATGAAAAATCACTCAAAGAGCGACACTTGACAAAATAGCACAACGTAGAATGGCACTCTGTAGAGTGCATACCTCTGCCAGGTTGAACAGTTCACGGTTTGAATTCCACTGATGGGCTGGATCCCATCCAAAATCTAATCCGCTTGTTCTTGTCCCCTAACCAACTCATCCACCTTATTTTGTCATAACTCATCCACAACATTTTGAGATATGATATATATATATATATATATATATATATATATATATATATATATATATATATATATACAAGGGGCTGCAAAAGTAGGTATACAGGAATATTCCTAGCCATCGTTAAATTTCCACTTTACCTGCAAATAAAAGATGTTTTGTAGAAAAAATTACGAAAATAAAAATATTAAAAATGGAAATAATTATTTTAATGAATTAAATGAATTCTAGTATTAAATGAATCCGAGCACCACTATTATAATGCTGGTAATACTGGTTTAATCCTTACTGTATACCTACTTTTGCAGCCCCCTGTGTGTATGTGTATATATATATATATATATATATATATATATATATATATATATATATATATATATATATATATATATATATATATATATATATATATATATATATATATATATATATATATATATATATATATATATATAATAGTTTTGGGCCCTATCTATCTTTTTTGTTATTCAATTTTTTTCTACTCAATTTTATAAATTAGGCCTGTGTTGACCTACTGATTGGTGGTTGAATTAATTTACCTGATATGCAAATCCTGTTCAAATTTCAAGTCAATCAGATGAAAATTGACAATTTTAGAAACTTTGGCCAAAATTGGCCTTTTGGCCTATTTTAACATTTTGGCTTATGTTTACCTCAAAATTAATCAGACAAGACAAATATTGAACTTTTTGGTATAAATTCAAAGCGTTACGTCTGGTACAAGCTGAACATTCCACATCACCCAGTCAACACCATTCCTACTGCCGAGCATGGTGGTGGCAGCATCATGCTATGGAGCTGCTTTTTATCAGCAGGGACTGGCAAGCTTCTCAGTAAACATAGCTGCATCACCTAATTATATTGTGAAGTGAAATAAACAAATACAATAAGTAATGCCTGCTG
This sequence comes from Eptatretus burgeri, assembly GCF_056783735.1. NCBI lineage: Eukaryota > Metazoa > Chordata > Myxini > Myxiniformes > Myxinidae > Eptatretus > Eptatretus burgeri. The sequence goes on along the minus strand of NC_140975.1, from coordinate 51,246,783 downwards.
CTGGCTGAGCAGTTAGGATGGCTGGTCTGGGATCTTAGGCTCCTGAGTTTGAGCCCCTGTTTCAATTGAATTAACACCAGGTGGGTTGTCTCAGCCTGTTATCCTTCCGAGGTCATCGAAATGAGTACCAGTGTACTGGAAATAGAGGGCACTGCATCAGCGGCACATCCACGCCCTCAGCCAATGATGCTACATGTAGCCTTGTGCTGCATACAAAGGAGGAGGAGGACAATAAGTCATGTTTAATATACTCAACTACTTCAATACAACTTAATATACAGTCCTGAATACTTTGCTTAGGTTAAAAAAACAAAACGTTTAATGGGAAAGGTCATATGTCCAATGCATTCAGGGTGTGAAAGCAGGTGAGCTGCTAGCGGCATGCACACATGTGCACAGCTCGACTCAAGAAACTGAAGACTGGACAGGACCCAGGTCTTGAACTTTTAGGAGACTACTACTACCACTACTACAACTACTACTACAATGACGACTACTACTACTACTAATACGCACGCCCAACTCGGGGACGTAGCGATCCCCATAACTGTCAATCTTCTGCCTTCTGCAAATATTCACATGGGCTAAGGCCAAAGTCGTTGGCACACTGGTGTAACCAATAAATTATTGGGCGTCCTCGAGGACGGCGCTAGGTTGGATTAGGTCATAACCATGGTAAAGATTCATGGCAAATTCCAAAGAAATATGAGCCAGTACATGCTCATTTCAACGGCAGATGTGTCCAAACAGAGAATAGCATCTCCTGGCAATATCAAGTGTGATGGGGCCTAGTTTCGTGATCTCACAAATAGTCCCATTTGAAACTTGGTCATACCATCGTACGCCAAGGATGTGATGTTGACATTGCATGGGGAAAGCTTGTAAAGTGTCTTGGACCTTTTTCAAAAGAGTCCATGTCTCACAACTATGGAGGAGAACAGGGAGGACGCATGTTCTGTAAATATGGAGCTTTGATGGTAAACTAAGCTGGTGCTGTTTCCAAACAGCATCTATTTGCCCCATGACAGAGCCAGCCATGCCGATTCGTCTATGCACATCAGGGCTACAGTATCCAAATGAATGAATGTTGGAGCCCAGGTAGGTGAAATGGCCCACTGACTCCACAATGACACCAGAGATAGGTCCTGGCAGAGAAGAAGGATCAATGGCAACATTCTGTACTTTAGTTTTTTGCCATGAGGGCTTAAGACCTTGGCTTTTAGGAACCGATTCAAAGAACTTGAACACATCTGGCCAGTCAACAGGGTCTCTTACAAATAGGGCAGAATAATCTGCATGGAGTAGATTGGTGATGATTTCTCTACCGACATTGATTCCAAGCCAATCTGGACACCTTGACATTATCCAGTCCATGGCACAGCAGAAGAGGGAAGGAGCAACGGCTCAATAAAATCATTTTAGGAGAGCGACTCGATAAAATCATTTTCATCTCGTTAGAAATTTAATTGTGCACATGAACATCTCTTTCAAAAGAGGGGTTAAATTAAATAAGAGGACAAAACATCAGCTGGAGAGTAAACCTGTGTGAAGTAGTGGTGATGCCAGAGTGAGGATGGTGAGCAAGAATCAAATATTGTGATGCAGGACAACCCGACTAGAGACTGAAGACTTGTCAAGTTTGGTTTCCACTCACTGAGCAGGCTGTGGGCAATATCATGCCAAAAAACAAATGCACAGTATTAACATCACTATTACAACTCATTACCAATCACAAACCAGATTATGGAGAACACTAGCTTAAAGATGTGTCAAAGTACCAGTTCATATTGTTGCGAATTTGTGCCCGCCGGCGTGCGGACGGCCACGTCACTCGAATCGCGACCGCGTCGCCCACCGGACGGACAATTCAGTCGTGACCCTCTCGGAACAACGCCGGGAGCTAGTCACGGGTGGGGGTTTAACCCCACCACGACCGTGCCAATTGCCCACCCACGCAGGATAGGGTTGCTCGCCAAATTCGATCTACCTAAGTACCTGCGCGGATGGTCGACCGGGCGATCGTACCACGTCACAGGCCGACTCCGGAAACGAACCGCTTAAGCGGTCCGCTCCGTGCTACAGTGATAACCGAGCGGTGTTATCGTCGGCCTCGACGGTTCCAATTAATTACCGGGTGTCTTAAGCCCACTACAAACCCTTTACGTGAAGCAGGATGGAGGATCAATAAAGAAAAGACGAAGCGAAACGGGAAAACAGTTCACACAAAGCACATTTATTACGCGACACACGGAAAGCACATATATACAGCCATACAGTCAAAATGCACATATAGCAATCAAAACAAAAGCAACGACGACGTAGAGTTACTACCGACTACGCACACATACGGCAACACTTATACAGTTCTACTTTACAGACGGCGCCAACACACATTTACTCAAAAGCAAAGGAAAGAAGCCACCCTCATAGACAAGGGGGCAGATGGGCCTGCAGGCCAATATGCGCGCGTGACCTGAAGGAGCGGCCAGGCCCGCGAGACCGGGGGGGTCCTACCCGCGTCCTCGTGATGCATTGGCAGACGAGCCGCAGATGTGGCCACGTGGCTGTGCCCCGACTACGTGCTCCTTGGCAGGTTTCGTTGGCACGACGTTTGGAGTGGGTTGGGAACGGGGCCCCCTTGTTGCACTATCACAGCGCGGGAGAAAGGGGGAATTGTTGATGCCCTGGGGGAGGGAGAATTGCTGGCTGGCTTGGGTCCCGCGACGAGCGATCCCACACCGCGACCTCGTCGCCGACCACCGTCCTTCTCACCTCGGACCCGAGCTCCTTGCCTCTTCCCGCAACTCTTCTCAGCCGACTCCAGAACCCAACTCGATGACACACCGATGACTTCGCCACCCGACTCGACTCTCTGCCACACCGATGACTCGACTCACTCTTTCTGCCCTGATTCGCCTTGTGCTCGCCGTTTTATAGGCTGACAGGAGCAGCTAATATGCAAATATCCGGATCAGGATGACCTCGGGGGCAGAGCCACGCTCGCCAATTGGTCGGAGGAAAGGGGGCGTGAATCTCCCCTGATCCTAGAATTTGCATATATCAATTTCACACAGGCATGCCTGGAGGCGGGGCAAAGCCGCTCCGCGCTTGCTAATTGGATGGAGCAAAAGTGGGCGTGTAGCGTTCCTGATCCGAATTTTCCTCGGAAAGGCCACTATTTGCGCTCACGGCTCGGTGCGTATCGCTGAACCGGCCCAAGACAGCCCGACGCTCAGTGTTCACAGGTGGTGCGGGAATGGCCGTAGAAGGAGAGAGGTGAGGGTGGTGGAGGGTTTTCAGTGGTGGTTTGATGGTTATGGTGCCGTTTGGGAATGGCGGTGATGCGATGATGTGGGATTGAGTTGTGAAGGTAAAGGTCGTGGCTCTTGGCGTTGTTGTTGTTGTTGTTGTGTGATGGCGGTTGAGACGTGGTTGGTTCAAAATAAAGATAGAACAGAAAAACGGCTATCTCAAAGCGTCGCAGCCCGAATGAATCACCTAAATTCCCTCTATACAACGGGTTTGGGGCTAACTACACATGTACTTGGAGATATCTCACCTACGGGCCCTGAATGGTGGTTTGCGAATTTCCACAGCCGTAACAATATTAATGATATTCCAAGCAACCTGAAAACGTTTGTCAATTGCAATGTCATACATTATACCCTTCTTGTGTCCATTGGGAAATGACCAACATAGGACACACAGATTGTTCTTGTATGATTGAGTTTGCTTGTGCATGGTTCATGATGCTTTCAACACTTGAAACTGGCCATTGTGAAATTCAGATGCTTCACTTGTCTGTCTGGGTGGATTATTAATCATCATTAATTTGGCCTTCGCGTGACTACACTTTAACTTTAGGCAGTTGATTTTTATGTGCTCTCTATGGTAGAAAAAGGTTAATCACACTTACAAAATAGTGCTGTGTGCAAAAAAAAATTGAACCAAATTAAAATTATAAAAAATTTCAAACATAAATGAAAGAACCCTCCAAGCATAGGCTGTATTCTTCCTTTGAACATTCGAACAATGTTATTTCGCGCACCCAGCATGCACAGCACAGGGGTGGGATCTGTGGTGTCATGGTAGAGGTGCTCCAAGGCAGACACGAGCGGGGGAACAGTTCAACCCTGCTTTATTGCACGAGCGAGAGCGTGAGCGTACGTTGCCCGTAACTCCACTTTATTACGTACTCGATGCACTCTACAAGCTACACGACTTCCAGGCCCCACAGGCCACAACGGCTACAGCAACTACTGCCCCGCCTCAGGCGGCGCGCACTCCTATATCCCGCACAAGCGTGTGACCACGCCAACCACTCCTCCACCACGCTCCCCCACATCATGCCCTGCCCCCGCAGGCCCGCTATACCACAGGATCAACTTGGAAAAAAAACACTTACACCTGGTCATGGCTTGGAGAAGGTAACAATACAGTTGTGTACTTCCACTGGTGGACTGTGTAACTCTCGCCCATATAAGACTGGATGAAGCCAAAAGATGGCAAATTATTGAGATGAACAAATTATTCATGACAACTCGATGCAAAAAAAAGTGCAAAAAAGACGATTTGGGTTCTACTTTGTTCAAGTATGTAATTAAATTGTAATAAAATAAAGATTTTAATGGTTGGAGTTTTTTTTATTAGTTTACTGCCAGTGATGCAGTCTTTTACACCACTTTATTTAACACGTTACCTTAGTTATCCATGCCTATTGTTTGTGTCCTTTATGACGTCCTTAAAAAGAGTAAGTCTCCTTGTCTGGAATTATTGTCAATTTCATTTGACTGCCAGACAGGCAAACGGAGTAAAAAAAAGATATATCTCACTCCCTTCTGCATCCCAGGTCGAAAAACCAGTTAAAACCAGTACACATTTTCAACTGGTCTCTATTGGTTCTAATTGGTCTTTAACTGGTCTCTATTGGTTTCAACTGGTACCAGTTAAATTCAGTCAGAATTCCAATTTCCCAGTTGAAAAAACCAGTAGCTCATATTTGTACCAGTTAAAGTCATACTGGTTCCAGTTGATACCAGTTGCAATGTACTGGTCCCAGTTGATACCAGTTGCAATGTACTGGTCTCCCAGTTGATACCAGTTACAATGTACTGGTCCCAGTTGATACCAGTTAGTTAAATACAATTGTATTTCAACTGGTAATATATCACTCTATTCCAATTTCCATATTAAAACCAGTAAGAAACCAACTGGCTTTACTGGTACTAGTTGGCTACTGGTTTTCAACTGGTACCAGTTGACCAGTAAGGCCAAAAAAAAAAAATGTTGCATTGGCGTAACCCACCCGACCCTAAAAATTCCGCCGACCCTACGTTTTTTTTTGTTTTTTTGCTATCGAAAAATTTTGCCGACCCTATTTTATTGCTATTTTTGTTGTTTTGCTATCGTTTTCAAGTATCTTGTTGATTGCGATCGCGATCGCAAAAACCCGGAAGTGTTTCGGACAGAACCCGCCGACAAAAAGGGTGGTACTCGAGCTGGGGGAGATTTTGGGAGGGATTTATTAGGAAGAAAAAAAACAAAAAAAAAAAAGATCCCGACCGACCTACCCTATTTTTCAGTGACCCGTTACGCCAATGCAACATTTTTTTTTTTGGGCCTAAGCTACTGGTCTTTACTGGTTTTTTGACCTGGGATGTGTGTGATCGGGACAAATTCAGAGTCAAAGTACTGCTAAACTCGAGGTAAATTTTCCAATTGATGTCCCGATTCGTGTTTAAAATATAAACATTCAAATGAAACCAAATTATTCCTCGGTCATAAACTGACATTTATAGACAGACAGACAGAAGTGAAACAATTGCTTCGCCCCACTTTTCGCTTCACGTGTGCAGGGTAACTAATGACATTAAACACAGGCCTCGATCTGGACAACCACGGGTGACCCCTAAGGGAGAAAATGTACAGTTGGAGACCGCTTTGCACCAGGAATGGCAACGTCCTTTCGATTCTCTCTAGTAGCTTCTTCAGGAGATAGGAAGAAGGGTTGACGCATTAATTTGTCCTCATGGTGCTTACACACATTATTGACATTTTGAGACATTCCTTCCGTTGTCACATCATTGGATGTCACTTGTCATGGGTCTTGAGTCCGACATCGCAGGATGTGATGCCAAGAGTCACATTCTAAAGTCAGCGTGTTTTTTTTTTTGGTGTAAAATAGTGCAATTACAGATATCCTCATTTTATGATTTAACCAGAATGACACTCTTTGACATCACCAGATATGCCTCTGTCCACATTATTACATCATTACACATACTTGTATAAATAATTCTGGCTGCCAGACCATACATCAGATCAGGTGAAAATTTAAAACATATATTCCCCATGACAACTAGATCAAAACTGTGGCATTTCACGTCGATTGATGAAGCGGTTCAAGAGAAATAAGGTTATTTTAAAGATTTTCATTCAATCCAATATGGCTGCCAGACAATGTAACCTATTCATTATTCGTGAACACTCTGGTATCCTCAATGGTTGGAGAACATGTGGGTGAAGTTTCCCCTAGATCTGTAAAGCCATTCTGGAGAAGATTTTTGAAGATTTTTTTCTTCAAAAATATCATCGCTGCCAAACCATGTGACCTGTGATGTCATAGGTGGAGAACGTTTTGTTCCTCATGGATCGGCAAACATACCTGTGAAGTTTCACTTGAATCTGTTCAGCTGTTTCGGAGAAGATTTTTCAAAGTTTTTGTTTTAAAAAAAAATGGCTGCTGAAGTCCGTGACCGATGACATCATCAATTTTTTCCCCCCACGTAAAATTTAGCCCTGGATGACCCTCAAAAATCTTCATACTGATTGGATAAAGCATTCGATGTATATATATATATATATATATATATATATATATATATATATATATATTTATGACGTCATAACGAAGCCACTTTTGACATCATCAACAAATCACACTTATTTCCCATTGGGAGAAATTGACATGTGCCAAGTTTCAATTTTTTCCATGGAGCGCTTTTGGAGATGCAAAGGTCCAACGTTTTTCTTTTTTTTATAAAATGACTGCCACACCACGTGACCTATTACATCATAACATTTTTACATGAGTAGTTGCACCTATGATGACAATTTCATATCAATCGGATAAGTGGTTGCAGAGAAAACTGAGAAAATCAGCACAGACGGACGTACGGACGGACGGACAACCGGAAACTATCATGGCTCCGGTGACTTCATCAGCGGAGGCATAAAAATCAACAAAACCCGTGAATTTGTCTACAGTCGTTTGTCGAACACGCATAATATTTCAATATATGGTTATATTTTGCATCAACATTATTATTCCGTATTGTTGTTCCACATTATTTTTTACAATGATTTTCACGGTTGTTGCTACGATCCCGAAAAACGCAGCTCGTGCCTAAAATCAACTTGGATATTTCAACTGCAGTTTTGTGTTGTTTCAAAATACAAGGAGGCACAGATATGAATGTCCTTTAAAATTAATTTAAGCTTTTAGGAGAATTTCCATGAAAATTTTGTCTGCAAAGAGGGAAAAAAAATGCTTTCACTTCTGGGAATAAATATTACCTACCTCCTCCTCATAGTGTACTGCAATAGCAATGTAACTAGACATGGATTCACTTGTAATTATTTACCCCACAGTTTCCATTTCCTAGGGGGCTTCATTAAAACATAAGATTGTATTTTCATGTCTCGGGGCCCCAAGTTTCCGATTTGTACAACAATAGTCACGCTCCACTGTACCAGCATCCCTGTGCTGTCTCCACTGGGGCCACCTTATCGAGGTCCCAAATTTCACCCTGCCCTTTTCATTCCCTTTGTCTTCAGGCCTGACAACTTCGTTTTATAAACCAAGGAACTTCCTCATCCAACTGCAAGGTCATTTTGCAGTAAAGCTATTTGCAGCTGTTATTTATTTATTTCCCGAAAGGGGATGTCATTTGGAGCTAAAAAAAATTTTTATACAAGATCTCAGCTCGTGGAAGGCCAAGGTGACGGAGGATAAAAGGCCAAGGTGCTGATCGTGGGGCATTGGGGTCGGAATTGGGCACAAGTAAGGGGATGAACGAAAAGGAAAAGAGGGTTTATCTATGAATATGGATTTAAACATTAATTGTTGAACATAGTTTATAATAATTACAAATTTTTAATGTGATTTGTTTAGTGCGAGAAACATGCTTTAGAAAAACGAGTGTGAACTACTTAAGCAAACATGTAGACTGTCTGACATCATGGTTTTTCTGTCCATGTGTGGAATTGTCTTGGACAGTCAAGAGTTCCTTCTGGATCAGATATTGAGGTGGCCAAGATGTTGATAAAATGGAAAAAGAACAGCTTGGACTTTTTCTGAGAGGATGCTCTGTCAATCACCGAACTTGATGATGTGGCCCGGAAAGCAACTATCCAGTGCTAGAGCGGAGACATGCTTTTCACCCTGTGCCCACCCAGACTGGTGTTGCTCACACGAGAGAGAAGTGGTAGCTTCACTTTGGCCCAGGTGTGTGTGTGTGTGTGTGTGTGTGTGTGTGTGTGTGTGTGTGTGTGTGTGTGTGTGTGTGTGTGTGTGTGTGTGTGTGTGTGTGTGTGTGTGTGTGTGTGTGTGTGTGTGTGTGTGTGTGTGTGTCTCAATCCTTTCATTTTATTGATGCAAGGTTCAATAACTTCCATTTAAACTAATAAATTGTCCAAAAATCAGCAATCTTTCGTGGAAACGTTTCACAAACCAAGTAATGTTGATTAAAAATTAACTTTATTATTGTCGTTTTTCCTCCCTTCTTCATTGAATTGCGAAAGGCGAATGAGAGAGATGTCCACAGCATACCACCAGGTATTACTACCCAAAGGGGACAGCATGCAACAATCACCTGGATTTGTAATGGTTTATCCCAACACCAGTCTACGAGAGTGCGGTTTAACACTCATCAACAGCAGAATAAAACCAGTTGACAAAAATCATCACACGTTCCTCACTTCATCTTGACAATATGTGACTTCAAATAAGGCGATCGCCCCACAACGCATCGTCATGCATGCGCAGAAACCCTTCATAACAATGGTCATCGGGGCATAATATATCTTGTGTGAGATAATGTTTGATAGGTAGGCTTCCACACCATGAGCCATATAGCTGCATCATACAAGTATCTTATGATTCTTACAATCTCTAATCTTAGTTAACACAGAATCTTCAATGTGAACCCCTTCATTTGTGTTATTCCTTGCTCTCAACACAATATTGTCTTTTAGCAAGATTGGTACACCCCCTCTGAAATTCCCAAACCTATCACACCTGTACCTTTTGAGTAGTGTGACCAACTCCTCATTTTCATAAATTCCAAGGTAAGCCAATGAAAAAAGCCAATAATTCACAAGGTTTCGGAAAAGCGATGATAATAGAAAACCTATACGCCAAAAAACCTGTAGATAACCAAGATGCCAAGGTGAACAACGAATAGCCAAGATCTTGTGAAAAAAGCCAAGGAGTGGTCACACTGCTTTTGAGGCTTCAATTCCCGTTCTCCAGTTTGACTCCTCATTAAACCACATCTCACTTCCTGCAACTTTGTTATACCTTTCATCATCTATTTTAGCCTCAACCTCTTCCCTTTTGTTATTCACACTCCTGGCGTTAGTATTAAAAAAATTAACCTCTTTAAAAAAACAAAAAACACAAACATTATCTAAGACTCATAGCGGAGCTGCCATACCACACACATTGACATACAGACGAATACAGAGACTGTTAGATGAGACAAACACAGCCAATAAGCTTGGGGGAAGTGGCATCACTTCCATGGTACTCTGGGTACCAACAACGTCAGAACAATGGCGGCGTTTTTCTCATTGACATTTCATAAGGAGGACTTTCTTCCTCCCCCATAGATGCCAACCCATGTGGACAATCCATGCTCTTAACCTTTTAAATGCTGAATGTCAAGCACGAAGCAGTACATGTCATTTTAAAAAAGTCTTTGGTATGACTCGCCCGGGTTGAACCACCAACTTGGAGCAGACACTCTAACCATTACACTCCCGAGTCTCGTCAAACCTTTCCATAACTTTAATTATTTTGTGCTGCCTGGACCTACCAATCACATATTCAGTTGCAGTTCCCTCCTTTACAGCTTCTACACTACCCGCTAGCCTAAAAATAGCTCAATTTCCCTGTCAAAACCAGCCACAAACCTTGGCGCCCCTTTTTTGTTCAGTAGAGACCATTGGTCTGAAAAGATGGCAAGGTGCATCCATCTCTCGTCGACCCACTGTTTTTCATTTGCCCCATTTTGTCTGTTGACCTGTTCTGCTCTCCCATGAACCTCACTACCTGTACAAGAAAGAAGAACAAACTTAACTTGAGGAAAGGGATAATTCATGGTGAGGATGCTAAGAACATTGAGAGAGGTGAAATATGGGTTCTGCCCTCCCCCCCCGCCCCTCCCCCTCACTCCCAACCAGGTAATTCCAACTTGAACATGATGCTACTGAGATGTTAACAGTGGATGGATGCTTTCAAATTCAAACAAGAGGTCAAGGTTATCTCACTGCGATATCTCCTCTGCATTTCATTCTGGTTGGCATTACTCCATAATTTTCAAACTGTTGGCTAATTATATCCAGAGTTCGCCATTGGACTTGCTATCAGACTTCCTGTGTACTCGCAAGCAGGGAATTGCTTTGGGCAGCATTATAGCTCATGCTGTAGGAACTGGGAGAATCTGAGACACTGTTCCTACCATTGTCCTGACCATTTCTCTCCATGCGCTGTTGTGCATCCATCTCTCGTCGACCCACTGTTTTTCATTTGCCCCATTTTGTCTGTTGACCTGTTCTGCTCTCCCATGAACCTCAATACATGTACAAGAAAGAAAAACAAACTTAACTTGAGTAAAGGGATAATCCATTCCGAATAACTTTCTGATTTATGTGAGGAGGATGGATCAACGACACTGTGTAGGCCACAAACACTTCTAGAATGAAAAAAAACTCAGGTAAACAGCAAGTAAGGATAATTTTGTTTTTAATTTTGTCTATAAAAATGGAAAAAAGAGAATGAGAGAGAGAGAGAGAGAGAGAGAGAGAGAGAGAGAGAGAGAGAGAGAGAGAGAGAGAGAGAGAGAGAGAGAGAGAGAGAGAGAGAGAGAGAGAGAGAGAGAGAGAGAGAGAGAGAGGGAGGTAAGGGTGAGGATGCTAAGAAGGTTGAGAGAGGTGAAGGTGAGGAGGTGACTTTGTTCATCAACCAAGCACAAAACTCAAACCAATGCACAAAAAGATACAGGACTGGCTATGTGAAACATTTAATGGCAATTTAATGGATTTGGGAGTCCACCAGCCAATGAATGCATCACCCAATCAACACTCCAGGCCAATTTATGTATAAAGCTAAATTACGGTCAAAGGAACAGATCTGTATCTAATGGTGGACAATAAGTTTAGTCCTAATATAAACATGTGACACAAGATGAGTTATCCAACAGATATTGTTCATTAACTCTCATATTCCAAGAAACATGCATATACCCAAGAACAGAAAGGTACAAGTACTGTCAAAGTACTCCTCATTGTATGTGCATCACAAATACAGTATATGACAATAAATGCTATTGAAGTATTTCAAGGAATGGGATCTAACAAGCAATTCGCTGTAAAATTAGCCACAAATCTTTAACTTGACCAATGTGGCTCATGACCATGTTAAGCACAATGGTTTGGATAATAGGGGGAAAAAAAAAATAATAATAATAATTATAATAAGAGGGCTACAGGACTGATGCATCTCGCTCGAGGTCCTTGTGACGATGCAAATCGACTGTAAATGATAGGTATCCATTAAAACCAGATATATTCTGTTGATGAACAAAATTTTACTGAAATGCTTAATACAACAATCAGGCAAGAAGAACGTTGGTATTTGTAGCTTGGTGTGTAGTTGTGTGTATTTTCAGTTTGTTTCATACGACTCCGCTGTCTGTGCACTTGTTCTGTTTTGATTTCATTTTTAATTCAGTGGCTCATCACCAAAACATTGTCACCAAATAAAAGTGAATTGACTAGGACATGGTTTATTAAATGCAATTAAATTCCTGTGCCAGTTTTCCAGATTAAAAGTGCCATGGAGGATTACAGACTGTTCAACTTAGCTGAACTCAGACATGTACAATTTATTTTCCTAACGTGCACCACCACCCACACAAATGGCTGGGAGGATGGCCGAGGCCCGAGAGATATGCACATTCGACTCTAAGCTGTCAAGCCTGGGTTTGAATCTCGACCCAGATAGAAACTGTGTCACCCCAGTGTTTCACAGGTAGGGTGATTCATTAAACGGGAGACGTTATGAACGTTATCCATGGTACTTCTTCATATATTTTCAATGCAAGTTCCAATTATTTATGTGGGTCTTCTGGAACAAGTGTGTGAAAATGCAATAATGGCCTGACAAGGTGATTGGAATTTTTGACTGTTCGATCAACTTTTGGTTTCTTTACGCACAGTTGTCAGTCGATCGCTCCCTTACAAGGTACGGTGACCAACATTTTAAAACATTTTATCAACTTAAATCTGACGCCTTATAACCGAAAAAACTATACCTTACGGAAAGATTGACCATCTTTGGGTCATGACATCATTCATGCCAAACCTGAAATCAGGTGATCAGCAGTGTTCGTTTTTCTCCAGAAAAGCCAATTTCGTCATAACGTCATGAGTACAAACTTTGGCGACATCTGTTGGTTAAAAGCGATCGTGACATCCATGTTTTTGCTGAACAGATTGGCCCGTTAGGTTTGCGTCAGCCGAATTACAGGATGAAAAAAAATTATAATAAACACCTGCCTTATGATGTCAGGTGTTTATCACCTAACATTCCATTTTAAACACCTGGCATATGTAGGGAGGCCAGGTTGAAATCTCCTGTTTCATAAGTGTCCGTCCATTGTCTAATAATGTCCTTGCAATTAATGTGAGAGTACACGGGTGTCTCCAAATGTGTGTCCTGTGCATGATATACGTAAAACTCTTCCATGAGTTTTGGATCACTGTAAAAAAAATACTTTTAAGATGGAACATTTTTGCTTCAACAACTTTACTGCCAAAGCCTCCTCCTTCATGTGCAGCACTAGGCTGAGGAGCATCATTGGCTGGTGGCACAGCTGTGCCACTGGTGCAATGCTCCTGTTACAAGAATACTGGTACTCGTTTTTCCGAACTGAAAAGGATGACAGGCTAAGTCAACCCTACCTGGTGTTAATTCAACAGCCCAACAGGGGCTAGGACTCTCGAACTCCAGGAGCCTAAGAAGCCAGCCACCTAAATACTTATCTCCAGACATATCAGTGGTGTCTCTTAATACTACTTTCGGAACAGTGTTTTGTTGTGACGTGCTCATCTGTCTGCTATCTCCATGAAGTGCAGTTTGGTGCCGTCCTTTGCACGTTGTACAGACCTTTTAATGGCGACACGCCTTAGCTGAATGCCCTTTATCAAGGCAGCCAAAACAAAGACCTTTTTCTTTGGCAAAGATATTTCTGTCCAGTAAAGTTTTGGCTCGATATGATCTACAGTCATCAATGTGATGCTCACCTTTACAGAGAGAGAAAGCACAACTTGCCATCACTTTCAACTTGTATGTTTTCACAATTCTGTGTCACTTCAGTGGAGAGAGAGGTGACAACCACCGACCATTCTTTCGTTTCCCGTATTCCTGAATGTTAGCCTTTCCGGACTTCTGGCATTACTTATTGATTTCACAGCCTGGAGTGAGGTCTCTGGATCACAAGCTATTTCTGCTTCTTTGGCAATAATCTTGACAAATATTGAGTAAGGTGGAAACTGTTTCTTGTCTTCCTTCCAGTCTGAGATGATTCTTGCCCATCGCAAAGTTAGCCACTCAGGAAGCTTTGTGAGCAATTTCCTATTTTCTGGACTGTCGGTTAGAACTTGAAGACTGTCTATTTTCTTCATGGCCGCTTCACAATGCATCAATAAATTAGTGTAGTTACGCAGAGCTGGGCCATCTCGTGATACAATATTAGGCCAATTGTCTAGTTTCTCTCTGAATGCGTTAGCCACGAGAAACTCATCCCGGTAACATCGTTCGAGTACCCTCTTTGCATCCTCAAATGCCTCAGTGGTATTGATCAGAAAGTAACAGCCTTCAACAGCCTCTTTCGCAGCACCCCCTAGAATCCTAGATATTTCTGGAGATAAATAGATTCTTTCTGAATGGGGGACTTTCTTTCCTTCTATTAATGTTTCAAATGCCGCTTTCCAAGGAGGATAGGTAAGGGCATTTCCTGCAAATAAATCAGGCTCAGGTTGGGGTAAACGCCAAAGGTTAACCTGATCAGCAAAGCCTTTGGTTAAAGTAGACAACTCAGCATTGCACACAGTTGTACGATTCCCATTACCAATATTTTCAGGGCATGGTTCTTTTTCAGATTGTGGCACATCTTTGTGATTATGTGGTCTGGTTCTGTTCCGGTTAGATGTTTCTCAGTCTGGTAGAATGGCCTTTGTTAAATCTGGCTCTGCATATGAATTGCTGTTTTCACCGTACGAATGATGATCCGGGTATATAGAGTTCTGATTCGTTACACAATGGTTGCGGACATAATTTTCAATGAACCATTCTTTGTCAATATCAGGCAGTGACGGTCTGTGTCTGATATGGGAGAGAACTCTCTTCACGTGTTAATTCATGAAAGATGTTTACTTTTGCCAATGCGATGTCAGGCTCCTTCATAATTTGAAGCCTTTCTAGTTCTGCTTGACATTCTGCTTGAACTCTTGCCAGTTCTGCTCTTTTCTTAGCTTCCGAGTCAAAATATTTTAGTTTTGTCTTTCATGCAGTTGCTTCAGCTTGAGCTTTGGCTTTCGTAGATGCAGTTGATGCCTTTGAGGACTGAGAAGCATGAGATTTGGAGGAAGCTCGACTAGCTTCAGAAAACTGGGATCCCTTTCTGCCATAATGTGTATGTGATCTGCAATAGATTTGGACAGATAGTAACTATCCTGTTCCACGGATTGATAGTCAGGTCAGGTCAGGTATATGAGCATGCACTGGAACAGCGCATCACTGTGTCCACTTTCCACGGGTACTCCTGGGGTCTCCGTCTGGCAATCCTCCAGGAAGATACCTGGCCTGTCCCCATCGCCCTGAGATGCCGATCAACGTGCCACAACCATGAGGCACGTGGTTGGCCCATTGGCCTCCTCCACTCATGAGACTCCCTCTCTGAGAGAATCTGGTGAACAGGATCAGCGTCAGGAAAATGAGCCACATGGCCATAGAGCCACAGCTGATGCTCATGAACTATGCAGGTAACAAATCTCATTTGAGTCTCTTTCAGCAACCGCTCGTTGGACACAAAGTCTAACCAGCGAATAGCCAAGGATTCTCCAAAGAGACCTGGTACCAAAGGAATTAAGTATCTATCTCAGATCCCTGGACAGAGTCCAAGTCTCACATCCGGAGAGCAAGACTGGAAGCACTAAGGACCCAAAAACTCGGACTTTCGTCGTCTTGCACAGGCACCGGCAGCACCACACCCCATGATCCAGTGAATCAGTGACTCTCCAGGCATGACCCAGATGTCGAGTAATCTCTGGCTCACAGTCAGCAGAGACATGAATATCACTGCCAAGGTAAGTGAATCGCTCTGTGATTATTACATCCTCACCACAAACAGGTGCAGACAAGATAGCAGCATCCAATATGTCATTGAAAGTCTGGATCTTAGTTTTGACCCAGAAAACCCGTAATCCCAGCAACTCCGACTTCTCAATCAGGACCTCAATAGCCCTCAAAAGGATATTCAGAGTCTCCGCGAAGATGCCTGCATCGTCTGCGAAATCAAGGTCAGAGATCTTGACATTCCGAAACGATGCACCACAGCTTGATCTCTTCGACATTTTCCCCATAATCCAGTCCATACAAGTGCTGAAAAGTGTGAGGGGTAGTACACACCCCTGATGAACTAGTAACAACTGAAAATAGGTCTGAGATGGTATCACCACATCTCACAGCACTCTCAGTACCAGAGTATAGCTCAGGCATCAGATTGATCAGTTTTGGTGTCACCCCACGAAGACCAGGAATCTTCCAGAGGGCATCCAAATTCACTGAATTGGACGCTTTGCAAAGATCCACATCAGCTGCAAGCAGCCCCTGCCGAAACTCTCATCTGCATTTGGTGAGGACCCGAAGGGCAAGGATACAGTCAATTCTTGACATCTTTGGTGTAAAGCCTGACTGCTCTGGTCGCTGGTGCTCAATCAGATGGTGGCGAAACTTATCAAGAATTATCCGAGTAAAGACCTTGCCCGGCACTAAGAGCAGCGTCACCACTCGGTAGTTGTTGCAGTCCTGGCGACAGTGCCGGATTTAGACTTGATGAGGCCCTAAGCTGTATAAAGCTTGGAGGCCCCTTGTTAAAAATTGCACTAAAGGTCTCACAAAAATTGAAAACATATCTTCCTTTTAATTATTTAATAGCAAAGCATTTAAAGTGAAAAATACAAATTATTTTCAAATGAATGCATTTACTGATTACATATTTATCATTTGGTTGGCTTGATCTCTATCATAGATTATAATATGGTATACCATGGAAACAATACTTAAATGTAATTTTTCAAATAATTTTAACATACATATATATATATATATATATATATATATATATATATATATATATATATATATATATATATATATATACAAAATGCTGACAAAATAACTAATCAGGATCACTTTTATTAAATAAGTAATAATGAACTTGTTTGCAAAATCAGAAAAATGATATCAGATACAACTTAAAACATTTTCTTTCTTGATTTCCCAAAAGTAAAATCATGAATTGTGTCCTCAAATTATATGCAACACAGCTTATCACTTTCGGTGCACATGATGCTAAGTGCAGACAGTTTTTCTTGACATATGGTTGCTCTCAGTTCATTTTTGATTCTCTTTAGCTGTGAAAATGACCTTTCTCCTGAACAATTTGTTCCCATCAGACATAACAATAGTCGTAATATTGCTTCCACATTGGGGAAAACTAAATGAATCTTGTCTTGGAAGATGATTTGATACAGATCTTTGTGGCAAATTTGTTCTTTCCCTGGATAATTCTGCTTTACATAAGCATGGAAGTGCCTCAGTTCACCCATAAGGTTAATATCAACATTGCTTGGATAATCTTTCATCAAAGTTTCCACTGCTCCACGTAGCTGTGCCTCTGAAGCTTCTAAATCAACTAAAAATGAAAATTTCTTTAGGCCTCATTCACACATTTTTACACGTCTTCTCACATTTTTTGAGGCCCCTGCAGATTGTGAGGCCCTAAGATATAGTTTGTTTTGCTTATGACTAAATCTGGCACTGCCTGGCGATCACCATTCCCTTTCCAGAGAGGAACAACAAGGCCCCTCTTCCAGTCAGTTGGGATGATGCTTGTGTTCCAGGCAGAACACAAAACTGCATGCAACGACACGAGTACAGCATTTCCAACAGCATTGAGAAGTTCAGCATGGATGCCACAGATCCCAGGAACTTTACCCATTTCAACCGGTTCACCACAGCCTGTGTTTCCACAAATGAAGGTGGACCACAGTCGATAGGAGGATCAGCAATAGGGATAGTAACACACCTGACATCCAACTCAACAGCTGGTGGATCAGCCTGGTAGCTGCTCAAAGTAACTCGCCTAGTGAGCCTTCACTTCGGACTCCTCTGTCAAGAGCAAGCCACCCTCCACTCTCACTGCAGCACACCGAGGGATGTGCTTGGAGGAACGCAATGCACGGATGCCCCTGAAGCAGGACGAGAATCACTAGACCACAGGTGATGCTCTACTACCTCACAGATTCCTCGCACATAGGCCTCCTTGTCCACCCTTAGCACACGTGCAGTTTAATGCCTCAATGCCCTGAACAGCTCAGCTCTGCCATTCAGCCTGGCCCTGCGACTCTGGTCAATGGTATCCAGTGTCCTTTGAGAGACAAAATTCTTCTTCACCCGATGGTGAGTTCCAAGGAATCCACCGGCAACATCAAGGATGGTGGTCTTGAAGGCAATCCACAACTCTTCAGGATTCCCCAAATCACCCAGACCACCCAAATGGCCCCACTCAGCTGGTTTGCAAACTCCTCAGCTACCCTCTCATCCTTGAGCTTGTGAACATCCAGCTTAGGCTGGGATGGTACCATTCTCCTGGATTTAAGCTGCAACTTCAGTGTTGCCACCACAAGCCTGTGGTTGTTATTGAGGAACTGAGCACTCCGGTAGACCCTGCAGTTCTGGATCATGTCCAGTGACTATGAAGGAGCACGTGGTCAATCTTCTTTGCTACACCACCAGCGTTGGAATACCAAGTCCTGTGATGAGCCTGTGGGCACTGAAACCATGAACCAGCCACCCTAAGTCCATGACTTCATGCAAAGTCAAGGAACTTAGTGCTATTATGGTTCAGAGTTCCAGACCAATGGGGACCAACACATGTCTCATAACCATCCCTATCAGTTCCAGTCGATGCATTGAAATATCTAGAAGATTAGAAGACTAGAAGTGTATCTCGTCTGAGGCACCGATCAACCACAGACTTGAGCGTGGCGTAGAAAGCATCCTTCTCTGTGAGATCACTCGCCTCAGTCGGAGCATAAACAGAGACCAGGGAAATGACACCTAAGGAGTGGCGAATCCTTAATCTCATAATACGCTCGTTGACCGGTGTTACCTCAATTATCATTGGGGTCAGCTTATTGGACACAGCCACTGCAACCTCTTGGGCATGGTATCCATTGGAGCGACCAGACCAATAGTAGGTGTAACCACTCAACCATGATCTCGCCACTATCCGGTGTCTGAACCTCAGGGAGTGCTGCAATACTGATGTTCAAACGCTTGAGCTTAGATGACAACAGAGACGGTTGATCATCCACTCTTCGGGATAGTTCATTCCAGGTACCCATTCAAAGGGACCACCTCAGGTTAACTCAAGGAGACTGCTGTCTGGTGGATGACACTGCAGCACCACCCTGACACACACTACCGCAATCTGACCCTTTAGATCCCTCTAGAATTACCTCTTCAAATTACCCTTTAGAACCCTTATAATTTCCCTTGAGAACCCTTTAAAATATCCCATGAGAATTACCCTTTAGAACCCTCTGGAATTACCCCTTAGAATTACCCTATGTAATTTCCCTTTTGGACCATTTAGAATTACCCTTTAGAACCCTCTAGAATTACCCTTTAAAACCCTTGGAATTACCCCTTTGAATTACCCTATATAATTTCCCTTTAGGACGATTTAGAATTACCCTTTAGAACCCTCTAGAATTACCCTTTAGAACCCTCTAGAATTACCCTTTAGAATCCTTGGAATTACCCCTTAGAATTACCCTTTATAATTTCCCTTTAGGACCATTTAGAATTACCCTTTAGAACCCTCTAGAATTACCCTTTAAAACCCTTGGAATTACCCCTTTGAATTACCCTTTATAATTTCCCTTTAGAACCCTCTAGAATTACCCTTTAGAACCCTCTAGAATTACCCTTTAGAATCCTTGGAATTACCCCTGAGAATTACCCTTTATAATTTCCCTTTAGGACCATTTAGAATTACGCTTTAGAACCCTCTAGAATTACCCTTTAAAATCCTTGGAATTACCCCTTTGAATTACCCTTTATAACTTCCCTTTAGAACCCTCCACAGTTAAACACGGTGGGTTAGAAAGGTTCTTCTTCATTTTTGACGGACGAATGGATGGATGGACGGATGGATGGATGGAAGGAAGGTCAAACCAAATATTGAAGTGGCTACACCACTTGAAAATTACAACGAGAAAGAGCAATCAGAGATTGCAGAGCCTCACCAGGACTTGTTTTGTGTGGTGTATTTTGAGTGGCAAAGAAATGGGAAACGTATGACATGAAAGGCTCTTGATGGTCTTGTTGTAAATGTGTAAAGGTCAACGGTCTGAAAAGTTGTAAAGGTCAAATGGTCTGAAGGTTGAAAGATGTGGAAGGTCTGTAAAGATCTTAATGAGTCTAATGGGTCAAAATGGTCTAAAGTAGATATAGGATCTTAAAAGGTCGAATTTGTCTAAAGGGTATCAAAAGGTCTGAAAGGTGTGAAGGTCTGAAGGCCTAAAGGTCAAATGGTCTTTGGCGAGAAAGGAGTCTAAGAGGTATCAAGGGTTATAAAGGGTCCAAGAACATCTAAAGTGTCTTAGGGTTCTAAAGGGTATAACAGGGTATATAGGACCCTCAATAATTAGGGTATCAATAGACACATAGGGGACTAAGGCGTTCTATAGGGTCTAGAGGATCTTATGGTTCTAATGGGGTATATAGGGTCTACAGGGTCTTAAGAGTCTTAAAGGGTCTTCGGGTGTTAAAGGGTCTTCGGGATATAAAGGCTCTTATGGGTGTTAGGTCTCTTAGGGTCCAATGTGTCTTTGGAGTCTTAGGGATCTCAAAGGGTCCTTTGGGTCTTTGGGATATAAAGGTCTCAAGGGTCCTAGCGGTCGAAATGATCTGAGGGGTCTAGAGAGTTTTAGGGGTTAGAGGGAGCTTAGGGGTACTAAAGGGTCTTAAGCATGTTAGGGGTCTTTTTGTGCACATAAGATTAGGCTCATGGAAGCGCATTAGTACAATGACTGGATCAGGACACAACAGGACAAAAGGAACAGTTGAGAGAGGGGGGAAATACCAGTGGCAGAGTTGAAGGCCAATATATAGGCAGACTTGGACAAACAATGGGTGTGAGAAGGAATGAGGGGCAGGAGAGGATGCATAGAGTGGACAAAATGGATACAGAAGGAAACTCTCAGGAGGGAAAACTGGACATTTGGAAAGAGGAGTGATTTGGGTGGGTGAAGGAGGGGAGAAAAGATCATGGCTTTGGATTGGGGAATAACTGAGATGGTGGTGAACAGCTGTCTTGAAGACCTGGGGGAAGAATGAGATTGAAGAGAATGTGCAAGTTCGTTCCTGAGCAAGGTGTGAAGCCAGGGAGGCAGCCCGGATGGGAGAACAGTACTCCATCAAGCTGCGGATGATGGCCTTGCAGGTGGATAGTAGTTCAGGTGTGCAAAGGAAGTACTTTGTACGATGGAGGATGCCCAGTAGGCAGCTGTATTTTGAGACCAACATTGAAATATGGTTTGCCCAAGAAAGATCATGGCTGATAGTGAGACCCAGGTGTATGAATGATTGAATTTCCTCAAGAGGATTGTAAAGAAAGCAGATGGGGAGATTTGCCAGACGGCCCTTTCGGAGAGAGAGCGTAAAAGTGTGAGATTTGTCAGGATTGAAAGACATGTGCCAAGTGTTTGACATGCTTGTGATTTTTTCAAGGTCTGAATAGAGAAAAGAGGCTGCGGCCTGCTAAATAATGATGGAAGTCACAGAGGGTGGAGTCATCAGCAAATACATACAGAGGATTTTCCAGAGAGTCAGAGAGATCATTGATGAAGATCAGGAATATGACTGGGCCCAGAACACTGCCTTGGGTGCACTCCAGCATTGACAGGGTGAGGAGGTGAAAGGATTCTGTTGAGTGTCACACATTGGCTGTGAGAATAGAGGAGGTCAGTCAGCCATGTGTGGAGTTGACCTTGGATGCCATGGGCAGACAGTTTGGAGAGCAAGGCAGGATGCCAGACTGTAACAAAAGCATGAGATATGTCCAGAGAGACGACCCTGATCTCATGACTGACATTGAGGGCCTTCATTCATTGTTGGATTAGTAGAAGCAGCATGTCCAAGGCAGAGTCATGTGGTCTGAAACCAAATTGGTGATCTGAGATGAAGTTGGTGGAGAAAAGGAAGGGTTTTATATCAACTGCAATGATGGATTACATGACCTTGCTGATGATTGGAAGTAAGCTAATAGGTCTGTAGTTAAGGGGGATCAGATTTTGCACCTTTTTATGTGATGCATTGATGTTGGTGGATTTCCACTCGATGGAAGATGACCGAGTGCAAATGACAGGGTGAAAAGGGCAGAGAGAGGATGGGAAAAAGCAACACAGCAGGAATTTAGGACACAATGAGCCGATGCCGTCCGGTCCAGTTACAGAGTAAGAGTTAACGGCTGAAAGAACTTTCTCCGCCTTCTGAGGTGCAAAAGACATTGAGTCCAGGAGCAGCAGGGAAAGATGGGTAGCCTACCGAGAGCGAGGGGTTGAGGACACAAGATTTGGAAGCAAACACAGAATTGATGCATTCAACCTTCTCACGAGTGGAGTCGGTGGTGGTGTCATTGGAAGTGAGGGAAAGGATGGAAGGATTTACTCCAGTGACAGACTTATCAAG
This sequence comes from Eptatretus burgeri, assembly GCF_056783735.1. Lineage (NCBI taxonomy): Eukaryota > Metazoa > Chordata > Myxini > Myxiniformes > Myxinidae > Eptatretus > Eptatretus burgeri. The sequence continues at coordinate 51,224,456 of NC_140975.1, read as the reverse complement.
GCGCCACCATATTTTAGAGTAGGGAAACAAGTTTGAAAGATCATTCTTGAGGTTGGACAGATGTTTTCTGGCTCTCCTGAGAGTAAACACATACTTGTTGCAGACTTTTTCGAATGCACTGAGATTGCCTTTGGTCAGAGTCGCCTTCCAGGAAAAGAAGGCAAGTTGTTTCAGAGCAACTAACTGCCTCACCACGTGATTCAGTGTACAACGGGGAGTGGGAGCGGGGGGGGGGGGTAAGATATTGAAGATGAGATGGGATGAATCTGTGCATGAGGGAGAGAGCAGGTTTCTGTGGGAGAATTTCCAGGCTAAGTTAACATCAAGGACAGTAGAAATGGGAGACCAGTCCCTGGCAATCTGCTTGAATGAAATACCAGACTCGCCAGCATTGAGGCAGCTATCCGAAAATAGCTAGAGAGACGTTGACTTACACAAGCTCATGATCAGATGAACAAATTGGAGCAAAAGAGTAGGAGACATTTGTGGGGAAGTTAGTCATCACCAAGTACAGAAGGGAGGATTTTCCATTTGGAGATATCTGGGTTGGAAAGTTCACAGAATGAGTCAGCCCCATAGTCATGGAAATCCTTTGCGGAAGTGCCATAGCAAAGGGTCTTCATGTTCTAAAGGTTTTTAGGGGGTCTTAAAGGTCTAAAGGATCACAAAGTGTCTCAGGGTTCTATGGGTCTTAAAGGATCTTCAGGCATTTAATATTATTAAGGGTCTTAAAGAGTCTTAAATGGTTCTAAAGGATCTGAGGAGCCTTTGGGCTGTTACCGTTCTTAAGGGTCTTAACAGTGTCAAGGTATAAAGGAACAGGAATGAACAGCAACTGTATGAAGCAGAGATGAGAAAGATTCTTGACTTTGTAAAAAGAATGAACTTTGGAAGGCTGTGGCCAAATGCATTCCACAGTCGAGGAATGCGAGTCATGAGCTTTCATATCAGGTATGTGGTTTCAGAAAGCAAATTAATCATTCAAGCAAACATTAGCAAAACGAGTGCAGGAAAAGTAAAGACAAAGCACGTAGAAATGCGATCGCTTTGTCCTTCGCAATTGGCACAGTTTTGTTAGTTGGATGCCAGGATTTCGAGACCCTCCCCCTCGCCCCTGCCCACCCCAGGCCACCATTTTTTGCACTGTCTGTTTGTGGTGTATAATGCTAAGGATGAAATCAACAGGACGTCAATCGATGTATGCCAACCATCGTTGGGGTAAAGATGTTACGATGTCTTTCGTTGCAAAGTGGAGGCGAGCTGTTGCCGGCAGCCTGAACAAGTTACAAATTCCTGCTCTGATTACCAATGGGAAGGCAAAGGTAAACTACTTGATGAAATCCTTGTCGTGAGGCTGCTTTGGCATCACTGAACCTGCCTTAAGGGCAGAACACTAGAGTGAGAATTGGAATCCATTTCCATGCCTGAAGTGGAGTCACACACACCATTCAACCTTTCACAGATCAAAGTATGAGTACATTCGAACCCAAGTGTCGGAGTCAGGAGTCCGAATACCTGGCAGTTATGACAATCCAACAAGGAACGAGAAGGGCACTTGGTAGAGCTCATACTTCTCCACCACGCAATGCTTGATCCATGAGAACATTTCGGGCCCAATAAATTTTTGAAATATGATGTTATATATTGTTTTTGGCCCTATCTCTCAACGGTGAAGAATCACTTTAAAAATTATCAGATCCTGATCCAGATTCAGATCTTAACCAAAATCTAATCAGTTCGTCCTTGTCACACACCCAACATATCCACAACATTTCAACTGGATCCGTCGATAACTATTTGAGATAACCTGTACACAAACAAACAGACAGAAAGGAGTGAAAACATAACCTTCTTCAGACCTTCACCATCGGTGGCGGAGGTAACTAGGAACCCTGACACAGGAGGAGGCCATTCGGCTCATCCTGGCTGCACTCATTACCAGACCTGGCTCATCATCCTGGCTCAACACCAGACCAATCCAAAATGACTCCGGCTACATAACTAAACTCAATCAGAGCTGGTGGGAAGGTATGCAAACAAATCTATATTACAAAATAAGCCATGTCTGTACCTGTCTGTACCTGTCCGAGCTGTTTGTCGTGTTTTAACTTGAGAACTGACACATGGATTTGAATAAATCCAACGATGGTGGATTCAAGGCATTTCCGGGAAGGATTTTGACGCAAAAAAGAATAAAAATTAAAATTAAAAAGTCGGTCATGGGGTGCATGGGTGTGCACAAGCACGTGTGGCGAAATTGCAAACACCAACTTGTGATGCTGCCCCCACTCTCCCCCTCCCCACGGAGGGCAGGATCTGCGAGGAATCGTTTTGTTAACTTGAGAAAGGATATCAACGAAATCACCCTCAGGAAAGAAACATAACCACTCATCCCTCTCCCGATGATCATATATATGTATATTGTCGCGAATTCGCGCCCGCCGGCGTGCGAGCGGCCACGTAACTCGAATCGCGGCACGTCGCCCACCGGACGGACAATTCTGTCGTGACCCTCTCGGACTAACGCCGGGAACTAGTCACGGGTGGGCCTTTCGGCCTCACCACGATCGTGCCAATCGGCCCCCCCACGTGGGATAGGGTTGTTTGCCAAATTCGACCTACCTAAGTACCCACACGGAGGGTAGACCGGGCGATCGCACCTCGCCGCAGGTCGACTCCGGACACGGGCCACTTTAAGCGACCCGTTCCGTACTATTGGGATAGCCGAGCGGTGTTATCGTAAACCTCGACGGTTCCGATTAATTATCGGGCGTGTTTAGCCCACTACCAACCCTTTATGTGAAGTAGGATGGAGATTCAATTAAAGAAAAGACGAAGCGAAACGGGAAAAACAGTTCAACATAAGGCACATTTATTCCGCGGCACACGGAAAGCACACATATACAATTACAACAATTATGCACCAAAAGCAATTGCAACAAAAGAAACACAACAATGCAGAGATACTACCGACTACGCGAGCACACGGCAACACTTACACAGTTTTACTTTACAGACGGCGCCGACAACACATATACTCAAAAGCAAAAGAAAAGGGCCACCCTCAACGACAAGGGGGCAGACGGGGCCTGTGGGCACAAGACCGGGTGGAGCCTACCCGTCTTGTGATGAGCCGCAAATGTGGCGGCGGTGCCCCGACTCCGCGCTCCTCCGCGGGTTTCGTTGCACTGCTTGGAATGGGGTGGGAACGGGGCCCCCTTTCCGCACTATCTCAGCGCAGGGGGGACTTGTTGATGCTCTGGGGAAAGAGGATAGCTGGCTTGCTTGGGTCCCGTGACGAGCGACTCCACTGCGACCTCGACCGCGCTCCCGGCTTCCCCTCTCTGCAGCTCCCCGACAGACTCCGACTCCGACAGACTGACTCTCCTCCAGACCCGTCTTGACTTCTGCTGCCACACTCCGCCGCCGCCACACCTCTCCAACTCGCCCGAGCCCAAAACTGACTTAATTCGCCCCGTGCTCGGCGCTTTATAGTACGGCAGGAGAACCCATATGCAAATTTCCGGATCAGGATGAGCTCGGGGGCGGAGCCACGCTCGCCCATTGGACGGAGGAAAATTGGGCGTGAACCTCCCCTGATCCTCGAATTTGCATATATCGATTCTACTCCGACGCGCCTGGAGGCGGGGCCAAATCGCCCCGCGCTTGCTGATAGGACGGATCAGAAGTGGGCGTGTATCATTCCTGATCCGACTTCTCCTCGGAAAGGCCGCTTTTTGCACCCGCGGCTCGGCGCGCGTCCCGCACGAGGCCAGGGCAGCCTGACGCTCGGCGTTCACAAGTGGTGCGGGAATGGCCGCAGAAGGAGAGGCGAAGGTGGTGGACGGTCTAAAGTGGCGGTCCCTGGCCACGGTGACGCTTGGAATGGCGGTGATGCGATGGTTGCGGGATGGTGTGCTGTGAAGGTAAAGGTCGTGGCTGTTGGCGTTGTTGTTGTTGTGAAGCGGCGTTGCGGTTGGTGGTTGTTGTGTCATGGCGGTTGAGACATGGTTGGCTCAAAATAAAGATAGAACAGAAAAACGGCTATCTTAAAGGGTCGCAGCCCGAATGAATCACATTTATTCCCTCTAAACAACGGGTTTGGGCTAACGACACATGTACTTACAGAGATATCTCACCTGCAGGACCTGAATGGTGGTTTGCGAATTTCCTCAACCACAACAATATTAACAGGGTGGCCTGAAAGTCATTTAATCCCTTCCCAGTGACGCATTCATTGTTCTTGAACTCTTAATATACAGGTTTTATTATACAGTACTTACAATTAATTAATTTGTCATTGTATCTGTATGTGCTCCATTATTCTTCTGAGTCAGTGTTTCCGCATACCATAGCGGGCGAGGGCGCGAGGGCAGAGGGGAAGGGACGGAGGGAAGTGCGAGAAATTTATCCGGGGTTAAATAACTTTCGGGCGACCCTGTATATAAAATATATATATATATATATATATATATATATATATATATATATATATATATATATATATACATATATATATATATATATATATATATATATTTATATATACATATATACACACATATATATATATATATATATACTTAGGCCTACATATATAAATATACACATATATCTTCCATATATAACTAAAACTCTCATCTTGTATGTATGTATGTATGTATGTATGTATGTATGTATGTATGTTCCCGCAATACAGCCAAAACCATTCATGATAGCGCAAAAATGTTAAGGCCATCTTACTCAACATTCTCCTGTGGTGTGCAGTATCAAGTTTTGTTCAAAACGGACAACGAAAAAAATGATTAAAAAATCAATTCCCGATCCAGTCAAGTACTCTTTTGGAGAATTTGATAAACTAGTGCGGGCCCGTAGGTGCATGCCAGTATGTGCAGCTTCGTTCCTTCGCTCTCGTAAATGACGACTGGATTGGGGCATTGTTTCAATTAGATCGGACCAACTGTATCATAAATGGCCATAACTTGGGAAACATACTCAGGTCCCCAGCGTCAATTGTGATGTCATTTCAAACGAAGAAGAATTGTGACGCCCCCTCTCTCTCGTCCCCCCTCTCTCGCACCCCCTCTCCTCCCTCCCCTCTCTTGCCCCCTCTCTCTCCCCTCTAGTCTCACGCCTCCTGTCTTCCCCCTCCTCTCTCGCCCCACTCTCAACCCCCTCTCCCGTCCCCTCTCTCGCCCCCTCCTCTCTCCCCTCTCTTGAATTGTGACACCCCCTCTCTCTCACCCCCTCTCACCCCCTCTCTCACCCCCTCTCTCGCCCCCCTCTCTCCCCTCTCTTGAATTGGCCGTAACTTGGGAACCGCTTATCCGATTACTATCAAACCTTGAAAAGGCACATCCGCAGGTCCCCAGCAATATTCCTGGCAAGTTTCAATCAGATCAGACCGTCAATCGTGCAAAAAAATAAATAAATAAATAAATAAATAAACAAACATGAATTGTGACGGCATTCGTGACGTCATAGCACCGTGTCTTGTCATTGGTTGACAGATAAATGGCCGTAACTTGGGAACCACTCGGCTGATTGACATCAAACCTTGAAAAGGCACATCTGCGGGGCCCCGGCAATATTCCTGGCAAGTTTCAATCCGATCGGACCGGCGGTGGTCGAGAAACTGCGGTCGCATACAGACATACAGACACACACACACACACACACACACACACACACACACACACACACACACACACACACACACACACACACACACACACACACACACACACACACATTGCTGGAATTATAGATAGATGCAAACAACCTCAGTGGTATAGTTCGCTGGAGCTATTTTTTTTTCTTGAAATTATTTTTTTCATCAACTGCTGTCACAAGGTGAACCCAACTGGTTAACGGATTGGCTGGTATATTTAGAAATATGTATATATATATATATATATATATATATATATATATATATATATATATATATATATATATATATATATATATATATATGTATATATATAAATGTGTATATATATATATATATATATATATATATATATATATATATATATTAATGTATATATATAAATGTATATATATATATATATATATATATATATATATATATATATATATATATATATATATATTAATGTATATATATAAATATATATATATATATATATATATATATATATATATATATATATATATATATATATATATATATATATATATATATATGTATGTGTGTATGTGTATATATATGTATGTGTGTATGTGTATATATATATATATATGTATGTGTGTATGTGTGTATATATATATATATATATATATATATATATATATATATATATATATATATATATATATATATATATATATAGATATATATATATAGATATATATATATATGTATATCTATATATATATATATATGTATATCTATATATATATATATATATATATATATATATATATATATATATATATATTCCTCTTCTTCTTCTTCTTCTTCTTTCGGCTGTTCCCATGAAAGGTCGCCACAGCGGATTTTCCGTGTGATCCGCATAGTGATTTGGCACAGGTTTTATGCCGGATGCCCTTCCTGACGCAACCCTGTTCGCCTCTTGCGACACAGGGATATGGTACACCTATTTTAACCAGGGCATACACCTGGCCCTGTACACTGGTACTCACTTTGCCTACCTCAGAAGGATGACAGGCTGAGTCAACCTCCTGGTGTGTATTAATTCAAGCGGCCAACAGGCTTGAACTCAGGACCTTTTGGATCACAAGCCACGACCCGAACCACTACGCCAACACCAGACTTATTATTTATGTATATATATCGCATCATATATATATATATATATATATATATATATATATATATATATATATATATATGGATGTGTGTGTATAAATATATATATATATATATATATATATATATATATATATATATATATATATATATATATATATATATATATATATGTAGGGTGAATATACTGATTCTGGCTCTCTTTTCCCCATGTAAATGAATGGGCGGTTTTCAGCGTTTCCCTTTTTGTTCACTATAAATAAAACCCCTTTTTATCCCAAGGTATATTTATTTGTCTCCCCTTTTAACCTGGAGGTTGAACCTCATTGAATTGAACACCTGGGGGTTGAACAGCTCACTCATTGAACCTATAAAGATTTGTTCATTCTCAAATTCCTTCAATAGTTTAATTTTCTTTGCACAATAATCCCCATCTAAAATATTGAAAAACAAAACATTTGAATCTTTATATTTTTTAAGATACCCCTTTTGTGCTATTACGAAATGATAAACTTCTCTTAATGCTCTTGTTTGACCACCTCCTGAGCCACAGGTTATTTTTTGTTAAGCCCCGCCCACTTTTCTTTAAGCCCCGCCCACTTTTACTAAGCCCCGCCCACTTTCCACAAGGTATTCAATAAGCCCCGCCCACTTTTCTTTAGGCTCCACCCACTTTTGCTAAGCCCCGCCCACTTTCCACAAGGTATTCAATAAGCCACGCCCACTTTTCTTTATGCCCCGCCCACTTTTGCTAAGCTCCACCCACTTTTCGTGAGGCTTTTTCTAAGCCACGCCCACTTTTCTAAGCCCCGCCCACTTTGCTAAGCTCCGCCCACTTTTCGTGAGGTTTTTTCCTAAGCCACGCCCACTTTTTCTAAGCCCCGCCCACCTACTCTTACATCATTTCCAGTTCATCTCTGACTCACAAAGAAATCACTAGAAAATTCCAGCATGTTTCAGTTTCTATGGTTTCCATGTTATGAAATGGTTTCCAGCATGTTATGAAATTCCACCAGGGAATTTCCACAGGAAACCACACCCAACAGTCTTTCCCTATAAAAGCCTCATGCCCAGGCTCCATTTTAAACATTTTTTTGCTGGCAATGGTGTGCTGTGTGCTTGCCTGGAACTCTCAGACTTGTATGGAACTAAACCTTCAAGTTGATGAACTGGATTCAAACCTCTTATCTGTTGAGGTAAGATTTTTATTTTCCTATTTTTAGTTCCTTTTAAACATCGACTCGTTTAATAATTAAATAACTTAATTAATACATTATTATTTTCTCTCACAGGAAATTGTATCTGAAATACAAAATGAAAATACTGCTTTTGCTACAACTTGGGGGGAAATTGTTGGCTTGGTTGAAGACCTTATGAGCGACCAAGACCTTGAGTGGGATGACTTTGGGGTTCCTTGGAACTCTCAGACTTGTATGGAACTAAACCTTCAAGTTGATGAACTGGATTCAAACCTCTTATCTGTTGAGGTAAGATTTTTATTTTCCTCTTCTTAGTTTCTTTTAAACATCGACTCGTTTAATAATTAAATAACTTAATTAATGCATTATTATTTTCTCTCACAGGAAATTGTATCTGAAATACGAAATGAAAATACTGCTTTTGCTACAACTTGGAGCGAAATTGTTGACTTGGTTGAAGACCTTATGAGCGACGAAGACCCACAGAACGAGTTCGTCCTTGATGATCCAACCAAAGAGTTATACCTTGGAGACCAGCAAAGTCCTGAAAAAGAGTTTTGCAACAATAGTACTCATTGTGAGTTATCAAGACAATACCCCCTGAACAAGTTATACCTTGATGAGCCAGAATACAAGTTTTACCTTGGAGACTCACAATTTTCAGACATTTTGAAAAATGGAGTTTTCCTTGATGATCCACAGTTATACTATGTGAGATCTATCACTGAAACCCATAAAAATTGGAAAAATGGAGTTTTCCTTGATGATCCACAGTTATACTATGTGAGATCTATCACTGAAACCCATAAAAATTGGAAAAATGGAGATTTCCTTGATGATCCACAGTTATACTATGTGAGATCTATCACTGAAACCCACTATATTTCTGGAAATTGTGATTCTACCTTGGAGTCTTGGATAGATGGTTATATTTTTGGAGACTTGAAATGTGGGTTCTGGCTTGATAACTCACAATGTGATACATATCTTGGAAACTCAACAGGAATGTGGTTATACCTTGGAGACTTGGAAAGTTGGGTTTATTTTGAAGACTTGAAATGCTACCACTCTTTGGGATCTAAACCTATCAAGAAAGTTCTTATTCCCTCTTTCTACATCATCAAACCTGAAAGCTTTAAAAGACAGAATTGGAAGAAGAGAAAAAAACATAAAAAATATACATTGTTCGTCTGGGAAGAAAGTGCAGGCTTACTCCCCCTTTCTACGTCATCAAACCTGAAAGCCTTAAAAGACAGAATTGGAAGAAGAGAAAAAAACATTAAAAAAAATACATTGTTCGTTCTGGGAAGAAAGTGCAGGCTTACTCCCCCTTTCTACATCATCAAACCTGAAAGCCTAAAAAGACAGAATTGGAAGAAGAGAAAAAAAAAAAACGTAAAAAATATATTGTTGCGGATTTCGCGCCCGCCGGCGTGCTGACGGCCACGTAACTCGAATCGCGGCACGTCGCCCACCGGACGGACAATCCAGTCGTGACCCTCTCGGACTAACGCCGGGAACCAGTCACGGGTGGACCTTTCGGTCTCACCGCGATCGAGCCAATCAGCCCCCGCGTGGGATAGGGTTGCTCGCCAAATTCGACCTACCTAAGTACCCACGCGGAGGGTAGACCGGGCGATCGCACCTCGCCGCAGGTCGACTTCGGACACGGGCCACTTAAGCGACCCGTTCCGTACTATCAGAATAACCGAGCGGTGTTATCGTCGACCTCGACGGTTCGATTAATTATCGGGCGTATTCAGCCCACTACCAACCCTTTACGTGAAGCAAGATGAGGATTCAATGGGAGAAATGACGAAGCGAAGCGGGAAACAGTTCAACACAAAGCACATTTATTCGCGGCACACGGGAAGCACACATATACAATTCCACCAAAAGCACACAGAAAAAACACAATTCCATTTACACAAAAGCAAATATAAAAGCGAAGACAATGCAGAGCTAATACCGACTACCGAGCACACGGCAACACTTATACAATTCTACTTCACAGACGGCGCCGACAACACATGCCCAAAACCAAGGAAAAGAATACCCTCAAGGATGAGGCGGGCCTGAGGCCGAGACCAGGTCGGGCCTACCCGTCTGGTGATGAGACGCGGAGCCGCGATGGCGCCTCACTCCGCGGGCCTCGCGGACAGTGTCTGGCAGGGGGTGGGAAAGGGGCCCCCTTGGTCGCACTATCTCAGCGCGGGGGGAAACGGGGGGGGTTGCTGATGCTCGGGGTATAGAGGATCTTTATTATCCCTGGTGTGCGTCTCCACCTCGGCCAGGTCGCGCTGCCGGCCTCCCTCGGGCGTGCAGCTCCCGGCACCGACGCGAGCACCCCCTCGTCTGCCTTCGCCGCTGCCGCCTCTCCGCCTCTGGACTCTCCGACTCTGGACTCTTCTTTGGACTCTCCTCGTTGGACTCTCTTCAGCTTCTCCAGCTACTGCAGGCTTCGGGCTCCAGACTTCCACACACGGCTCTGACTGACGAACACGGTCCTTTTATCCCCCCGTAGCTTCGCCTTTGACCTTTCACCTCGCTCCCCATTGGCCCGAGAAAAAGTGGGCATGAAGGCTTTTTGATCCACAAATTTGCATATATCGATCGTCCTGGAGGCGGGGCCAAATCGCCCCTCGCTCACCGATTGGACGGCAAAAAGTGGGCGTGTGTCGTTTTTGATCCGTTTTTGAAGCACAAAATCCGTGATTTTGTACACGCTGTTCGACGCGCGCTCTGCATGAGTCCAACACCGGTACCCACAGCGGGGAAAGAACGGTGGCGATGCTACGGTTGCGAGGTGTGACGTGAAGGTCGTGGCGGTTGTGGTGAAGCGGCGTTGTGGTTGGTGGTTGATGTTGTGGTTGTAGTGGTAATCATGGCGGTTGGTCCAAAATAAAGATAGTAAAAGAAAAACGGCTATCCTGAAGAGTCGCAGCTCGCATAAATGACATGTATTCCCACTAGACAACGGGTTTGGACCTAACTACACATGTACTTACCGAGATACCTCACCTAAGGGACCTGAATGGTGGTTTGCGAATTTGGTAACCACAACAATATATATAGGTGGAAATCTCATTTTGAAAAAGACATTGTGTTGGGTGAGGATTGAGTTGGGGTTGAGATTTTGAATGTGAGGGTTGGTGTTGAGATTTTGAATGTGAGGGTTGGGACACACACACACACACATACACATCAACAAACAAAAGTTAAGCCTTGACTATTCAGTTGAGGATTCTGTGTTTGGGGTTCACAGATCTAAGAACGTCCACCCCTTGACACACATTATATACTGTTATACACCTCGGACTTGGCCCTCGAGTGTCCACAACGGTGTATAGTAGGAGGGAGTGAAGCGCCAACCTATTGCTCCCATTGCACACACACACAAACAAAAGTTAAACCTTGACTATTCAGTTGAGGATTCTGTGTTTGGGGTTCACAGATCTAAGAACGTCCCCCTTGACACACATTATATACTGTAATACACCTCGGACTTGTCCCTCTAGTGTCCACAAAGGTGTATTATCTGCTTAGTTTTGTCTTTTGTAATTCCTGTGAATAAAATGAACCTAAAATCTCTTCCCCTTCCAAATCATATATTTTATAAGTCCAAGGAACCGTATCTATTACATCAACAATTTTAAAAAGTTCTTTCGTCCATCGTTCAGTAAAACCCTTTTCAAAATGAGATTTCCACCTACATATTCTTACGATATCACCAACTTTGAACTTAGGTTTTCTGACATTAATCTCTTTTTCATATTTTAATTTTGTAAATGTTTCTGATGGTTTCATATTTGTTGACGTGTGAATCGTGTCATTATACTTATCCACAATATCCTGAATAAAAGATGACCATTGTTGTGAACCGAGTTGTGTGAATTTTTTATATAGTCTCTCTTTTAAGGTACGATTAAAACGTTCAACAACAACTGCCTTCCCTTCATTAAAGGTACTGTATAATGTAATACTGTTATTTTTTAGAAAATTCATAAATGTCTTGTTATAAAACTCTCTACCCTCATCAGTCCACAATTTTTTAGGTTTTCTCTTACTTTTATTAAATATCTGTTGAAAAGCTAACATAAGAGTATTACCTGTTTTGTTTTTTAAAGGGACAACCCACACATATCTACTCCTCAAATCAATAACGGTTAAAGCATACTTGTACCCCTTATCATTATTGAGTTCAATAAAATCAGCAGACCAGATATAATCAACTTCCTTGGAATAAACTTTCCTTCTCTGAAACTTTGTGAATATTGGTTTATGTAATTCATCAGCTAATTGCTCTTCAGTCTTAATGACATCATTAGAGCCTATAAGTTTTTTGAATTTCCAAGTCCAAGTTTCAATTTAGCACTAATCATCTTCTTCACGATGAACCTATCAACTTTTTCTCTCAAGGTTGGATTTTGTATCAGAGACAAATTATACAACATTTCTCTAACTTTTTTCTCAACAGTTTGGCTTTTCAACAGAAAGTTGAAATTTCTAACTTTCCAAATTTCTCAACAGGGAAAAATGGCTGTAAAAACGGTCATTATTTATATATATATATATATATATATATATATATATATATATATATATATATATATATATATATATATATATATATATATATATATATATATATATATATGTGTGTGTGTGTGTGTGTGTGTGTGTGTGTGTGTATATAAAATATATATATATATTTATATATATATATATATATATATATATATATATATATATATATATACATATATACATATATATAATACATATATACATATATATAATACATATATATCAGTGTATATATATATATATATATATATATATATATATATATATATATATATATATATATATGCGAACTGTACCGCTGAGGGTGTTTGCATTGATCAAATTCTCCCAAACAGTACTTCACTGAATCAGGAATTGATTTTTTAATAATTTTGTCATTGCCCGATTTGAACAAAACTTGATACTGCAACTTGATACTTGATACTGCAACCATAGGAGAATGGTGAGTAAAGTGGTCCTAAAATGTTTGTGCTATCGTGTACCGTTTTGCCTGTATTTCGGGAACATACATCCATACATATATACAAGATGAGAGTTTTTGTAATATATAGAAACACACATATATATATATATATATATATATATATATATATATATATATATATATATATATATATATATATTTATCTAAATACACACACACACATATATACACCCCCTCTCTCTCACCCCCGAAATATTTATCTAAATACACACACACACGCACGCACGCACGCACGCACACACACACACACACACACACACACATATATATATATATATATATATATATATATATATATATATATATATATATATATATATATATATATATATATATATATATTTATCTAAATACACACACACACACACACACACACACACAGACACACACACACACACACATATATATATATATATATATATATATATATATATATATATATATATATATATATATATATATATATGTAGGGTAAGAATACTGATTCTGGCTCACTTTTCCCCATGTAAATGAATGGGGGATTTTCAGCGATTTATATTTTTTTTCTCTAAAAATAAATCCCCTTTTTATCCCAAGGTATATTTATTTGTCTCCCCTTTTAATTTGGAGGTTGAACCTCATTGAATTGAACACCTGGGGGTTGAACAGCTCACTCATTGAACCTATAAAGATTTGTTCATTCTCAAATTCCTTCAATAGTTTAATTTTCTTTGCACAATAATCCCCATCTAAAATATTGACAAACAAAACATTTGAATCTTTATATTTTTTAAGATACCCCTTTTGTGCCATTACGAAATGATAAACTTCTCTTAATGCTCTTGTTTGACCACCTCCTGAGCCACAGGTTATTTTTTGTTAAGCCCCGCCCACTTTTCTTTAAGCCCCGCCCACTTTTGTTAAGCCCCGCCCACTTTCCACAAGGTATTCAATAAGCCCCGCCCACTTTTCTTTAAGCCCCGCCCACTTTTGCTAAGCCCCGCCCACTTTTGCTAAGCTCCGCCCACTTTTCATAAGGTATTTTTCTAGGCCACGCCCACTTTTCCTAAGCCCCGCCCACTTTTCATAAGGTATTTTTTCTAAGCCACGCCCACTTTTCCTAAGCTCCGCCTACTTTTGCTAAGCCCCGCCCACTCTTACATCATTTCCAGTTCATCTCTGACTCACAAAGAAATCACTAGAAAATTACAGGATGTTATGGTTTTGAAAAATTTCCCAATGAAGGCTTGCCTAGGCTTGCCCAGGGAATTTCCAAAGGAAACCACACCCACCAGTCTTTCTCTATAAAAGCTTCAAACCCAGGCTCCATTTTAAACATTTGTTTTTGCTGGCAATGGTGTTCTGTGTGCTTGTCTCGAACTGTCTGTCTTCTATGGAACTAAACCTTCAAGTTGATGAACTGGATTCAAACCTCTTATCTATTGAGGTAAGATTTTTTATTTTCCTATTTTCAAACTTTGATTGAAGCATACTCATTTAATAATTAAATAACTTAATTAATACATTATTATTTTCTCTCACAGGAAATTGTGTCTGAAATACGAAATGAAAATACTGCTTTTGCTACAACTTGGGGGAAATTGTTGGCTTGGTTGAAGACCTTGAGTGGGATGACTTTGGTGTTCCTTGGAACTCTCTGTCTTGTATGGAACTAAACCTTCAAGTTGATGAACTGGATTCAAACCTCTTATCTATTGAGGTAAGATTTTTTATTTTCCTATTTTCAAACTTTGATTGAAGCATACTCATTTAATAATTAAATAACTTAATTAATACATTATTATTTTCTCTCACAGGAAATTGTGTCTGAAATACGAAATGAAAATACTGCTTTTGCTACAACTTGGGGCGAAATTGTTGGCTTGGTTGAAGACCTTATGAGCGACCAAGACCCACAGAACGAGTTCGTCCTTGATGACCCAACCAAAGAGTTATACCTTGGAGACCAGCAAAATCCTGAAAAAGAGTTTTACAGCAATAGTACTCATTGTGAGTTATCAAGACAATACCCACTGAACAAGTTATACCTTGATGAGCCAGAATACAAGTTTTACCTTGGAGACTCACAAATTTTGAAAAAATCAGTAAATGAGTTCTGCCTTGATGGTTTAAATAACTACCTTGGAGACTCAGGAAAAGGGTTCTGCCAAGATGGTTCTAAATATGGGGCCTACCTTGGAGACTCACAAATTTTGAAAAAATCAGTAAATGAGTTCTGCCTTGATGGTTTAAATAACTACCTTGGAGACTCAGGAAAAGGGTTCTGCCAAGATGGTTCTAAATATGGGGCCTACCTTGGAGACTCACAAATTTTGAAAAAATCAGTAAATGAGTTCTGCCTTGATGGTTTAAATAACTACCTTGGAGACTCAGGAAAAGGGTTCTGCCAAGATGGTTCTAAATATGGGTCCTACCTTGGAGACTCACAAATTTTGAAAAAATCAGTAAATGAGTTATCCTTAAGAGACTTTGTAAGTTGGTTTTACTTTGAATACTTGAAATGTGGGTTCTGGATTGATAACTCACAATGTGATACATATCTTGGAAACTCAACGGGAATGTGGTTATACCTTGAAGACTTGGAAAGTTGGGTTTATGTTGGACACTTGAAACTTTTTGGGGGCTTTTATTTATTTATTTATTTATTTATTATTATTATTATTATTTTATTTATTTATATTTTGGAGACTTTTGGAGTTGCTATCACTCTTTGGGATCTAAACCTATCGATGTAGTTCTTTGTCGGATGGTGCTTGATGGGAGCAAGATCAAGAAAGTTCTGGGAAGAAAGTGCAGGCTTACTCCCCCTTTCTACGTCATCAAACCTGAAAGCCTTAAAAGACAGAATTGGAAGAAGAAAAAAAAAACGTAAAAATATATGTATATATAGGTGGAAATCTCATTTTGAAAAAGACATTGTGTTGGGCGAGGATTGAGTTGGGGTTGAGATTTTGAATGTGAGGGTTAGGGTTGAGATTTTGAATGTGAGGGTTGGGACACACACACACATACACATCAACAAACAAAAGTTAAGCCTTGACTATTCAGTTGAGGATTCTGTGTTTGGGGTTCACAGATCTAAGAACGTCCCCCTTGACACACATTATATACTGTTATACACCTCGGACTTGGCCCTCGAGTGTCCACAACGGTGTATAGTAGGAGGGAGTGAAGCGCCAACCTATTGCTCCCATTGCACACACACACACACACACACAAACAAAAGTTAAGCCTTGACTATTCAGTTGAGGATTCTGTGTTTGGGGTTCACAGATGTAAGAACGTTCACCCCTTGACACACATTATATACTGTTATACACCTCGGACTTGGCCCTCGAGTGTCCACAAAGGTGTATTATCTGCTTAGTTTTGTCTTTTGTAATTCCTGTGAATAAAATGAACCTAAAATCTCTTCCCCTTCCAAATCATATATTTTATAAGTCCAAGGAACTGTATCTATTACATCAACAATTTTAAAAAGTTCTTTCGTCCATCGTTCAGTAAAACCCTTTTCAAAATGAGATTTCCACCTATATATTCTTACGATATCACCAACTTTGAACTTAGGTTTTCTGACATTAATCTCTTTTTCATATTTTAATTTTGTAAATGTTTCTGATGGCTTCATATTCGTTGACGTGTGAATCGTGTCATTATACTTATCCACAATATCCTGAATAAAAGATAACCATTGTTGTGAACCGAGTTGTGTGAATTTTTTATATAGTCTCTCTTTTAAGGTACGATTAAAACATTCAACAACAACTGCCTTCCCTTCATTAAAGGTACTGTATAATGTAATACTGTTATTTTTTAGAAAATTCATAAATGTCTTGTTATAAAACTCTCTACCCTCATCAGTCCACAATTTCTTAGGTTTTCTCTTACTTTTATTAAATATCTGTTGAAAAGCTAACATAAGAGTATTACCTGTTTTGTTTTTTAAAGGGACAACCCACGCATATCTACTCCTCAAATCAATAACGGTTAAAGCATACTTGTACCCCTTATCATTATTGAGTTCAATCAAATCAGCAGACCAGATATAATCAACTTCCTTGGAATAAACTTTCCTTCTCTGAAACTTTGTGAATATTGGTTTATGTAATTCATCAGCTAATTGCTCTTCAGTCTTAATGGCATCATTAGAGCCTATAAGTTTTTTGAATTTCCAAGTCCAAGTTTCAATTTAGCACTAATCATCTTCTTCACGATGAACCTATCAACTTTTTCTCTCAAGGTTGGATTTTGTATCAGAGACAAATTATACAACATTTCTCTATCGGCTTCATGCTTTTCTTCCAACGTTGTGGTATTCCCATAATCAATATCGTGTCTCATGCACACTTCATCAACTCTATTGATTGGTTTACTCCAGGATTTAGGATTGTCTGCCTCATCTAATCTTTTATCCAAGTTTGTGCCTGGACCACAGAAAGAATACCCTGGAAGATGTAATTCCCCTGGTATTCCAGTAGTTGTAAATTTACTTCCTGATAAAAACTTTTGTATATCTCCTCCGAGTTTGTGTTTGGAGATAAATTGATTTTTTTTTGAACCACACACCGAACATATACCTTTTTGTATAACCCTGTTATTTTTACTTTTAATATATGAAATATTTTTAGTATTAGTTTTCTTTTTACATTTGAGACAATAACTCATTTATTTATATGAAAAAGTCCTGCAGAGTGCAAAAACCTTTTTAGTTTCCAACATGCACATTTGAATCTTAATTTTTAAAACATAAAGAATCCTTAGAAATGCCTTCACTCTCTCCTCCATTTATTTAAGAAAAAACTTGAATTAAAATGAATAGCTTGACGATGCTAATAGTTTTGTTGAAAGTATTGCAAATAGACTTGTTAATTCTTTGTATTCCTCCCTGGTGAGATAAGTTATTTTCTTTAATACCTCTATTCTTTTTTGAATCTCACTGGTTTCCATATTTTGATATTTATTCATTCTCTCTCTTTCCTCCCTCTCTCTCTTCTCTCTTTCCTCCCTCTCTCTCTTCACCCTCTCTTCCCTCTCTCTTCTCTCTTTCCTCCTTCTCTTTCTTCTCCCTCTCTCTCTTCTCTCTTTCCTCCTTCTCTCTCTCCTCCTTCTCCTTTTCCTCCTCTTCCCTCTCTTCTTCAACTCCTTCCTCATCCCTTACTATACTTGAATCGTTTACACCCCATAGAATATTATACATATATTCATCAGGATTTCTTGTTATTCCTGTATCCAAAATAATTTTTTTACAACAGGAAACCAATAAAATTTCTTTTGAATTTCTAAAAGAGCCTTACCTTTTCTTAACCTTATAATTTTTTCATTATTTAACATTCTAATTAAATCTAAAGTTGTCGGTTTATCAACATCAGCATAATGCCAATCTTTTATTGAAAATACCTCATTCTTATGTTGTAGAACATATTTATTAAAATACCGAATACCCTTTTCTTGAAGGTATGCTTGGACACAAAAATGATAATTTTCTTGAAGCCTTCTTGCTGTCATTTATGTATTAGAAATATATGTTAGAATAATATTATGGCACGAAACACCTCCCCATCTTCCCATAGTTAAATCATTTTGTATTTCCTTACTTATTATATATAATCCTGTTTTTTCTGTTTTCATGAGATAAACAAGGGCAAAACCATTATTATATTTACCCTTATTAAATTCTTTTATTTGTTGTTTACTAATCGTGGCTCCACAAAACTCATTCTCGATACCAAGTGGATAATATTCTTCCTTACGAGACTGATTTAATTGTTCCAGGTCTTCGAGGTTAATTTTAAATGACCAATTATACCCTAAATCATTCATATCATACCCCCATTGTTCTATTCTCATACAAACGATACGCCCTTCTTTATAAAAATTTATTTTAATTCGAACTGTGAATTCTGTATGACCTGGAGATAATATCAACACTTCTGTATCTTTAGAATACACAGCCGTTTTATTTAAGTATATATATTGTGATAAATCGCTTAATCTCACCAAGTCATTCGCGTCAGTCGGGCTTGGATAATTTTTAATTTATAAGCATTTTTCATGTTAATATTTTTGTTTATATTATATTTATATCGTTCAGCCTGTGCCTTTGTATAATAATTTGATAAATCAATATCCAGTTCTTGAGATACACCAAAGATAGAACCATCTTTACCAACATAAGTCATTTATATTAGATTAAAGATAATATCATAAAATTTTTTATTTTTGTTGAGTTGAAATAACACATATAGACATAATTGACCACAACACTTGGAATTTAATTCTTGGACTTGAAATGTTTGATAAACACCATTCTGTAAGAATTTTATGACTTCAACAGGTGGTGGAAGACCAAAACTATCAAAATAATATTTGTCTTGACTATTAAAAATACAAACCCAATGAGAACCGTTCCCATCATTATCTTCTAAGTTCATAATAATATTCTTTGTATGTTTCGACACATTTGTTAATTCATCTCTCATACAAATAACCACATTATGAATTTTTAATTTCTTACAATATTTGGCAAGTTGTAAATTTGATGTTGTATTCTTTCCAAATTCTTTCAACCACTCATCAATGCTCATTTATTTATTAGAAAGATATAATCCATTACCTCTTTTCATTAATTTTACACCTGCTTGTGCTATAGAAGAAAGCATATCTCCAACTAACAATCTCGCTTTATCAGGCAGACCTTCAAGTTTTTCAGCAAAATCTACAATTACACCACTTCCACTAATTTGTTTCTCCAACTCTTTGTTATGTCTTTCCAATTCTTTTTGAGCCTGGAGTTGAGCCTTCCTTTCGTTGGCAGTTTTCACTGCTGTTGAAATACCACCCGTCAATGCTCCAACCGCACTTAAACCAGCAAATAAAGGAATTAGAAATGGGAGAAATCCTCCACTCGTCTCTCTTATTGAATATTTTTTCAACATTGGTTTTGTCATTTTAATTTTAAGTGAGCCAGTGTCATTCAAGATTTTAACCTGTTCTCTTGTGAGAAAAACATCAATTCTTACTGCTCCTTTTCTCTGAATTGTATTAACGTTAATCGTACAAGGCTTTTGATTTTGAACACAAGATGATAGTTTATGAAGATTGATTTGATTAACATATACCCCAGTTGGTACTTTGCCACTCATTTATTTAACAAAAACTTATGTGAGACTAATCATCACACCATTATCTGTATTAATCTGCAATTCTGTTTCTTCCAAAAGCAAACAATATGTATCAACTTCTTCACTCTCTCTTCTTTCAATGTATAGGGAAGTATCCACTCGATTAGACTTTATAGTTTCCTTTTGAGCGCTCAGGTCAAACGCATAGATTGTATACAAACTTTTAAATGCTGTCATATCCAAAATAGGTTCTTTATTTCCATTACTTTCACACACCTTTTGGTAAGACTTGTATGCTTCAGCAAAATCATTTTTTTCCCAATTAATTTCCAATCTATCTCGTGGGTAAAATGTTCCATCTAGAGAAACGCGAAGTTGTTTCACCTTAGCATTATCACTCAATGCATTATTCTTATCAGTCGCAGTATCACCATCTGGCTTTTTAAAAATGATCCACAGATATCATGGCTTTCCTTCCAGAACACCCAAATTCCACGTGTAAGTAGTTTGGTTGAGTTTAACGTGTTGACATCTTCTTTTGAGGTATGATACACTGAGTGGCTTCTTTGAGTTAAGTCTTCGATTCAACATCTCTTCTGTTTTAAGATTAGGAGTATATTCACTGATATACCAACTCATTTCCTCAATTACAAATTTATTCTGATCACCAAAAGCACTACCAACACCAAAAAGCAATCGATTTTCATTATCATTCCTTTGTAGTTGAAATCTAATTTTAAGGCCATACAGAACTTTATCATGATCACAAAATCCAAATATACCTTT
Organism: Eptatretus burgeri; assembly: GCF_056783735.1. Lineage (NCBI taxonomy): Eukaryota > Metazoa > Chordata > Myxini > Myxiniformes > Myxinidae > Eptatretus > Eptatretus burgeri. Next base: position 51,203,483 of record NC_140975.1, on the reverse strand, counting down.
AAGAGGAACTGCCACAGTAAAACTATTTTCTGCTTTTGTATCATCATTATACATTCCTTTCCTTTGAGTATACCCAGGGTCTGTGTTTGTTCCCGTTGACATATCAGGGATAAAACCTTCGACAGACCCCTTTCCCATTCTATTACTGAATGTATAGAGTGTAAATTTTATCATTTCAGATACAGCAGAGACATAATCAACCGCTTCAACTTCTTGTGTTCCAATATACAAACGCACACTATCAAACATTTTCCAGAAGAAATCATTTACAAGTGTAGCGTTTGTGTTATTCCCAGCTTTAGTGAATTTAAATTTACACAACAAGAAACTTTCGGAGAGATTCAAATAGGTTTGTTGATTATTTATTTCAAAACTTTTTGTACCATTCGTATTCCAGTCTGTTCCAGTTATTGCATTTACCTTGAAGTAATCTTCTTTTTTAGTGGAGTTTGAGATAATAATAGTATCATCCAAATCATAGATACTATCAATTGCTTCCATACTTGTATTTATTTAGGAAAAAAGATGTTAAAACTTTTGAAACCCTGATCCAAGTATTTGAATTATTTTCTGTCGTTCTTGGGGGGACAACTGAGTTTTGCCTTTCTTAATTTCTTTTATTGCTTGTAATTTATGAGATTCCTTCTGAGCATCTTTTATACTCTTTACAGCACCTGCTACATTTCCCACAGCAGAAGCAGTTGAACAAATTAGATCTTTATGTTGAAGAATAGTTGAACCAATACCCATGAGAGTATCAATTATCCCATCTCCTCTAAATTGATGTCCAACACCCCTTTGTCTCTTAGGTCTATAGTATCCTCTACCAAGATACATACCTTCACCCTTGTAGTATGGGGAAAGGAACATCCCATCCCCTGTAATTACTTTATATTTTCCCAACTCGTGTTTCCTCACAATAACCATCGTATTTATTTATTGGAAAACTTCAGGTAGGTGAATTCTGATAGATATAACTTCTCCATTAAAAGAAATCACACGATTATCTTGGTCGGTTATCCTAAAATTTACTCTGTGTATGGTTTTTCCTGACACAGGTAGATAAACCAAATTTTTAGGTTCCATATTGAATTTATAACCAATTGGGGTTGAGTATGCACTGAATGAAAATATTGTATTTGTTTTTTTCCATCATTATAAGCACCATCAATCAAATCACAGTGAATTAACACCGAATTTATTCCTGAGGATATTTGAATGACATTATCACTGTAAAACGTCCCATTAGTTTCAATCTTTTTTGAGGAGAAACCCAATAACTCTCTAAATGAATTATCAATTGTGAAATCAACCTTGTAGTTATTTTTAACTTTAATCGTTGATTTTGAAGTATGTTTTTGAATGTTTATAACAATATTTTTTGGTTCATCACCCTGTTCTTTCATAAGACGAGCAATTTCGGAAGATATTTGAGAAATCTCATATGCTCCGGGTGAGACTGTTATCGTTTTGTATCCACTTCCAGGATTATAACTAAACTTGTCATTTTTATCAGTTATATTAAATAAGGTATTATAAGTTTCCATGGACAATAAAGATGCCTCATATTCTTTTGTTGTGTCAAGTTGTAGTGGGTATGGGAATGAAGATGTGTGGTCGCTTGTTGTGAAATTGAAACTAAGGATTGTGCTTCTCATCTTATTTCATATGAGATAAAATGTCTTTATATTGAGATTTATTAATTATTTTCATGTTCATCAACTGGTCTAAAATGGCTGATGCTTCATTAAAACAATTGTTATTTCCAGCCTTCTTACTGCCGAACAACAATAACAGTCTATTAACTAATTGCGATGGGTCATTTGGAAGAAAACTAATACCTGAACCAAGGATACTTAAAGCCTGAATAATGTGTTTCTCCTTCTCATTCTTCCTACTTTTACCAGAAAGAATAACCTTATAATTTAGAGTGTTCAGCAGATCAATATATACTCTATCATCATTATTTTCCATATCCAATGGTTTATCAATATAGTTTGATTCATCCCTCACAGTTGAACCTTGTCTTCCATCTTTTGTGAGAAGAAACATTAATCTCGGAGTTAGTTTAACAGGGGGTTGAGCAGAACCCAAGAACCTTAATTCATCATTAAATATCAATACCTTTTCTTGAACAAGATGAAATATTGCTGGTTGTTCTGTTGGAATGAGTCCTGCTTTGGTTTTTGAATCTGCTGAATATTCATTGTTTTGAACAGCATTCACAATATAATCAGGGGGTTGATTAATCTCTTCCAGTTGTTGAAATAAACCTTCATCATGTTCTAATTCTCCAATATGCTCTAATTCTTCCTCCGTCATTTGACTGAAATCTTTTAACATTTGAAGCTTTCTAGGAGTATATTCTACTGTGGGAACTGTGGAAACATCTTTCATTTTTTCTTGGGAAGTTTTTAAAAGTGGTTTAAAAAATTTCTCTTGTTTTTTTTCAAATGCTTCTTCGCCCGTTAGTTTCTGTCTGCGTTTCTTCTTTATGTCTTCCTGTTGTTTTACAACTTTTGAAACCAACTCTTGATGTTCCTTAAATCTTCTTGCTCTTTCTTTTGTATCCATTTATTTATTGTAAAATATCATTTAATGAATTGTAAAGATCAACAGGGAAATTTTCCTTTTCTTCATCATTCAAGTAGATGTGTTCAAATAAATCCTTTTCTTTAAATATTTCATCAAATTCTTTATTAACATTAATGCGAGTTGTAATTTCTTCTTCACTAATCCTTGCATCTCTGCTTTTCATACGTTTGTGTTGAGTTTCTTCATCAACATCAAAACCGAATGATAAAATCTTCACTCCGCTCAGATGTTTAATAATTTGTCTCGTTCCTTCTGGATTAGTTTCTAATATCCCAACACCACCAGATTTTAGTTTCTTTAACTCACTCTTACAATGTGAATATTTTGTTGTACCAAGAGAAACCTCCTCAAATATTTGTCCTTCATTCCTCAATCGCATATGTTCCTCCACTGAAATATAGTGATAATCTTCACCTTTTACTTCTCCAGGTCTTATTGCTCTAGTTGTTGTTGATACAATGCGTATCACGGGGTGTTCTTTAAGTAAATTTACAATATTCTCATTTGTACTACACAAGAACCTTGATTTATGAAAGTTTTTTCCAGAAGCAGATTTACCCACAAGATTTATAATAATAGTTGTCATTTATATATGTAATTGTTTATAAAACAAAAAATATATCCCTTAATATCTCATCTTGTTTCACAACAATATATTTATATTTTTCAGTCGTGTGCTTCATGTAATCCTCAAATTTCTTTTTACTACATAATGTAGAACAATTATCTCTCCAAAAATTATTGATATCTATTGAATTTAACTTGAATAAAATAAAAGTATTAGCATTGTTTCTGATGGAACGACGAGGAAGTTGAAAGTACGATTGACTAAGATAAATACAATTACAAGAAGAATGTCTCCCTCTTGTGTAGTAGCTGTCCATTACCGTTTGGTTTCTCTCATTAACACAATCATCAAAGATAACGAGGTTCTTTTTGATTTATCCAAATCTTGGGGAGACGGTATATCATCCGTATTATCACTAAGAATACAAGTTATAGGATTTGATTTCTTTTTACATCTCTGTGTATCACAAAATAGTTGAATTATATCTTCAATGTTATAATCATTTAGGTTTTTTTGGCGTTTAAATAAACCAATTATATCTTCTTTTTGAAGACCAGCATTAAAACCTTGTGAGAGTAGTTGATACTCTGGTTGAAAACTCGACTTTGTGAAAATTATTAAATTATCATAATCTAAAAAGTTGGGAGTGAGGAGCATTTTTAAAAGTAAGCAGGTTTTTCCACATCCACTTGAACCAACTATGAGACATCTTAATGAATTTGGGAGATTTTTATGGTTGTTAAATTTTATCTTATTTTCCCAAATAGGTAAAAAATCATTCATTTATATATTTGGAAAACAGGTTATTTAATTTATTATTGGCTTTTTTAGAAACTCTATATTTTATCCTAAGTTCAGGTTTAATTTCAAGATAATCCATTATTTTATTTATGCAATATCTTGTGTTGATATTTCCCTGAAAATTACATCCATGAATAATATATAACAACAATCCTTTGAACATTTCTCTTATACGTTCAGTTTCTTCCCTTGTAAGGAAAGGTGTGTTATCACCCTCATACTTTACATTCATTTCTCTAATCAATCTTGTAAAGTAATTCATTTTTGGTGTAAATCTAAAAGAATTATTTTCCTTTTTATATTTTTTATTATCATTAATTAGAAGATAATCACAGAATATACATTGTTTATAGGCTTTTGACTCTGTGTTTAATCCCTGTCTTTCACACGCAGGACAATTCTCAAATTTGTCATATGGAGAATCAGGAAAGTCTAGCATATTTATAAAGTAAAACTTTACTTAAACTGAAATTCATCTATACTTTCAGTTGTATATTACCATCGATATCGATATACTTTTTTCATTATCAGATTCAACGACAACATTTTTTATATTAAAGGTAATTTTAAAATGATCGTTAATTACTATTGAACGAAATGTCATTTCACCTGATATATTAACATCCTTTATTTCATCAGGATTTACATCTTTAGGGTTGTTGAAAAAAATACAAATTTCTCCTTGCATATTACAGATGGTCTTATCTTTTCTTTCTAAAGCTTCATCCATAAGGTTTTTGTTTTTTGATACTTTTTCTTGTTTCATTGCTTTTTCTAGTTTTGAATATATTACTAGAAGGAGAGGAGAAACTTTTGTTAGAGATACTTTAATTGATGTTCTACCAGGTATACTAAAAGCCCTTCCACTGAAGGAAATTGAAGAACTCATATTATTTACCATAATAGTTTTTATCCAATAGTTGTTATATTTATCTTTGTTCAATTTTACATCCTTGACATATTTCTCAGTATCTTTAACAAATGAAGAGATTGATTGAAACTTGTCTTTTGTGTCTTGAAACATTGTATTTATTAAGTGAAAAAGTTGGAGGATAAAATGGTTTTAAGCACAGATTCACCTGTAAAATAAACGAAATTTTCATCAAGAAAATTTTAGTTTAAGCAAAGATTTATTGTATAAATATGGTGAATACAACATACTGTGATGTTTGTAATCACAAATATAAACATTATAGAAAACACCTCCGAACCAACAAACACACATTTAATCTGTTTCATAAAATATCTCCTCTTGAGTTGGAAAGAAAACATTGTGATATCTGTTCAAAGGATGTTTTGAAGAGTAGTTATAATAAACATCTTCAATCACAAAAACACAAGAAAAATGAGTTTAAAGTAAAGGGAGACTATTATATTGAAAACACTGATGGGGCATTTAAAGGGCATATAAAAATAAGGATTTTTCAATTTGGAGAACCCGGTCCATCATCAATAGCTGAATCAATTGAAATAGTGAAACCCGATGTTGAAAAATTTATTAAAAAGACATTAAAAGAAATGAAAACTTTAAAGTTTTATATGGGAGTGAAAATGAATATGAAAAGACAAGATGAAGAACAAACTCCTTATATGAGAACAGATCTTCATTTTATAACATCATTTCAAGATTTTTTGAATAGTGGGGTTTATGAAGAACTATCAAGACAAGAGGAGGATGTTGATAATACAGTGGTAGGAAGTGGATTCAATATTAAAAAAATCATCTTTTTAGATATACACATTCTAAAATCAAACCCTCTTAAAGCTTCTTCTTATATTGAATTACCAAAAGAAATAAAACTAAAGAAGGCAGTTGTTAATATTAAGAACAATGATAATAAATGTTTTCTCTGGTCTGTTCTTGCTCACTTACATCCACCAAAATGTAATTCAGAAAGAGTAAAACAATATATGAAATATGAGAATACCTTGGACATTAAAGATTTTAAATTCCCAATGCCACTAACAGGTATTCCTAAATTTGAGAAAAAGAATAATCTTTCTATTAATGTATATGGATTAACGGATACAAACAAAGTTCAAATATTAAAAATTTCAAACAACTATAAAAATGAAGAAACACACATTGATCTTTTATATTTTAGTGTTGGAAAGAATTCACATTACACATACATCAATAATTTATCAAGATTAATCTCTTCTCAGGTATTCAGAACAGCAAACAAAATATATCCTTGTAAGCGATGTCTTAATTCATTTCATACAAAAGAACGATTAGAACAACATTCAAAATATTGTAGTAATCATAAATCAGCTGTAATTACAATGCCTAAACCTGGTGAAAAGATTTATTTTGAAGATTATAATAAATCTATCATGCACCCATTTGTGATATACGCTGATTTTGAGTGTATCCTTAAAAAGATTAATACTGCTTCTCCTAATCCAAAAGAATCATATACAAATAAATATCAAAAACATATTCCTTGTGGTTTCTGTTATTATATCAAATCATCTGTTGGAGAAAAGTATAACAAACTTGAACATTATCGTGGAAAAAAGCTTCACAAGAGTTTGTAAAACGATTAGAAAAGGATTGTATAAGACTCACTAAATTAATGAAAGAAACAAATGAACCGATGAAATTAACCAAAGAAGAAAAATTAGAATTTAGAAAGAACAATATCTGTCATATTTGTGAGAGGGAAACTAAGGAGTCTAAAGTTAGGGATCATTGTCATCTTACTGGTAAATATAGAGGTCCCGCTCATTTCTGTTGTAATCTTAATTATAAATTACCTTCTTTTATTCCAGTCTTTCTTCACAACAGCGCCAACTATGATACACATCTATTTATAAATGAACTTTCAAAAACACCAGGGAATATTTCTGCCATAACAAACACAAGTCAAAAGTATATTTCATTTACAAAAATGATATTCACAAAACCTATAACTCGTATTCGGTTTCTTGATTCTTACAAGTTTATGGGAACACCACTAGCCTACCTCGCATCAAATCTAAGCTCCACGGACTCTTTTCCAAATCTTAATTCATTCTTTCCAAAAGAGGAAATTCTCACTAAAGAGGAAATTCAGATTAAAGAGAGAATTCAAAGTAAAGAGGAAACTCTAATTAATGAAGAAATTCTAACTGAAGATGAAATTCTAATTATAAAGAAAATTCGAACAATGAATGAAATTCTAACTAAAGAGGAAATTCTGATTAAAGATGAAATTCTGATTAAAGAAGGAATTCTTATGAGAGAGGAAATTCAAACAAGGAATGAAATTCAAAGTAAAGAGAAAATTCTTACAAGTAAGGGAATTTATCCTTATGATTATATGGATTCATTTATGAGATTTAAAGAAACACAACTTCCATCAAAAGAAAGTTTCTATAATAACCTTTATGAAGAAGAGATAAGTGATAAAGAATATAAACACGCACAAGAAATATGGAAATTATTTAAGATAAAGAACCTTGGAGAATATCATGATTTATATCTAAAAACAGATGTTTTATTGTTAGCTGATGTGTTTGAAGCTTTTAGATCACTCTGTCATAATAAAAATTGTTATGGATTAGACCCTGCCCACTATTTCACAGCTCCTGGTTTAGCTTGGAGTGCAATGTTGAAAATGACAAAACAAGATATAGATTTAATCAGTGATGTTGATATGCTTTTGATGATTGAGAAGTCCAAGAGAGGTGGAATATCACAAGTATGTTCAAAAAGATATGCTAAAGCAAATAATAAATATCTTCCAAATTATGATAGTGAAAAAGATAGTAATTATTTGATGTATTTTGATGCTAATAATTTGTATGGATGGGCAATGTCTCAATCTCTGCCTTATGGTAAATTAGAGTGGGTGGAAGAAAAGGATTATGAAAAGGCTTTGATGAATATTGTTATTTCTTCTCAAGAGGAATTGAATGACGAAGAAGAAGGTTATTATTTTGAAGTTGATTTGAGGTACCCGAGTGATCTTCATAATAAGCATAAAGATCTTCCTTTTGCATGTGAGAAAGAAACCCCAAAGAAAGAATGGTTAAGTGATTGTCATAAAAGTTTTAATATTAAAGGTAAATCAACAGAAAAGTTATTAACAACATTCTATGATAAAGAGGGATATGTTTTGCATCAGAGAAGCTTAAAACAGTTTTTGAGAGAAGGATTGAGAGTAGCTAAAATTCATAGAGTTTTAAAATTTAAACAAAGTCCTTGGGTGAAAAAGTATATTCAATTCAATACAGATATGAGAGCAAATACAAAAGTAAAATTTGAAGGGGACTTTTATAAATTAATGAATAATGCTGTATTTGGAAAGACTATGGAAAATGTTAGAAACAGGCAAAACATTAGATTCGCAACATCTTGGAAAGAAGCTTCGAGATTGATAAATAAACCAAGTTTTGAGAGAGAAGAGGTTTTTTCAGAGATCTTTTCTGCAATTCATCTGAAAAAGGAAAGTATTGTAATGGATAAACCAATTTATATTGGAACAGCAGTTCTTGATTTATCAAAGATATTGATGTATGATTATTTGTATAATGACTTAAAGAAAGAGTATGGTGAAAATGTTTCATTGTTGTATATGGACACTGATAGTTTTATCCTAGATATAAAAACTGATGATGTTTATGAAGATATGAAGAAAAATATTGGAGTATATGATACAAGTAATTTCAGCAAGAAGAGTGAGTTATTTTCCAAAAAGAATGAAAAGGTTATTGGTAAGTTTAAGGATGAGTTGGGTGGAAAAGTAATGAGTGAGTTTATTGGATTGAGAGCAAAGGCATATGCTTATAAGTATGGTGATCAGATTGATAAGAGGTTAAAGGGAATAAAGAAATATGTAATAAAGAAATCAATAACTTTTAGAAATTATTATAATTGTTTGATGAATAAGAAAGAAGAATATAGGAAAATGAATACAATAAGAAGTTGTAAACATAACATATATAGTGAAGAAGTAAATAAAAAGGCATTAGGAGCCTTTGATGATAAGAGATTTATTTTAGATAATGGAATAGATTGTGTTCCATATGGATATTGTATGATAGAGTGAATAGAATAGATTGTGTTTTAACGATGGGAAGATGGGTTAGGGTTTTTTAAGGGCTACCGCCGCGTTTTTTCGCAATATATAAATGGTTAAACCAAGTATTAATCAAACTAAAGAGTGGAGAAAATCTCAGTCTTGGTATATAAATGGAAAACATAATGAATGTGAAAAATATCAAATAAGTCTTATTGAAAAAATAACTAAAACAAAGGTAAATAAAACAAATAAGCGAATCTATTAAAAAACTAGTAAGTTGGAGGATGTAAAGAAAAAAATGAATATCCTTGAATGGACTGAAAACTTTGATGGTTATCAATTGAACAATGAAAAAACAATTTACTATAATCTCAAAATGATATGTGGCTCAGGAGGTGGTCAAACAAGAGCATTAAGAGAAGTTTATCATTTCGTAATAGCACAAAAGGGGTATCTTAAAAAATATAAAGATTCAAATGTTTTGTTTGTCAATATTTTAGATGGGGATTATTGTGCAAAGAAAATTAAACTATTGAAGGAATTTGAGAATGAACAAATCTTTATAGGTTCAATGAGTGAGCTGTTCAACCCCCAGGTGTTCAATTCAATGAGGTTCAACCTCCAGGTTAAAAGGGGAGACAAATAAATATACCTTGGGATAAAAAGGGGGTTTATTTTTAGGGAAAAAAAATAGAAATCGCTGAAAATCCCCCATTCATTTACATGGGGAAAAGTGAGCCAGAATCAGTATATTCACCATATATATATATATATATATATATATATATATATATATATATATATATATATATATATATATATACATACATATATATATATATATGTATGTATGTATGTATGTATATATATATATATATATATATATGTATGTATATATATATATGTATGTATATGTATATATATATATATATGTATATATATATATATATATATATATATATATATATATGTATGTATGTATATATATATATATATATATATATGTATGTATGTATATATATATATATATATATATATATATATATATATATATATATATATATATATATATATATATATATATATATATATATATATATATATATATATATATATATATATATATATATATATATATATATATATATATAAGCCTGCTGTTGGCTTAGTGGTTAGGATGATGGCTTGGGATCCCAGGGTCCTGAGTTCAAGCCCCGTTGGCTGCTGAATTAACACCAGGGGGTTGACTCAGCCTGTCATCCTTCCGAGGTCGGCGAAATGAGTGCCAGTGTACTGGTCCCGGTGTATGCCCCGGTTAGAATAGGTGTACCATATCCCTGTGTGTCGTAAGAGGCGACCAGGGTTGGCGTCAGGAAGGGCATCCGGCCATAAAAAACATTGCCTCAAGAAAAAGCCAAACCTTTCTGTTGAAACTGTTGAGTTGAAATACGGTATATCATCCGTATTATCACTAAGAATACAAGTTATAGGATTTGATTTCTTTTTACATCTCTGTGTATCACAAAATAGTTGAATTATATCTTCAATGTTATAATCATTTAGGTTTTTTTGGCGTTTAAATAAACCGATTATATCTTCTTTTTGAAGACCAGCATTAAAACCTTGTGAGAGTAGTTGATACTCTGGTTGAAAACTCGACTTTGTGAAAATTATTAAATTATCATAATCTAAAAAGTTGGGAGTGAGGAGCATTTTTAAAAGTAAGCAGGTTTTTCCACATCCACTTGAACCAACTATGAGACATCTTAATGAATTTGGGAGATTTTTATGGTTGTTAAATTTTATCTTATTTTCCCAAATAGGTAAAAAATCATTCATTTATATATTTGGAAAACAGGTTATTTAATTTATTATTGGCTTTTTTAGAAACTCTATATTTTATCCTAAGTTCAGGTTTAATTTCAAGATAATCCATTATTTTATTTATGCAATATCTTGTGTTGATATTTCCCTGAAAATTACATCCATGAATAATATATAACAACAATCCTTTGAACATTTCTCTTATACGTTCAGTTTCTTCCCTTGTAAGGAAAGGTGTGTTATCATCCTCATACTTTACATTCATTTCTCTAATCAATCTTGTAAAGTAATTCATTTTTGGTGTAAATCTAAAAGAATTATTTTCCTTTTTATATTTTTTATTATCATTAATTAGAAGATAATCACAGAATATACATTGTTTATAGGCTTTTGACTCTGTGTTTAATCCCTGTCTTTCACACGCAGGACAATTCTCAAATTTGTCATATGGAGAATCAGGAAAGTCTAGCATATTTATAAAGTAAAACTTTACTTAAACTGAAATTCATCTATACTTTCAGTTGTATATTACCATCGATATCGATATACTTTTTTTCATTATCAGATTCAACGACAACATTTTTTATATTAAAGGTAATTTTAAAATTATCGTTAACTACTATTGAACGAAATGTCATTTCACCTGATATATTAACATCCTTTATTTCATCAAGATTTACATCTTTAGGGTTGTTGAAAAAAATACAAATTTCTCCTTGCATATTACAGATGGTCTTATCTTTTCTTTCTAAAGCTTCATCCATAAGGTTTTTGTTCTTTGATACTTTTTCTTGTTTCATTGCTTTTTCTAGTTTTGAATATATTACTAGAAGGAGAGGAGAAACTTTTGTTAGAGATACTTTAATTGATGTTCTACCAGGTATACTAAAAGCCCTTCCACTGAAGGAAATTGAAGAACTCATATTATTTACCATAATAGTTTTTATCCAATAGTTGTTATATTTATCTTTGTTCAATTTTACATCCTTGACATATTTCTCAGTATCTTTAACAGATGAAGAGATTGATTGAAACTTGTCTTTTGTGTCTTGAAACATTGTATTTATTAAGTGAAAAAGTTGGAGGATAAAATGTTTTTAAGCACAGATTCACCTATAAATTAAACGAAATTTTCATCAAGAAAATTTTAGTTTAAGCAAAGTTTTATTCTATAAATATGGTGAATACAACGTACTGCGATGTTTGTAATCACGAATATAAACATTATAGAAAACACCTCCGAACCAACAAACACACATTTAATCTATTTCATCAAATATCTCCTCTTGAGTTGGAAAGAAAACATTGTGATATCTGTTCAAAGGATGTTTTGAAGAGTAGTTATAATCAACATCTTCAATCACAAAAACACAAGAAAAATGAGTTTAAAGTAAAGGGAGACTATTATATTAAAAACAATGATGAGGCATTTAAAGGGCATATAAAAATAAGGATTTTTCAATTTGGAGAACCCGGTCCATCATCAATAGCTGAATCAATTGAAATAGTGAAACCCGATGTTGAAAAATTTATTAAAAAGACATTAAAAGAAATGAAAACTTTAAAGTTTTATATGGGAGTGAAAATGAATATGAAAAGACAAGATGAAGAACAAACTCCTTATATGAGAACAGATCTTCATTTTATAACATCATTTCAAGATTTTTTGAATAGTGGGGTTTATGAAGAACTATCAAGACAAGAGGAGGATGTTGATAATACAGTGGTAGGAAGTGGATTCAATATTAAAAAATCATCTTTTTAGATATACACATTCTAAAATCAAACCCTCTTAAAGCTTCTTCTTATATTGAATTACCAAAAGAAATAAAACTAAAGAAGGCAGTTGTTAATATTAAGAACAATGATAATAAATGTTTTCTCTGGTCTGTTCTTGCTCACTTACATCCACCAAAATGTAATTCAGAAAGAGTAAAACAATATATGAAATATGAGAATACCTTGGACATTAAAGATTTTAAATTCCCAATGCCACTAACAGATATTCCTAAATTTGAGAAAAAGAATAATCTTTCTATTAATGTATATGGATTAACGGATACAAACAAAGTTCAAATATTAAAAATTTCAAACAACTATAAAAATGAAGAAACACACATTGACCTTTTATATTTTAGTGTTGGAAAGAATTCACATTACACATACATCAATAATTTATCAAGATTAATCTCTTCTCAGGTATTCAGAACAGCAAACAAAATATATCCTTGTAAGCGATGTCTTAATTCATTTCATACAAAAGAACGATTAGAACAACATTCAAAATATTGTAGTAATCATAAATCAGCTGTAATTACAATGCCTAAACCTGGTGAAAAGATTTATTTTGAAGATTATAATAAATCTATCATGCACCCATTTGTGATATACGCTGATTTTGAATGTATCCTTAAAAAGATAAATACTGCTTCTCCTAATCCAAAAGAACCATATACAAATAAATATCAAAAACATATTCCTTGTGGTTTCTGTTATTATATCAAATCATCTGTTGGAGAAAAGTATAACAAACTTGAACATTATCGTGGAAAAAATGCTTCACAAGAGTTTGTAAAACGATTAGAAAAGGATTGTATAAGACTCACTAAATTAATGAAAGAAACAAATGAACCGATGAAATTAACCAAAGAAGAAAAATTAGAATTTAGAATGAACAATATCTGTCATATTTGTGAGGGGGAAATTAAGGAGTCTAAAGTTAGAGACCATTGTCATCTTACTGGTAAATATAGAGGTCCCGCTCATTCCTGTTGTAATCTTAATTATAAATTACCTTCTTTTATTCCAGTCTTTCTTCACAACAGCGCCAACTATGATACACATCTATTTATAAATGAACTTTCAAAAACACCAGGGAATATTTCTGCTATAACAAACACAAGTCAAAAGTATATTTCATTTTCAAAAATGATATTCACAAAACCTTTAACTCGTATTAGGTTTTTAGATTCTTACAAGTTTATGGGAACACCACTAGCCTACCTCGCATCAAATCTAAGCTCCACGGACTCTTTTCCAAATCTTAATTCATTCTTTCCAAAAGAGGAAATTCTCACTCAAGAGGAAATTCAGATTAAAGAGAGAATTCAAAGTAAAGAGGAAACTCTAATTAATGAAGAAATTCTAACTGAAGATGAAATTCTAATTATAAAGAAAATTCAAACTAAAGAGGAAATTCAGATTAAAGATGAAATTCTGATTAAAGAAGGAATTCTTACGAGAGAGGAAATTCAAACAAGGAATGAAATTCAAAGTAAAGAGAAAATTCTTACAAGTAAGGGAATTTATCCTTATGATTATATGGATTCATTTTTGAGATTTAAAGAAACACAACTTCCTTCAAAAGAAAGTTTCTATAATAACCTTTATGAAGAAGAGATAAGTGATAAGGAATATAAACACGCACAAGAAATATGGAAAATATTTAAGATAAAGAACCTTGGAGAATATCACGATTTATATCTAAAAACAGATGTTTTATTGTTAGCTGATGTGTTTGAAGCTTTTAGATCACTCTGTCATAATAAAAATTGTTATGGATTAGATCCTGCCCACTATTTCACAGCTCCTGGTTTAGCTTGGAGTGCAATGTTGAAAATGACAAAACAAGATATAGATTTAATCAGTGATGTGGATATGCTTTTGATGATTGAGAAGTCCAAGAGAGGTGGAATATCGCAAGTATGTTCAAAAAGATATGCTAAAGCAAATAATAAATATCTTCCAAATTATGATAGTGAAAAAGATAGTAATTATTTGATGTATTTTGATGCTAATAATTTGTATGGATGGGCAATGTCTCAATCTCTGCCTTATGGTAAATTAGAGTGGGTGGAAGAAAAGGATTATGAAAAGGCTTTGATGAATATTGTTATTTCTTCTCAAGAGGAATTGAATGACGAAGAAGAAGGTTATTATTTTGAAGTTGATTTGAGGTACCCGAGTGATCTTCATAATAAGCATAAAGATCTTCCTTTTGCATGTGAGAAAGAAACTCCAAAGAAAGAATGGTTAAGTGATTATCATAAAAGTTTTAATATTAAAGGTAAATCAACAGAAAAGTTATTAACAACATTCTATGATAAAGAGGGATATGTTTTGCATCAGAGAAGCTTAAAACAGTTTTTGAGAGAAGGATTGAGAGTAGCTAAAATTCATAGAGTTTTAAAATTTAAACAAAGTCCTTGGGTGAAAAAGTATATTCAATTCAATACAGATATGAGAGCAAATACAAAAGTAAAATTTGAAGGGGACTTTTATAAATTAATGAATAATGCTGTATTTGGAAAGACTATGGAAAATGTTAGAAACAGGCAAAACATTAGATTCGCAACATCTTGGAAAGAAGCTTCGAGATTGATAAATAAACCAAGTTTTGAGAGAGAAGAGGTTTTTTCAGAGAACTTTTCTGCAATTCATATGAAAAAGGAAAGTATTGTAATGGATAAACCAATTTATATTGGAACAGCAGTTCTTGATTTATCAAAGATATTGATGTATGATTATTTGTATAATGACTTAAAGAAAGAGTATGGTGAAAATGTTTCATTGTTGTATATGGATACTGATAGTTTTATCCTAGATATAAAAACTGATGATGTTTATGAAGATATGAAGAAAAATATTGGAGTATATGATACAAGTAATTTCAGCAAGAAGAGTGAGTTATTTTCCAAAAAGAATGAAAAGGTTATTGGTAAGTTTAAGGATGAGTTGGGTGGAAAAGTAATGAGTGAGTTTATTGGATTGAGAGCAAAGGCATATGCTTATAAGTATGGTGAACAGATTGATAAGAGGTTAAAGGGAATAAAGAAATATGTAATAAAGAAATCAATAACTTTTAGAAATTATTATAATTGTTTGATGAATAAGAAAGAAGAATATAGAAAAATGAATACAATAAGAAGTTATAAACATAACATATATAGTGAAGAAGTAAATAAAAAGGCATTAGGAGCCTTTGATGATAAGAGATTTATTTTAGATAATGGAATAGATTGTGTTCCATATGGATATTGTATGATAGAGTGTATAAAATAGATTATGTTTTAACGATGGGAAGATGGGTTAGGGTTTTTTAAGGGCTACCGCCGCGTTTTTTCACAATATATAAATGGTTAAATCAAGTATTAATCAAACTAAAGAGTGGAGAAAATCTCAGTCTTGGTATATAAATGGAAAACATAATGAATGTGAAAAATATCAAATAAGTCTTATTGAAAAAATAACTAAAACAAAGGTAAATAAAACAAATAAGCGAATTAATTTAAAAACTAGTAAGTTAGAGGATGTAAAGAAAAAAATGAATATCCTTGAATGGACTGAAAACTTTGATGGTTATCAATTGAACAATGAAAAAACAATTTACTATAATCTCAAAATGATATGTGGCTCAGGAGGTGGTCAGATGAGAGCATTAAGAGAAGTTTATCATTTCGTAATGGCACAAAAGGGGTATCTTAAAAAATATAAAGATTCAAATGTTTTGTTTTTCAATATTTTAGATGGGGATTATTGTGCAAAGAAAATTAA